>NC_041387.1:565650836-565782743 GCF_002162155.2 Triticum dicoccoides | reverse complement strand
TTAGAGGGCATATGTCAAGTTTGTGTGTGGCAGGGAGACATGACTAGAGCGCTTGATGTATCGGTGTGTGGGGGGGAGGGGGTGGGGGGAGGGGTAGGCAGAGGCCTAACTATAGAGGTAGAACGACTCGTATATGTGTTGAGAAGGACAGACCCAGCTATGTCTTGAGGGAGATCGGTCGACATCCATACACAACTGAAGGACGGGAAATATGATGGGACAGAGAGAGAGAGAGGAGAGAGAGAGGGAGGGAGAGGGAGGGAGAGGGGTAGAGTGCTGGATGGGTGATGGAGTTGCTTCTCGGAGATGTTGGGAGAGGCCTACTAGACAAACTGAGGGTGGAACTGCAATGTTATCAATAAGAGTGGGGTAAGAAAACCTAACTAGATCGGTAGATCAATCGTTGTTTGTTGGAGGAAGGGAGAGACACAACTAATGAGGTAGATCGATCAATGTGTGGGTAAAAACGAGTTATAAGGACCTAGCTGGCTATATGTATAGCGAGATATCGGTCGGCGTACGTCCATTTGTTAGAGGCAAATAAGGCCCAGCGAGACGGATAGACAGAGAGAATGGAGCTAGGAGGTGGTGCGAGAGGCCCAACTACTAGCTAGATAGGGGGAGGAGTGTGCGGTTGTGAGATCAATGAAAAGAGGTGCGAGAGTTTACACATGTGTCTGACCATATTAGAGACATGAGGTAAGGACACATAAAGGAGGAGATTGAAGATGTGTGTGCATGCTGTAGGCAGGCATCGCTGGAGAGGTTTATTTATCGGTGTGTGTCGGAAAGGAGTTGTGGAGACTCTGGGACAATGACCTATAGAAAAAAATGAATGTGCCCGGTGGACAGAATGCCGAGGGAGGGGGAGGGCGAGTGCATGCACGATAGAAAGTTAGTGGTAGCTACAAAGGTTAGAGGATTGTGTGGGTGTAAGAGACTAACAAAGATCATAATTTGATATGAAAGTGGATTCATATATTTGAATAGGAGATCATAGTGTTTTAAACATTACATGCATGAATATAGCGGTGATACACGTGTTGTGCACATGTTATACCATAATGTGATAATGCATGGCGTTTGCAACTCACAGCTAAATGCCGAACTATCTAAACCATACTATACATCAAACAATCTCACATTTTATTTAAATTTGTGATAATGTGCGGCGTTTGCAGCTTACAACTAAATATCGAGCAATCTAAACAATACTATATATCGAACATTCTCACATTTTATTTGAATTTGTGGTAATGTGTGGTGTTTGCAACTCACATCTAAATACTTGTAGGCGTAGGGGGCGGGGCACCATACATAATGTGATAAACACATTATACATATGAGACATGGTTTAGATTATGAAGATCTAGCTAGAGCTAGAAATGTAATGTGATTTGAAATCAAAATAAAGTGGATTCAAAAAATCTAGTTTGAGTTCATATAGTACACATAGTTCATACGTAACTCGAGACTAATCATGTGGTGTGCTGTGAAGACAATACACAAACGATGCTTTAACTTGACAATAATGATGATTGTAGATCTTATTAAAACAGAGAAACGAATTCAAATACTTTGACTTCACAACAATCATTACTATAGATCTTATTCTAATTTAGTTTATATTGAAGCGGTAGTATATACGTTTGGAATGCACTAAAATGTTCATTTGAGTAGTAGGTTGCATGCATTATACACGTAGCGAAATATTTTAATTGAACATAACTTGCATTCGAAGTTTTGAATGACATTTGTAGTGCGCATTGATTTGGTACAGTACACATTATGCTTGTCCGGAAATTTCAACCCGCGCCTTGTTAGCCCGAAATATTTAAGATATATCTCTGTCTCGTTGTGCTGCGACAACTCCTTCCATCTCAACCCGCGCCTTGCTATTCCAAAATTACAACGCGCGCGAAAACTCCCACCTCCTGTGAAATGCCCGTGGTACCCCTGAACCAAAAGAACCGCCTCAAATCAGTGGGGGTACTTTCGTAACTTACCCCACATTTGGGACAACCGCGTCTCTAAGCCATGGTTCCCCACTGCCATCCAGTCCGCCCACCCATTCCTACACTGAGGCCGCGAAAACCCGCGACGAAACCCCACACCCTGCTCCGTCCGCCACCCAGCCAAAGCCTCTTCCCCGACGACGTCGTCCACAACAACACCTCAACGTCCCTCATCCACCGTATCAGATGAGGATCCATTGTCGATCTCATCGTCCCGCCGGTTCAGCCACCCCGTCCTCCAGCTCCAAGGAGCTGCCCTGACGTTCCCCTCGTATTTCATGCCACCTCCATTCCCACACCGCCGTCTTCACCTGCACCACCGGAAGAGCATCATCATCACCGTTTCCTTGGATGAAGCTGCGGCCTAATCGGCGCCACCAAAGAGGTTGTACACTAATCGCTGCATTTTCTTCTTGATTCGATCTCACGGTGCTGTCGGAGAGCCAACACGGTGCGGCTCCATCCATGGCGGCGTCGCCAGACACTTCCTCCACGGCGTCGCTCCCTCGGCGGCGACGTCCACATCAGTAGGAGCTGCTGCTGCTTTAGCTCTCGTTCACGCTGCTGCTCTGCTCTTGCTCTCAGTCCCCTGCCTGGTTTGCTCTTGCTCGCGATGCTGCTCTCGCTCTTGCTCTTGCTTGCGATGCTCCTCCGATTTGGCTGCACTTTAGTCGATTGAATCGACTTTTGGGTCAGTCAATTTTCAAGGGGTGGGCTCGCCGGGGTGAAGGAAGAACCAGCAGCAGCGGGGAGGGGGGCTCGCCGGAGAGGTGCCCCACTATCTATCTTAGGGTTCAGGATGGGGGTGGTGGTCGCTGGCGGTGGCGGGGCGGTGGCGGGGCGGTGGCGTGGGGATCGCCAGAGAAAAAGCTCGGCACGGGGGGGGCCTAGAGGGATGGCCAGGGCGGCGGCAGACTGACGGTGGGAAGTGTTTTCGGGGCGGGCGGGGCGGCGGGGGGGCTGTTGTTTGGCCGGTGGTGGCTGGCGGCTCAGGGGGGTGGAGGTTGAAGATGAACCGCAGGCCCTTGATTTTGTATCCAACGGCTGCAAAATCGACTGAACAGAGATGAAAAAGTCAGTCGACCGACGTGTAGCCTCACCTTGCTAGTGCATTCAGTTTTGATAGCAAAATTCAGTTTCGACAGCAAAATTCAGTTTCGACAGTTAGGTTCAGTTTCGACAGTTAAGTTCAGTTTCGACAGTTAAGTTCAGTTTCGACATTAAAATTTAGTTTCGACATTTAGGGTCAGTTTCTACATTTAAGTTTAGTTTCGACAGTTAAGTTCAGTTTCGACAGTTAAGTTCAGAGATGAGCGGCTGATGTATTTTACATCTAGCACTTTGTGGTTATGTATTTTACGTCATGTATTTTACGTCATGTATTGGAGATGCTATTAGAATTCCACTCAGGTTAACGTTGTTCGTTGTCTCTCTTGTCCTGCTTCAGCCTCGGCGTCGTACAACTCACCGGAGCTGCTCCAACAACGAAACCCTCCATCACAGCGGAGCAGTACCTCGGGCTCCATCTCCAGACGCCTAAGATCTTCTTCCCCTCCTCCGACAGCAAAGTCAGCCGGAGCATCCTCACCGGCCAACCCAAGCACACTGAGATCAACATGGCTTCGCCAAAGAGGTTGTACACTTGTTGCATCTATTTTTTACTCTACATGTTATATATATTCTCCACTGAGCACACGGATTTGTTCCTTTAGTGTCTCCTTGAAAGAAAAAACATAGAAATTTTAATTTTCACTTGTCCTCCTTTTCAAATTCCTATTCATGAAGCACAAGACTAAGAGATAGTAGCATAATAGCATTATAACCGTACATTTTCTTGTGGTTTGACTTAATCTCACCATGCCTCTTTGCATCCTGTGATCTTCCAATTGTTGTGAATCAAACACCCAGATTGGCAGAAATCCTGTGTTTTTAAATTCTCTGTTCTGCATGTGCATTCCTATCCTATTCCAGTCTATTTCCTATCCCTGCATTGTTGGAATCCTCCAATTCAAACGAGCCCTTATAGAATTTCTTCTCTTACATATAGTTGTCAAAGAAAACCTTGCGTGGTTTGTCCCGCTCCTGCTGCGCCGTCGTCCACCCCAGCTCAGCTGCTCCAGCGACAGAAGGGTCTAGCACAGCAGGGATCCGGCCTAGAGACTGTATTTCACCGCCTCAGAGCTTCTTCCCTGCCACTGGCAGCCATGAAAACTGCATTACCATCATCAACCGAGCAGATGACCTCGAGGACTACACGGGTCCGCAAGAGAGGTCGCACTCTTTCGTGTCTGCTTACGTTATGCATCGCTTAATATTACGTGCTACTTTATCATCCTGTTCACCGATTAGACTCTGAGTCAGCTCCAAACCAATGGTCAAACTTGAGTTTTTAAATGGTAGTGGGGTACATATCGGGGCCGCTATCAATAGTATCTATCTACTATCTGGTTAATCTCCGGTGTCTACTATGAGTTTCATCTTGGGTGGGAAACAAACAGTAAAGAAGCCATTATCTGTATTTATTAACTGAAGCCATTATCTGCCTGCTATTATTGGTTTTGGGTCTATCCGTAGGTTGCTACCATCACTCTGGATTTCTGCATGCACTCCTTACATAATCTCACTATGTTTTATTCCTATGCATGAAAGTTATTGTAAACAATGGAACTGCACATGTAGAGCAAAAGAGACGAGCCTTGCGTGGCAATATAATTTCATGCAGACGTCGGTCCATGGTAGGCGCAAAGGCAGCCCCCCTGAGGGAGTCCTGGTTTAGGTGGTATCCGGACTGCCGGACTATGTACAACGTCCGTACTATTGAAGCATGAAGATACAAGACTCAAGACTTCGGCCCGTGTCCTGATGGGACTTTCCTTGGCGTGGAAGGCAAGCTTGGCGATCCGGATATTATATTTCCTTCCTTGTAACCGACTCCATGTAAACCCTATCCCTCTCCGGTGTCTATATAAACCAGAGAGGTTGGTCCTTAGAAGGCCGATCACAATTACATTCTTACCATCATAGGCTAGCTCTTAGGGTTTAGCCTCTACGATCTCGTGGTAGATCTACTCTTGTACTACCCATATCATCAATATTAATCAAGTAGGAAGTAGGGTTTTACCTCCATCGAGAGGGCCCGAACCTGGGCAAACATCCGTGTCCCTTGCTTCCTGTTACCATCAGCCTTGACGCACAGATCGGGACCCCCTACCTGAGATCCACCGTTTTTGACACCGACATTGGTGCTTTAATTGAGAGTTCCTCTGTGTCGTCGCTGTTAGGCTCGATGGCCCCTTCAATCGTCATCAACGACACTGTCCAGGGTGAGACTTTCCTCCTCGGAAAGATCTTCGTGTTCGGCAGCTTCGCATTGCGGGCCAATTCGCTCGGCCACCTGGAGCAGATCGATAGCTATGCCCCTGGCCATCAAATTAGGTTCGGAAACCTGAACTACACGGCTGATATCCCTGGAGACTTGATCTTCGACAGATTCGGGCCAGCACCAGGAGCGCCGAACAGTCACGATGAGCACGGCTTAGACCTGTTGTTAGACGTTGCTCTGGATATCACCCCGGTAGAAGCCTCGGATCCAAATCCAGGGCAAGTTGCTTCACCTGAGGACGGAGGGCTGGACCCCGCCCCGCATGCCGTACCCTCACCGGTGAGGGAGCCAAACATAGGTCTTACTTCTGAGGAAGCCTGTGACTCCGGACCCCCGGACTCGTGCCCGGTTGTAGGCTCCAGTCCGCACGCCCCGAGCCCGCCTAGCCTGATTGGGCTCCGGTGATGGAGTTCACCGCGACGGACATTTTTCAGCACTCGCCCTTTGGCGACATGCTGAACTTATTGAAGTCTCTCTCTTTGTCAGGAGACGCTGGGCCGAACTATGTCCGGCTTGGGTGGGAAGCAGACGACGAGGCAATTCGTTGCCCACCCACCACCCACATCATTGCCACGATCGATGATCTAACCGACGGGTTTGACTTCGACTCCAAAGACATCGACGGTATCGACGACGATGTAGGAGAATTACAGGACCACTGCTCATTGGGCGGTGGGTAGTGACCTCCTCATACGATATGTATATATGGTGGACAGTCCAAAGGAAACCAATGGCGGCGAGGCAACCAAGGACAACCCCTCAGGGAGAAAAGCAAAACGTGTGCGTCATCGGCGCCACTCCAAGCCCCGCCACATCAACACCGGCCCCGGAGACAAAAGCAGCCCGGATGGTGACGAAGAGGAATACAGCCCTGGGCACCCTACCCTTAAACAGGCCGGACCGGTCACGATGAGATACTTGGAGAAGGGCAATTATACACCCCCCCTCCGACGATGAGGTAAGCCTCGGCAATGATGAGTTCGGTGTACCTGCAGACCCAGTGGAGCAAGTTCCCTTCAAGCGACGGCTCATGGCCACGGCAAGGAGCCTGCAAAGGAAGCAAGAGCAGCTTAAAGCTGACCAAGATGTGCTATTGGAAAGGTGGACCAAGGTACTGGCCACCGAAAAATACGAACTCGACAGCCCCAGCAAAGTGCATACAAGGCACAACTGGCAACTTCAACTCGAGCAGGAAGGCTACAGGCACGCACCCAAACGCCCACACATCTCTACGGTCCAAGACAGTAAGAAGCATATGCAAAGAGGTACCCTCAAGCCTCGGTGCAACGACAACAAATGCCAGGTCAAGGAAACGGGTGCCAGGTCCAATAAATACCAGTCCGGTGAACGGACAAAGAGCAGCTCAAGCCTATTCGGCCTGAGCCACACGCTCGATCAACAATGTGAAATTCACGGTACTCCTAGAAGGACCGCAAAGCATACCAATAGAGAATGTAGGATCCTCAAAACAAAGTGGCTGGTCGCACGCTGGAAGCAATAAGGGAAGACATCTCGTCAAAGGCCCAATGCCCCAGAGCAGAACAGTACGGCCGATCGCCAAGGATCACATAAACCACATCAAGTTAATCGCAGTGCCTCTAGACCAAGTAGTCCGGGGGCTCCATAACACACAAAGCCCACAAGGGTATGACGCCACGAAAAACATCTCCTAAAAGATGTAAGGCGCAAAGGCCAAGTTTTCTTGGCCAACCACTCTAACGGTTGCCTTCGGATAACCCGAAAAGGCTACGCCAAAGATTTACCTTCCCACCATGCGGAAGTCTACTGTATGCTAACGGGAATAACCACGCTGACTAGATTCCACTTGGTAAATTATTCAGACCAACTATCCGAACACCCATTGCGGAGTCCGCACTACTTCACGGTCTAATGGCTGGGCACACCAGGGCCCGATCAGGGACCCTGGGACCAACAGCAAACAGGACACCCAGCTGCCGCCAAGCATTTCGCATTTGCAAACTAACGATTGATGCAGAACAGGACTGGCAGAATGGAATTAGCCTGGACACATGAAGGAAGGAACCTGCAGGTAGAAGGCAGTTCGGATTCATCCTCGATACACTCACAATACCCTCCAGTCCGGCCACAACAGGTTCTGCGAAATAACACCTCTTTCAATACATCATACTCATATGCATAGACATATCATCCTACTACAATGCGTAGACTTAAAATAGCAATTACCGGCTATCGTTTCTCGCCGACGCATCTTTGCCGTAAATGATAGCCACGCTGCGCGTTCGCCTGGTTATTCCAGGGGCTTCAAAGTACGGCAATCAAGTCTGACCACCTTTTTGGTCGTTCGGCACCCCGAACTTATAGCACTATATACATCTGCTCTGAATCATGTCTTGGGTCATTGGTTGGGTTTGCCAGGCTCCCATGTTTTGGTACCTTACGTTATGCTCTATCGGCTAAGGTAGCGCTGGGAGAACTACTGCGATTGTGTCCCGGTTCAGCCGGACGAGCACCTAAGTAGAGAAGGCCAAAAACCGAGTGTCATGATGAAGCGAGAGCCGGTCCGCTGTACAAGAAGTTATAAAATCCTTAACAATTTATTCCGCACAACGCCATTATAAATGCTGAGTGCGACGGATCGGTCTTCTCGTTAGGCACCAATAGAGCCCCTAGTTCGGCCTTCCGAACACTAGGGGCTGCGCCGACCATACTCGAATTCCTATGGCTAAGTGAGAGTAATAAAGCCTTATAGTCTGATTGCCTAGTTCGCGGAAAGATACACCTCCTTAAAAGGACCCAACTATGGGATAAAGAGCATTCAGATATATCCCGAACATCCCCGTATCATTTCTACGAGGGGGCAGAAGCCGACGACTGGCCAACTCCCAGATTTGCATACAATAAACAGCCGCACAGGAAGAACATATGTGCAAATAAAACAGGCAATACATAGTAAACATGCCATTATCCCATATTACAACAAGCGACACATATGCCCTCAGGGAAACATGATGTCTTTAGCACACTTGTCCACCACAAGGCGGGCCCCCTTTATTACACCTTCATAATACAGCTCGGCCTTGCGATGCTCCTTACCCTCTGGCGGCCCCTCAGTCATCAGCTTATCCATGTCAAGCCTCCCCCAATGCATTTTCGCACGGGCAAATGCCTTCTATACAGACTGATCGCTTGATAGCATCAAGCCGAGGACAGGCGCCCACAATCCGCTTGACGAGTCCAAAGTAGCTGCTTGCAATCTGCTCCGCAGGCCACAACCGGACGACTAAGTCCTTCATGGCTAGTTCGGCCGCCTGGTGCAGTTCGACCAACTGTTTCAGCTGATCAATAAATGGCACCGGATAGTTCGGCGCCAGATACCGCGACCAGAAATCCCTCTTCGCAGTCTTCTTCTCCTCGGTGAGGTAGAATTGGGCAGCATCGGATATGCTATGAGGAAGATCCGCAAAAGCCCCTGGAAAAATAAGAATTCAGCTTGCCGCTTAGGATTCTTCACATTCTAACATATAAAGAGCTAAGAATACTGAAGGCCTTACCAGCCGCCACTTTCCGGGCCTCCTGAATGTCCCGCGCAGCACCTCGGGCTTCTTCCCGAGCACCTTCTGCAGCCTCGAGAGCTTGGGCGAGTTCGGATTGTTTCCCTTCTAGACACTGCTCCAAGCCCTCGCTTTTCTTCACTTCTTCCTGGAGCTCTCGCTCAGCTGTGATAACCCTGGCCTCGTGTTTCTCACGAAGCGCCTGTTCGGCCTCAGCCTTCTTGTTGGCATCAGACAAAGCTTTCTTTAGTGCCTCGTATTCGGCACCCACTCCTAAAGCACACAATACTAATATTTTTCATTATGCACAACTAATTCATTCGTGCCAACTCCAAGACAAATGTTTCCCACATAGCTTGCTTGTCTTCCAGTTGCTTCTTCACACGGCCGAGTTCCTCCTCGGCCCGGGAAAGGCTCAGCTTCAGTTCGGACACTTCCGCATTACAAGCGGCCATCCTCTCTGCAGATGCCTGTTTTTACACAAAAGGGTGTACGTTATTTACATAGGCTCCTGCGAAGGCAGCGGATTTGATCCACTGCCCGGCTCTGTCTCCTCCGTCGGACAGTGCATCAGGGGCTACTACTCATATTATGACAATTCCTCAAGGGTTTCCTAGGAAACATACCTCAAAATCCTTTATAAGGCCAAGGCAGGACTCGTTCAGCCCGCTCTCGCAGACTGAATCCTTTCAACCACCACGCCCATAAGGGCCCGATGCTCATCGATGATAGACGCGTTCTTCAACGCTGCCGATAGACCACCACGCAGCTCTGCTCGAACAGAGGACGCTGGCGGCGTAGGCAGGCCCCCCACCATCAGGGGTGGCTGCTCGCTCGATCCCAGAACCCTAGAGGTCCCGGGGGCCGTATCCATCCCCGCGCGTTCGGCGCCAGGGATATGTCCCCCCTGGTCCGGATATTGTCGAGACGACACCTCAATGTCGCACCCAGACTTGGGGGAAGGGGCCCGCGGAGGCGTCTCGCTCGCCAAAGCGTCCGAACCTAGTGAATCCTCTGACGAGGACTGGCCGGCGCAGGACCTTGCCAGATTGTGCAATGCATAGGCAACAATCAAAACTACTATACCCAAAAACAATCCCGGACGCATATGCGTGTTCGGATACTTACGACTTCTCCAGGGGCTGGGCCCTGGGATCCCACTCCGGGCTGCTATCGGCAACCATGGGGTATGCCCCTGGGAGGAAATTTTTCCCCCTCTTGGGCGATCTGGCCTCCAGAGATGTGGAGGCCGTCCTCTTCCTCCCACCATCAGAGTGAGGCTCATCCTCCTCTGCTTCCTCCTCTTCGTGCTTAGATGAAGGATCATCGTTGGAATCTTCGGATTTGGCGTCCGAAGCCTCGCGACGGCGAAGGCCACCCCGGGTCTTCTTGACCTTCTTGGAGGCCTCTTTCTTTGGCGCCTTGTAGGGCGGAGGGACCAGCATATTCGTCGGAAGAGGTCCGGCCGGTTCCTCTGGCAGGGGGGCTGGACAATGCATCCGCTCCACCTTCTTTATCCATCCCTGAGGTCACAATGAAACACCATTAAGGTGTCTCCCGCATGACATGTCAGATGAAGCATGAATAGACATAGTGCGGCTGTGACTTACCGAGCTTGGAGAATGGGATGATTGATACCCACGGTCCTCGGCGGGGCCCGGCCACGATTTGCCAGACTTAAAGAGCACCTTCCAGATATCCTTGTGGGAGGAATCATAAAGCTCCCGAAGGGTTTGGTGCTCGGCCGGATCGAACTCCCACAGGGTACAAGCTCGGCGCTGACAAGGGAGAACCAGGCGAACTAGCATCACCTGGACTATGTCGACGAGTTTGACGTCTGTATCGACCACACCCTGAATACGCGTCTGGAGCAGTAACAGCTCATCGGACAAGCACCAGTTCGGGCCCTTCTCAGGCCAGGACGTGAGCCGCAGTGGAGCTCCAGATCTGAACTCTAGAGCTGCCGCCCACTTCTTGCCGCGTGGTTCGGTGATATAGAACCACTGCTGCTGCCACTCCCTGACGGAGTCGTTGAAAGCGTCTTTCAGCCAAATAGCCTTGGGCATCTTGCTTACCATGGCGCCGCCGCACTCGGCGTGTTCGCCACTCACCACCTTGGGCTTCACATTGAAGATCTTCAGCCATAGGCCGAAGTGAGGTGGGATCTGGAGAAAAGCCTCGCACACGACGATGAACATCGACATATTGAGGAAGGAGTTGGGAGAAAGATCATGAAAATCGATCCGGTAGTAATACATGACTCCCCGAACGAACGGGTGAAGGGGAAACCCAAGCCCACGGACGAAATGGGGAAGGAACACGACTCTCTCATGAGATTCCGGAGTGGGGACGACCTGTCCCGCCGGTGGAAGACGATGGCCGATCTTCTAGGGAAAATACCGGGCTCCCCGGAGCTTCTTGATGTCCTTCTCCTGGATAGTTGAGGCCATCCATCGGCCTCCAGCTCTGGATCTGGACATCTTTGGAAAACCTCTATTCGATGGAGGAGAAAAGTTCTTGAGCGTTAGGGCTCGAATAGAGGGGAATGAGCTAGAGGGAGGAGAAGGCATTGGTAAAAGAGAAAGGAATCTGACCTCCTTATAGAGGCGATAAAAGCTTTTTGTGCCTCCCCACTTGCCTGGTGGAACTCGTCTGCCTCCCACTCACCGTGATTAGCGGCACGGTTAGATTACCCATACCCGTATTAATGAGAATCCCATGATAAGGGGACACGATCTCTGCTTTGACAAGACGTGTCAAAGAAACCGCCTCGCAATACGCGTTGTAGCTGGTTGTGCGAAAACAGATCGGATAAAGATCTGACCGTAGTAACATATCACATCGTCAGAACAAATTGTCAGCAGATGGCGTTTGTGAAATATCATTCTCTCTACGGTGGCATATGAAGATCATCTCGCATATCCGGACACGGTCCGAGTGTTCGATAATTACTTTGGAGTGTTCGGAGAAGGAACCCGCCTTGCAATGCCGAAGACAATACTGCACGCCGGACTCATCGTCATTGAAGCTTGGTTCAGGGGCTACTGAGGGAGTCCTGGATTAGGGGGTATCCGGACTGCCGGACTGTGTACAATGTCCGGACTATTGAAGCGTGAAGATACAAGACTCAAGACTTCGGCCTGTGTCCGGATGGGACTTTCCTTGGCGTGGAAGGAAAGCTTGGCGATCCGGATACTATATTTCCTTCCTTGTAACTGACTCCATGTAAACCCTAGCCCTCTCTGGTGTCTATATAAACCGGAGAGGTTGGTCCTTAGAAGGCCGATCGCAATTACATTCATACCATCATAGGCTAGCTCTTAGGGTTTAGCCTCTACGATCTCGCGGTAGATCTACTCTTGTACTACCCATATCATCAATATTAATCAAGCAGGAAGTAGGGTTTTACCTTCATTGAGAGGGCCCGAACTTGGGTAAACATCCGTGTCCCTTGCTTCCTGTTACCATCAGCCTTGATGCACAGATCGGGACCCCCTACCCGAGATCCGCCGGTTTTGACACCGACACCCCCCTCCACGTATTTCGGATTGTAATCGAGAGGAAGATATCTGTTCTGATGGGGATTCAGAAGCAGAAGATAACTCCTATTTACCCCCTGAGGTCTTCGCTCTAACTTGGCATGCTGATGTTGGTTATATCATGCATATGGTGTCTTGCATTGCTTACTTTATACATCAAATATGTCATCTGCTTAGTTTAGACATCCTTTGTGCGAATGCCATCTGTTTAGTTTATTCATCGTTTATGTGAATTATGCAACGCCACCTTGTTTAGCCAGGCATCATATATGTGAATTTTGCAATGCCATCCTGCTTAGCCAGTCATCTTATATGTAAATTATATCAGGCCATCCTTTTTTCCGTTACATATTACATTTGTCAACAATGTTAGTACATTCAACTACTCTTCGTGTGCATCAGCCATTTGACACGGTTATGGCAAATTCTGGAGTGAAAACAAGGTCTTCTGAGCAGACTATGCTATCTGACAAAGCGCATATCTCGCTGGTTACGGATAGCTCCTCAGAGGAGGATTCAGAGATAAATGACCAGTCCTATCCTCCCCCCCCCCCGAGGTGTATGCTCTAACTTAGCAGGGTTATGTTGCTCATATCGTGCGTATGGTCTCTCACATTGTTATGCCATTTGATTAGTTTAGACATGCTTTGTGTGAATGCCACTTGTTCAGTGTCTAATTACCATATATGTGAATTATGCATTGCCATCTTGTTGCAAGACATTATATATGTGAATTATACAATGCTATCTTGTTGCAAAGGCATTATATATGTGAATTACGCAATGCCATGCTGTTTAGCCAATCATCATGTATGTGAATTATATCATGCTATCATTTTTTTGTATTACGTGTTCCATTTGTCGACAATGTTTGTATATTCAACTACTCTTCCTGTGCATCAGCCATTTGAAGCGGTGATGGAAGTATCTGTAGTGAAAACAAGGTATTCAGAGCAGACAATGCTACCTGTTGAAGCAGACATCTTGCTGGCTACAAAGAGCTCCTCAGAGGAGGATTCAGAGACTGATGACCAGTCCTATTTCCCCCCTGAGGTCTATGCTCAAACTTGGAAGGGTTATATTACCCATGTCATGCATGTTGTCTTGCATTGCTTAGTTTTTACATCATATATGGATTGACATCTGCTTACTTGCTTACTGTATAAATCATATATTTGAATTATATCATGCCATCATGTTTACATAGTACATACACATCATCTATCTGAATTATGGCATGGCAACCCATTTAATAAAGACATCATATAGTTATATCATCTCATCCTGTTTAGTGTTTATAGTCATCATATTTAGAATTATGGCATTCTATCGATGAATGTATGTGAATTATGGCATGCCAACCTATTTAACAAACACATTATATAGTTATGACATGTCATCCTGTTTACATAGTCTCATATTTTGAACTAGGTCTTTCCATCTTTTTTAGTTAGCCATCATAATGTGAAATTGTGTCATGCTATCCTGTTTAGTTAGCCATCATATATGTGAAATTGTGTCATGCTATCCTGTTTGGTTAGATAACATAAATATGAATTATTTCATGCCCTCTTTCATTCCCCACTATCCATTGCACCTGTCTATCATACAATGTCTATACTTTCAATTACTTTTCCTATTTATCAGCCATTTGAATTGGAGAGCGTGATGGCAGCATCTAAGGGAGTAACAACATGGTCTTCAGAAAAGATAGTGCTACCAGTTGATGTAGATAGAACCACGGTTGTACTTGCCCAAGGACCAGATCCACCACACATAACCCAGACTCTCGCAGATTGTACCCCTACCCAGTTGGACTGAGAACCAGCTACACCCCTTCTAACCGCAACCGCGGCAGATAGTAACCTAGTTCCAGTTGACACAGCACCGTCTCCACCACAGAGCAGCCAAACACAAGCGGTTAGTAAGGGAACTGCAGTGCCCAAAGCACGAGGACCACCACTCCGAATCCCAACTCAATGCTTAAAGGAGAAGAAGATTTGTTCTCAGGTCAGGTTCTGTAGCTATGGTTCATACTCCTTTGCTCTTGCATTACTGTATTTACTCATACCAACTATTTTAGAATTTGAAGGATGGAATTGAAACTCCAATGGTGCAACAGGTATGTTTTAAACCTGTTTCTTTAACTGGTTTGCTGTTGAAACCTGCTCTATGTTGATTTCAGTTTCAATTGAATAAACAGTTATGTTTTCATGTCATGCACATTACAAGTGTTGTTATTGCTCTATAGTTACCCACACTTATATTCTGTCTATTCTGCTTTGTCTTGAATAAATATTATTTGAACTGTGTCTCTATCTTGATTTGGCAACAAAAACTAGAGTGATATAGACCATAAAGTGACCATGGTACATAGATATATGTTTGTTTCATGCTGTTATCCTGTCCACTTTACTACTGAACTCATTCCAAAATGAGTTTCATATACAACATGGTAAACATGTGATGTGTCTGCTTGTTTCTCTTTTAGAATGCGGACAAAATATTGGAGAACAGTACCGCATTATCCAATGGTAAAGGAAGTAATGCAGATAAGGTTTAAGATAGTGAGACATCCCTGTTGGTCTCCAAGAAAGCTGATAAAAACTATCTTGATGACAGTGAGGGAACCCAAAAGTCATGTTTTGATGTAGTGTTCGAGTTACTGGCCACTACTGCTGGCACAAGCTCTTCGAACTCGCTGCCTGAATCAGTTCATCTTCTTGAGTCTCAACTTCAAGTTGAAAGACATCAATCAGATGTGCTGCGACAGGAAGCTGAAGGACTGAGGAAGTCCTTGTAGAATTCAGATGCATATTTTCTAGTGCAACAGCAAGCGCTGGAGGATTTAAGCTCCAAACAAGAGAAAGTTAATAAGCTTGCTAAGCATCTTGCGAGCATTATGGGTACCCAGGATATTGTTTCTTGAGATCTTCTGAAGTGGTTTCAGTTCTGGATTTGTTTTGATGCGGCGTTTATTTGCCCTGGTCGCCAACTTTGACAACCAGTGTATATGATATGCTGCTTTGTTCCCTATATTTGCACTGGTGGCGAACTTTGATGCCCAGTGGATGTAATATGTGTAACAGCCGTGATAGCCTATCATAAGTTGCTTGCTTATTTATTTCCTTGTTGTCTTGTTTATTTGTTTGCTTGTAGTCAGTGCAGTTCTTTTTAAAATTAGGCCAAATAACCATGGGCTAATATTTACTGTAGTGACACTAGGCCTACTACGAGTCGTAGAAACAATGGGCCTTTTATAGGCTGTAGAAACAGTAGGCCTTCTACGGGCCATAGAAACAATGGGCCTTCTATGGGCCGTAGAAACAATGGGCCTTCTACGGGCCGTATCATCAATGGGCCTTATACGGGCCGTATGACCATAATGGGCCATCGTTAATAGGCTGTATTTGATGATGCTATGAAAACTGCCCAACGTATTAACGGACCACAAACGGGCCGATGTAACCACGGGCTGAATTTGGCCCACAAGCAGAAAATGACAGTAACGGGCCGTTAGTAAACGAATGCTGGAAATGAGCCCAAGAATAAATGGTCTCTGAGAAGGCTGAAAGATAACATTTGCTGGGAATGGCCCAACTGAATAACGGTCCCTTAATGGGTATAAAGTGATATACTGTTCATTACGAGCCAGTTTCACCACGGGCCGTTAATGGGTGTAAAGTGATACACTGTTCATTGCGGGCCAGTTTCACCATAGGCTGTTAATAGGCCAAGAGTTACATAGGGCCTCATATGGGCCGAAAGACATCATGGGCCATACATGGGCCAGAAGTGAAAATGGGCTGGAATCATATTGGATGGCCCAGATGACGCTACTGGGCCTAATTCGGATAGGGCGTAACGGGCCTTGCGTTAGCGGGTTGTAAATGGGCTATATGCGAACAAGCCATTAACAGGCTTTCCATGGGCCGGCCCGCCACCTTTTGACCAAGTCAAACGGGCCGACCTTTTCACAGGAATGGGCTTCTGTCGGGCCGTGCCACGTGTCGATGTATCATAGGCGCCTTCTGTCCAATGAGTGGATGACATCTGTCCCAATGGTGAGCCGACATGTGTTTCCTCCAGCCAATGATGATTTTACACGTGGCAAATCCCCATTGGTCGGGGCTGTTAACGGGTTATTGGATCCAAAACTCAACCCGATAGCTTAATGGCGTTCCGTTACGGTGGATGCCATGTGTCGGTCACCCTTGACGAAAGCACTTCTGTGACGCGCGATTTATCGTCATGGAAGTGGACACTTCTGTGATGATAATTTTGGTAATGTCATGGAACACTTCTACGACAGCACATGTATGACTATCTTGATTCTGTCATAAATTTGTCATGGATGTACATGCATGACAAAAAATGCTACCTACTGTGACCAACACGTACCATCACGGAAGTGTATTTTTTTGTAGTGCTCGTGAGGAGCAATCTCCACAACACGTGTCTTCAGCTACCTCGACGCTTCTTCAACACCGGTGCCAGGTGACTTTTTGGTTTGATCAGTCGAGGGCGCCCCTCGGGCTATCAGGGTCCACCCCTGCTGTTGTGGCATTTCGTTTGTGTACCTTGAACCTGTTATGCTTCCGCAAGCCACTGAGATTGTTCACCCCACACATGTTGGTGTATCACTTCTGGAATAACCTTCATGGGCACCGCGCGTTGCCAATTCCCCTCCTAAGCGTCCCACGAGAGGAGACTACCGGCACAGCGCCTGTGCTCGGATCCGTGCTTGCATCGCCGATAAACCTAAGAGACTGAGCTCTGACCTCGGGCCGGCCCCGCACACGTCGCCTCACCAGGTCCTTAGTGCCTTCGTCCTCTCGCGGAACGATCACGAGTGGATCGGCAAACACTCGTCGCTTCTCGTATTGTGTAGCCGTGTAATTTGCAGGGACCTCAGGAGCCAAGTGTTCGGGTGACCCTCTGCCCCCGCCCCCCATGAGGGATGACTTCGACTGGGCGGCTGCCCGATCTGCAAAGGCTAAGTATGTCGGTCCGCTCGCCCCAGCCACTGGCCAAGGCCCTCTTTCCTAGCAACCGCTGTGAGGCAAAGCCACTCCTCTTCCGTGCAAACCGCTTGCACATTAAAAGGGGGGCTCTTGAGCACCGTGCCTCAGGAGGTCCTACTGGCTCTCGAGCCCCTACCCCCTAGCCTTGCGCACGTCATCGCGACCTGGCATACCAGCTGTGACTGAGCTCCGCTCGAGAGCCAGGTCCTGAGGACATAGAGTGTCAAGGTGGGCGAAGGAGGGGGTGGTGTGACCCGTGGGAGCACATAGTGAAAGGGGTGCGCTCCAGTGGCGTGGGCGTTTTTTTGAAAATATTATAGGTGTAAAATTTCTTACGCACCCCTAGTGGGACTTGTGTTGGTTCATTTCAGAATAGGAAATGCACGCAGGATCAAAAACCTCTGGAGGAGAGCGCTCCCACGAACCCGAGATTTGCCGCGGGTTGCGAATGCACTAAGCTAAGTTACCCAGCTCAGGTCGGGCACGAGCCCTCCTTCTAACGCCTTATTTTCTATTGACCTCACTCACGCAAGGAACCCCCGTCTTTAATCTTCGGTGGCCGCTTGCACGCTAACGGGGAATTCCTGAGCATTGTGCCTCAAGAGCTCTTATCGGACCTCGGTTCGCTCACCTCCTAGCCTTGCACACAACGTTGCGACGGTTGAAGCTCACCTGGGGACTGGGTCCTGTTGATGCAGAGCACCACACTATCGTAAGACTAAAAAGGGGACCCATGCACAAGCGAGAGATGCGAGCATAACCAAGAACATAAGGTGGACACATTAGAGATGAAGGTGCAAGCACCACGGTTCTTACACATCCCCACGGGGCCTTTCATGACTTCGATGTAGGAAAAAGAAACAGAAGAGGTGGCCTCCCGAGGAGGGCAGCTCAGGAGGTATCGATGTCGCTGTACCTAGTCGGTGTCCTCCTCCTTGACCCGGGCATGGCAGTGCGGCAGCTCATCATAGTCGTTGTCGCTTGAGCTTTTCCTGGGGGAGGTGTCGCTGCTGCTGGAGGCGTCACGGCCATGGCCGAGGGCAAGTTCACCACCGAGGGCCTTACCTCCCTGTCGGCCGCCGTTTTCAGAAGGGCGGTTGGCGCCCCCCGGGCAGCATTCCAGGCATCCACCATCTACTCCGAAGACCTTGAAGAAGAGCGTCATCGCCCGTCGTACTTGAAGTGGAGGGCATGCCTCCCCTTCGAGTCGCAGGCGCGGGCAATCGCTCCCTATCCCCCGGTCATGTAGACGTAGGCGGAGAGAGTGGCCTCGACCTCCGCCTGTGAGTGCTGGTCTCAGCAGTCGTCGTGTTGCAGCCACAGCTCAGCAGGCCCCCTCGCCGACAGCTCTTTCGTCAGGGAATGCAGGAGCTGGATCTAGGTGTTGGGCGGTTGTCGGTGTCAAAACCGGCGGATCTCGGGTAGGGGGTCCCGAACTGTGCGTCTAAGGCTGATGGTAACAGGAGCCGGGGGACACGATGTTTACCCAGGTGCGGGCCCTCTCTATGGAGGTAATACCCTACTTCCTGCTTGATTGATCTTGATGATATGAGTATTACAAGAGTTGATCTACCACGAGATCTCAGAGGCTAAACCCTAGAAGCTAGCCTATGATTCGGATTGTTCTTGTCCTACGGACTAAACCCTCCGGTTTATATAGACACCGGAGGGGGCTAGAGTTACACAGAGTCGGTTACAGAGAAGGAAATCTACATATCCGAATTGCCAAGCTTGCCTTCCACACAAAAGAGAGTCCCACCCGAACTCGGGACAAAGTCTTCAATCTCGTATCTTCATAGTCCAATAGTCCGGCATAAGTATATAGTCCGGTTGTTCGAGGACCCCCTACTCCAGGACTCCCTCAGTAGCCCCTGAACCAGGCTTCAATGGCGATGAGTCCGGCGCGCAGATTGTCTTCGTTATTGCAAGGCGGGTTCCTTCTTTGAATACTTCAAGGTAGATTCTGAACGCATGAATCGTGTCCGGTTCTACAAAACAAATGACACGTACCACCGTAGAGAGCACAATATTCCGCGAGTCTAATCTACTGACAACTTTTACCTTGCGTGACATCACGCCACGGCCCAGTTATTATTCAAACCGTTTTTCCAACCTGCCACTACATGTTTTGCGAGGCGGTTTTATTGGCACGTCTTGTCGAAGCAGAGATCGTGTCCCTCTTATTATGGGATTCTCATCAATACGGGCATGGGTAACCCAACCGCGCCATTAGTACGACTCCTTGGTTTAGGCAAGTTCCAAACGGCCACGTGGAGGACGCTTGATATTCTTCCTCTATATAAAGAGGTCAAGACCTGTCCTTTTCTTTCCACGCTCGATCCTTCCCTTCCCCTACCTTGAGTTTCCAATACCCAAGGTTCAGTCTAAGCGCTCTGGACCTTCAACCATGTCCGGATCCAACCTTCAAGGCCGGTGGATGGCCTCTTCCGTCACAGAGGAGGACATCAAGAAGCTTAGAGAGGCTAGGTATCTGACCACCGAAATCCTTCACAGGCTTCCTGCTCAATTGCAGGCTATCCCTACTCCTGAACCCAATGAGAGTGTCGTATTCATCTCCCACTTCTTCTGAGGGCTAGGCTTTGGTCTTCATCCCTTCGTTAGAGGGCTCATGTTCTATTATGGGCTAGATTTTCACCATCTAGCTCCAGATTCCTTCCTTCACATCTCAATGTTCATCGTTGTGTGTGAGGCCTTCCTCCGCATTACCCCACACTTCGGCTTATGGCTCAAGACCTTCAATGTGAAGCCAAAGATGATCGACGGGCGACATGCGGAGTGCGGAGGCGCTATAATAAGCAAAGGTGTCGATGCTTTACGGCCAAAGGGCTCTTTCCCGGAAGTTTCTGACCAATGGCAACGGGAGTGGTTTTACATCACCGCGCCTCAAGGGAGAAAGTGGGCGGCCGCCCCAGCCTTCCTCTCTGCCCCTCTGCAACAGCTTGCATCATGGGTCAACAAGGGGCTGGACTGGGGATCGGTTAATGACGTGCTGACATTGCAAAGCCGCATTCGGGATCTTCTCAACAGGGATATCAGTATCGTCAAAGTAATTCAACTAATGCTAGTCCGTCGGGTCTTACCATGCCAACGTCGACCTCTCCATATGTGGGAGTTCAACCCAGAAGGACCGTGAACTGTTCAACACTTCTTCGGCAGGACGCTCGAAGGAATGTATCAATTAACCTTCGGATCACGAATAAAGGGTCCGGTCACCACAGAGGATGCGGGCCTCGACTACAACCGTCCAGATACCCAGGTAAGTAATTCCACGACCGAACGCGCCGTCATTATATCTGTCACAACATTATTCTGAATAACCACCCTCGGCCAGGACTGGATAAGAAAGGCGAAGAGGATCAGGTGTTCGGCCCCTCTTCCCGAAGACTCGCCGGATCCTGTACTAACCAGGATACTAGCTCGTGCACCTTATCAAGTGCCATCAGGGGAGGACAAGGAGAGGAATGGGGAAGCCAAAAGCGTACTTCATGCTGGAGGTATGTTACGCATCCTAACCGGGGAAATCAGTACCCCCGTTTTGGAGGATGAACGGGGAGGAGAATCCAGCTTCCCCTCTACCCACGGGGAGAAAAGGGCCACCTCTAAAGACTTGGAAGAAGAGGTCTCCAAACTGGGGAAAAAACCTTCATTAGGGGGCCCTGCCCCGGAGGGCAACATTGTTGCACAACGCCCTCAGGGGGGCCAGCCGTTAACCGAGCCTTAAGTGAACAAAGGTGCTTAGTAAACCAACCCTGTTCTTTCCCTGAGAATAACGACCGAGACATATGTTTTTGCAGTTCGACTCATAGCCTCCCTCAACATTGTTCTTCTTTGGGGGATATTCTTCCGGAGATGATGGAGAGTGAGACGCCTCCTCCTACTTCTCCACCTCATGAGGCGGACGACCGTGAGGTGTCGTCCTGGAGGATCTCTCCCAATCCGCAAAGACCAGAAGGTAACTCTTCGGCCGGGTTTTCAGCTCCTAGAGAGACCAACAGAAAAAACCCCTGGATTGTCCGATGTGCAACCGGACACATTAACGGGTCTTCTGCAGCAAGCGGCTATCTCAGAGGCACATCATACCTTAATGGGTACGGTGGTGGAGAGGATTTCATCCGCAAAAAGTGGGTTGAATGAAGATTTTACGAGCCTGCTAAGAGGCTTTGAGGTACGCAAAGTGATATATATATATATATATATATATATATATATATGTTTGACTGTACTGTACATGCAAGATGTGCTTTGTATAGATAGTATCCCCTGAGACTCTGGTTTCCATCCGGACAAGGCGAGCAGAGGATCATAGTCTCAGGTAATGATAACGCTGATTTTGTACGTAGGCGGCTGCAGATCCGGCGGCTGACCGGACTGTTGAATTTGCTGAACTAAGGCGGCAACTAGACGTGGCGGATGCGGACATCACGCTTGTGAACAAGCGGCTTGACGAGGCATAGGGTATGTATATTTGGGAGGTCAGCAAATATTAATAAGAGCATGATGCTAGGATTTATAGTATGCTTTGACTGCAGATGG
This sequence comes from Triticum dicoccoides, assembly GCF_002162155.2. Classification (NCBI taxonomy): domain Eukaryota; kingdom Viridiplantae; phylum Streptophyta; class Magnoliopsida; order Poales; family Poaceae; genus Triticum; species Triticum dicoccoides. Next base: position 565,760,696 of record NC_041387.1, on the reverse strand, counting down.
TGCTGCCACCATGGAGACCCTTCGGGAAGAGCTTGCCCGGGCCAAGGAGCAAGCCAGGAGAAGCAATGCGGCTGCCATGAAGGCAACTGAAGAATTAAAAGTCGAACAGGATGCTCATCGCCAAAGTGAGGATAAAATAGACAGCATGGCTCTTGAGCTACAAAATGCCGCCAGTCGATATGAGATTCTCGAAAGGGAAAACCAAACGAAAACGGTTGACCAAAAGAAGGCCTTACAAGCCGCATAAACTCGCTCAGAAATCAGAGCTTCGCGGGAGGAGCTTCTGCAAGCCGGTGATATCGCGGCTGGGAAGTCCTTTTTATTGTGAATGAAATTCGGTGATCTGAAGTATGCCCCTCTTGATCAATTGTGGAGTTCTTCAGATGCTTACTTGGATTTGGCAAAGAGTGCTGCTGATGCGACGCGGTATATCAAAGATCGAGAAGATCATGAGGTGGAAAGATTGTTCTGGTCGCAGTTTAGTGCTCCGAGGCGTTCGCTGCTGTTAAATGAGCAAATGGCCGAATGGGACAAGCTCCATAGGTTATCCGGGCTTGCCATGAAGGCCGTCGTGGACCACCTGTGGCCGAAGGAACCAAGTCCGGATAGTTATTTTGGTTTGGTGCAACGATTATTTATTCGTGTTGTGCCGCATATCAACGCTGTCAAGAGGTCGGCGTGCATAGAGGGTGCGCTGATGGCCCTTGCCCGTGTTAAGACGTATTGGGTGAAGATGGAGGCCACCGATATTGCAACCAGGGGTCCACCCGGGGGGCCAGGACTCGCCCGAGCACTATTTTGAAGAAGTCTTAGAAGGTGCCCGTTTAATAGAGGCTCAGTGCTCAAAGAATACCATGTTTGAGTGACATGTATCTTGATTGTAAAAGCAATGCTTTTGATAATAAAGGCTATATTTATACTTTTACCCCTAAAGTATTGTAGTGCCTCTTGTGCGGCCACTTATGTACATATGTATATAACCTGAAAGTTTGCAGTCGTCGGCTTCAGCCCCCTCGCACATAATGCGGGGGTGATCGGCAAAGCGCGTAATCACACCTGATCCAACGTCTTGGTCCGTTAAGGAGGTGGTGGCGTGGAGAACGAGGCAATCAGATTATATAGCTTTAACACTTTCACTTAGCCATAGGAGTTTGATGGTGGGGCTAGTATATAGCCCCTGGTATGTCCGCGTTCATACGAATACGGTGCATGTACATATGTGACCGGGAAACCGGTCCTTCGTTAATGCGGAGGAATCACGCAGATTCCGCTGAGTCATCGAGTGGTTGACCAGTCTCTCGCTTTATCATGACAGTCAGTTTTCGGCTTTCTCTACTGAGGTGCTCATCCGGAAGAACCAGGTCACAATCGTAGTAGTTCTCCCGGTGCCACCTTAGCCGATAGAGCGGAATGTAAGGTAGCAAAACACGGGAGCCGGGAAAACCCAACTATTAACCAAAGACATGATTCGGAGCTGATGCATATAAGGCCAAACTCGCGACACCGAACACTCCCGAAGGTGTTCCGACTTTACAACATATATTGGGCTGAGTACCGCCCTCGATAATGAGCCCTGAATTTCTAGGTACGTGCATTAATCTGGTGCGACGGAAGAGCGGCTGTGGTGAGAGCATAGATCCCAAAAACACATTGGTTGCTGCCCTTGTAATGTCTATTTTAGATCGGCGAATCATAAGCTTGCCGATAACGCCGGTATCCCTCTTGGTCATTTTAAGTACCAGGAGGGTGTAGGCCAACAAGAGACAATAAAAAAGGTTTACGCAGGGTCTTAATCTAAAAAGAAACCTTGGAACGGGGCCCTGTTGCACGTCTGCGCCTTTGTCTTCGTTGTGCCGTATCCTGGAATGGTATAGCACGATGGTCATCTGTAAAAAGAAAGAAAAAAACCTAGGTGAAAGAATCTGGTGTGACCGTGCGTAAAGTCGGTCAATCTTAATGAACTGTGAAAATTAGATCTCTTGAGTGTAAATATGGTCGGGCCAAACAATGGGACTTTTGTATGCGGGCAGCCCCTAGCACCACATATGGGGGCCTAGCCATTTATCAAGCTCAGGTTTATCTAAGCTGTTACAACTAGTGGTGCTCCGGACACGTCTAGGTGTGTCCGTGGTCTCGAAGACCGATCAGTTACTCGTGTTGGAGAGGCCATTCAGTGGTTCGGCTGCTAGAGCTGCCATGTAGTCTTCCGCGCAAAGAGAACGCTCTGTGTTTCTGCTGATGGTGATGATGCCACGTGGACCGGGCATCTTTAGTTTGAGATAAGTGTAATGCGGTACTGCGTTGAAACGAGCGAATGCCGTTCTTCCTAGTAGTGCATGATAGCCGCTCCGGAACGGGGCGATGTCGAATATTAGTTCTTCGCTTCAAAAGTTGTCGGGAGAACCGAATACAACCTCTAACGTCAAGGAGCCCGTGCAGCGGGCCTCTATGCCTGGTATTACTCCTTTAAAGGTAGTACTACTTTGGTTGATTCTCGATGGGTCTATCCCCATCTTGTGGATAGTGTCCTGATATATTAGATTAAGACTACTGCCGCCGTCCATGAGGACTCGGGTGAGATGGTATCCGTCTATTATTGGGTCAAGCACCAAGGCGGCCGAACCTCCATGCCCGATACTAGTCAGATGATCCCTCCGATCGAAGGTGATCGGGCAGGCCGACCATGGATTGAATTTGGGGGCGACTGGTTCCACAGCGTATATGTCTCGGAGTGCGCGGTTGCACTTCCTCTTTGGTATGTGGGTGGCGATCTGCTTCCGTTGACCGGGTCTAGAGCCCCTGAATCCGGCTTTTACCTCTGTATTGTCTGTGTTGTCTTCATTATTTCGACGCTTGTTTTTATTGCGTCACGGTTTTCCATTGCCATCCCTGATTTCGGATGTGCCTGGATCGCTGGTGGCACTGCGGGCCAACCAACTGTCCTCGCCCGCGCAAAAGCGGGTCATAAGAGTTGTTAGGTCTGCCATTGTCCTTGGCTTTTCCGGGCCGAGGTGTCAGGCGATCCATTCTTCCCGGACACTATGTTTGAAAGTTGCTAAGGCTTCAGCATCCGGACAGTCGACGATTTGGTTCTTCTTGGTGAGAAATATGTTCCAAAGCTTACGGGCTGACTCTTCGGGTTGTTGAATTACGTGACTCAAATCGTCTGCCTCCGGTGGTCGGACATATGTCCCTTGAAAATTAGCCCTGAAAGCATCCTCGAGTTCCTCCCAGCTTCAAATGGAATTTTCGGGGAGGCTTTTCAACCAGTGCCGAGCTAGTCCTTTTAACTTGAGGGGAAGGTATTTGATGGCATGGAGATCGTCTCTGCGAGCCATATGGATGTGAAGAATAAAGTCCTCAATCCAGACTACAGGGTCTGTCGTTCCGTCGTATGCCTCGATGTTTACGAGTTTAAACCCCTCTGGAAATTCATGGTATAGCACCTCATCAGTGAAGCACAGGGGGTGTGTGGCGCCCCTGTACTTGGATGTGTTGTGGCATGGGTCTGACGGTTGTAGTGTTTGGTATTGATTTCGAGCTGGTAGTCGATTAGTATAGTCGGTTTGGTGGCCGTGATCATGCATAGGGACACACTTCCTAGATCCATAGATGGACCTGGCTATGCCAGCTCTTTTGTCCAGGTGCTCACGTAGATCATCTGCTGACTTGTGTGCAGCGTCATTGGCCGCTCTGTTTCGGCCACGGGGTGGTCTGTCCGGCAGATCGACAGTATTGTTTTTCGGCGGAATGGGTGTGATAGCCTCGTTGTCAAATTCGGGCAGTAGCTTGCGTTTTGGGTAGCTCTTTGTGTGGCGATTATCGCCGTATATTTCGTCAGTGTCGAGCCCTTTGTCCCATCTGTGGTTGAGCGTATCGTGCGCGTCTTTAAGTCGTTGCTTCTGCTTCTTCAAGCTCCTCGCGGTGGCAATCATCCTTTTGTGGAGGTGCCCTTGTTCCAAGTGCTTCCCCGGGATGATGTGCATCGTCATACAGACTGTTCTTCTCTCTGGAGACAGGTTTATAAGTTTTGTCTTCGGCATCGTTGTGATCGGGCAGCAGCCCTGGACTGTGTTTGCCGTCCCCTTGCTCGGCCTACTCCATCGCTGGGCCCATGGGGTCGTCGCTATCTCTAGCATCGCCCGGGGTGTTATTCCTTCTTATGCTGTTATCACTATTTTTTCTATGGCAGGATTTAGAGCGACGCTGCTGACGTCTGCGTTTAAGTTGCTTCTCAAGGGGGTCACCCTCCGTTGTGTCCTTTTGATCTTCTCCATTGTTTTCTTTGGGTGTGTCCACCATATATATATATCATATGATGAGGTGGCTGTCCAGAGCCCTAGGGGCGGTGGTTCCCGTTCCTCTCCGGCATCGTCGTCCTTACCATTGATGTCATCGGAGTCGAGATCAAGCATATCGGTTAAGTCATCGACAATGGCGATTAAGTGGGTGGTGGGTGGGTAACGAATTCCTTCATCGTTCGCTTCCCACTCAAGCCGGACATAGTTCAACCAAGAGTCTCCTGATAGGGAGAGAGATTTTAGTGAATTTAGCACGTCGCCCAAGGGCGAGTGCTGAAAGATATCCGCGGAGCTAAACTCCATGACCGATGCCCAGTTAGGTATGATGGGCATGGATGCACACAGTTTGGAGCCTATGGACGGAGACGAGTCCGAGGGTCCGATGACACAGACCTCCTTGGAAGTGAGATCTGTGTTCAGCTCTATTGCCACTAAGTGTGCGGCCTCCGTGGCGGGGTCCATCCACCCGTCCTCGGATGGCATGATCTGCTCTGGATTTAAAGCCGGGGCAGCTGCAGGTGTGAACACCTGGACACCGTCCGATGGCAGATATAAGTCGTGCTCATCGTGATGTAGAACGCACCTGTCATGGGCTCGAATCCGTCAAAGATCAAGTCTCCGCGGATGTCGGCAGTGTAATTCATGCTTCCAAACCTGACCTGATGGCCAGGGGCATATCTATCGATCTGCTCCAGGTGGCCAAGCGAATTGACCCACAGTGCGAAGCCGCCGAATATGAAGATCTATTCGGGGAGGAAAACCTCACCCTGGACCTTGTTGTTGTGGACGATTGAAGGAGCCATCAAGCCTTATGGCGACGACATAGTGGAACTCTCAACGAAAGCACCAATGTCGGTGTCAAAACCGGCGGATCTCGGGTAGGGGGTCCCGAACTGTGCATCTAAGGCTGATGGTAACAGGAGGCGGGGGACAGGATGTTTACCCAGGTTCGGGCCCTCTCTATGGAGGTAATACCCTACTTCCTGCTTGATTGATCTTGATGATATGAGTATTACAAGAGTTGATCTACCACGAGATCGTAGAGGCTAAACCCTAGAAGCTAGCCTATGATTCTGATTGTTCTTGTCCTACAGACTAAACCCTCCGGTTTATATAGACACCGGACGGGGGCTAGGGTTACACAGAGACGGTTATAGAGAAGGAAATCTACATATCCGCATTACCAAGCTTGCCTTCCATGCAAAGGAGAGTCCCACCCGGACACGGGACGAAGTCTTCAATCTTGTACCTTCATAGTCCAACAGTCCGACATAAGTATATAGTCCGGCTGTCCGAGGACCCCCTAATCCAGGACACCCTCAGCGGCCTCGCCACCCACACCACGAACTCGCGTGTCGTGGGCTCCCCATGAATCGATGGTGGGGAGGTCGGTCCGCTCTCGTGTGCCTTCCTCCTCGGCCTCGACCTCCACAGACTTCGTGGACGCCCCCACAGGAAGGACCCCTTCCGAGAACGCTGGATCCTGCGTGGACCCTCAACGGAGCACTCTCGCATCGGAGAGGGGGCGTTGCGGTGATCTTGCGAGGACGGCCTCAACCCCTCTTTGGTGAGGGAGGCTGAGTACCTCCTCACCGGCGCCATGGATGTTGTTGCGACAGTGTGGAATGGGGGAGTGTGAAAGTGCAACTATCCCTAGGTGGTTTTGGTAATTCCTAACAACATATAGCTCATTGAGCTAACATCATTCCAAGATAAATATTTCAGGAAAAGCTCAATGAATGGCATCGCATGGATGAGAAAATTGGATCCCTCAAAATGCTAAGGATAAAACGATTGGCTCAAGCTCAAAATCTCAAGACTCTACATTTTATATTTTAGTGATCCAAGATCACATTGAGTCCATAGGAAAAGCCAACACTATCAAGGAGGGATGAGGTGTTGCTTAATGAGTTTCTTGCTCCACAGTGCTTAGTGATATGCTCCAAAACCCTCAACTACTTTCTCATATCCACATATGACCTAAACCCAAAAGTCAAACTCGGCCCCACCGATTCTTTCTACCCGGCGCCACCGAGTTCAGATGTCATAGCCACTGCCACAAACCCTAGGCAAATCGGTCTCATCGATAGGGATCTCGGTCTCACCGAGATGGGGTTGTAATCTCTCTATTTGCCTTCGTAACGTTTCGGTACCACCGAGATGAGCGATCGGTCCCACCGAGATTGCAATGTAAACTCCTTGTTTCCTTTTCGTAACATTTCGGTCCCACCGAAATGAGCGAACCGGTCCCACCGAGTTTACCTGACCAACTCTCTGGTTAGCTTATTACCAAAATCGGTCTCATCGAGTTTGTGAAATCGGTCTCACCGAGTTTGTGAAATCGGTCTCAACGAAATTACGTTATGCCCTAACCCTAACCATATCGGTCCTACCGAGTTGCATGTTGGTCCCACTGAAAATCCTAACGGTCACTAGATTTGCTAAATCGGTCTGACCGAGTTTACCAATTCGGTCCGACCGAGTTTGGCAAGTTGTGTGTAACGGTTGGATTTTGTGTGGAGGCTATATATACCCCTCCACCTCCTCTTCACACGTGGAGAGAGCCATCAGAATGAACCTACACTTCCAACTTGCTTTTTTTAAGAAGCAACCACCTACTCATGTGTAGAGGCCAAGATATTACATTCCTACCATATGAATCTTGATCTCTAGCCTTCCCCAAGTTGCTTTCCACTCAAATCATCTTTCCACCAAATCCAAATCATGTGAGAGAGAGTTGAGTGTTGGGGAGACTATCATTTGAACCACAAGAGCAAGGAGTTCATCATCAATACACCATTTGTTACTTCTTGGAGAGTGGTGTCTCCTAGATTGGCTAGGTGTCACTTGGGAGCCTCTGACAAGATTGTGGAGTTGAACCAAGGAGTTTGTAAGGGCAAGGAGATCGCCTACTTCGTGAAGATCTACCGCTAGTGAGGCAAGTCCTTCGTGGGCGACGGACATGGTGGGCTAGACAAGGTTGCTTCTTCGTGGACCCTTCGTGGGTGGAGTCCTCCGTCGACTCGCGCAACCGTTACCCTTCGTGGGTTGAAGTCTCCATCAACGTGGATGTACGATAGCACCACCTATCGGAACCACGGCTCAAAAGTCACCGTGTCTCCAAATTGCGTTTGAATTCTCCAAACCCTTCCCTTTATATTTCTTACAAGTTGCATGCTTTACTTTCCGCTGCTCATATACTCTTTGCATGCTTGCTTGAATTGTGTTAAGATTGCTTGACTTGTGCTAAGATAGCTAAAATCTGCCAAAGACTAAAATTGGGAAAATGATAAGTTTTTATTTGATCAAGTAGTCTAATCACCCCCCTCTAGACATACTTTCGATCCTACAGAGTGGGAAGATGAAGATGGGCTGGGGGCTCTGTCCCCCTCGCCCTCTAATAGGCGGTCGGAGGCCAACCGGCGCCCCTTCGCATTTGAGCAATGATGGCTCTACGCCGTGTGCTAGTCTTTTGTCAGCCTGGGCGGGCGCCCGCGTCCCGTCGAGCGCCACGCGTCAAGCCTGGCCCACAGGCGATTGGGGCCCACGACGCTTATGCCTCCTCTCCTTGGCTTCGCCTCGAAGCCAGCACGAGCGCGCCTTGGGCCCGGGGGCTACTATGGGCGTTCCGGGATCGGGGGGACCTAGATCTGCCTGCCAGCGGCCCATAGCGTAGCTCCCTCGATGGCCTGGTATGGCCCAGTAGCAAGGCCTCCAAGACAAGACCCTCGTGAGGTCCCCCCAACTTCGCGAGACGGACGACGCCAAGACCTCCCGAGGGGCAGCTCTCCGGGCCTGCCTCCCGAGGAACGGAGATTTTCTATGTAGGTACCCATCCTCACGAGGCATTCGATGACGCAAGTCATGATGGCCAAGGTCAGGCGGGCGCCAGTGGGCGCAGAGGAGGACATTTTCCTCTTTGGTGCTAAGGGAGGAAGGGCAGGCGCAAGTTCCCAAGGAATTCCCAAAAGGTTTTCATTCCGGTGTAACGATACCAAGACCACGAGCTCGACAGGATACCAGGACGGACGGAAGCTTTGCAGGCGAAGATCACCTTTTATCAGGATTAGATGTACTTCTTGTCCCCTTGCAAATTACCCGTTGTGGGATCCCTTCCCGCCTAAGTTGGGAGGGAAGAGGACCAAATCCACTATAAGTATAGGCTAGCTACCACCATAGAAGGGGATCAGATCAAACCCCGGAAGGATCCATTCCATATTCACCACCCGAGCCCTTGCGAGGCCGCTCGTCCATTGTACTAGTTCATCCTCAGCCTCCTCGGAAGGCCAATCCATCACAAAGCATGAGTAGGGTTTTACACCGAAGATGGCCTGAACCTGAGTAAACTACTGTGTTCATCTTCTTCCCCGCTTGCGCGAACTCGATGAGGCTAGGTTGTGAGGCGGTGAGCTTGAGGCTTAAGCTGGTTGCGAGGGTCCATCTTGAAACCTTGCGTACTACTATCGCGGTACGCCGAGCTGGCCCGCTCGACGCTGACTATGTGGTCACAGAGGCTGTCCTGCGTGGAGCGGTGAAGGGCCTACGCATCGTCGTGCCCTGTGTTTACTTGCTCCCCGTCCACCGTTGTCCGGCTGGCCGTCCGGCGACTCGGTCAATGGTGCGTTGCGCTGGAGGCTTGACTCGATTGGTTAGTGGTGTCATGCGTCTCGTCGCTGGCTTAGTTGGCCTAATTAGCGTGGTTGCATCATGTGTTGCCCATATAAACTGATGACCGCTGGCGAAAGTAACCAGCCATCCATCGAGGAGTATATACATAGTAGTACGGAACCATTTTTTAAATCCCAAACATTTCTCTAAGTAGTTACCAAAAGATGGAACAAAAACATTCTGAACAAAATTTCAAAATAAGGAGCATTTTTTAAATTCCCAAACAAGTTTATAATCTAGTTTACGAACAACTTTTTTCTTTTTGAAAATCTGGTTTACAAGGTTCTTATTTTTTTCGTTTGCTATTTGCTACTAAGACAGCCACCGGTTTTTATATGGTTCAAAACAATTCAAGTGTACAAAAACATTTAAAAAATTCACAGGATTTGAAAGAATATGCAAATTAGAATAAAATACCTCAGGGTTCGAGCCACCAAGTCAAACGAAAAAAATATGCAAATTAGAATAAATATGCAAATCCTCATTTGAAACTCTCATCACAAGGTTCTTTTTTTGTTTGCTATTTCCTACTAAGATGGCCACCGGTTTTTATATAGTTTAAAAATAATTCAGGCATTCCAAAAATTAGATAACGGGATTTTAAATAATATGTAAATTTGGAAAAAAGTTCGTCAATTAACACGAATTTAAGAAAAAAAAGGAAACCTAAAAATAAAAAGAAAAGGAAAGAGAACAAAGAAGAAAAAGGGAGCAAGTGAACACAACTTATGTCGTGTCCCTGGTGGTTGTTGCGTCGATCAAACAACACCAGCGCCACACTGTGAGCTTATTTTTTGTTTTTTAACTAAAAAAATAAAGCGGGCCGGCCCAACAGGGAGCAAGGTGTAGCGCCCTTTGCGAATTTTTGTTTCTCGGTGGAAAAAAATGAAGCGGACCAGCCCAATGTTGAGCAGGTGTGTGCCCTCTGTGGAATGCCGCCAATCCCGGCCATCCAAACGACCCGAAGGTTTGATTTAGACCGGGATTGCATAGTTCAGGGTGCAATCGACTGTGATTTTGACTTGGGGTTCATTTCGCCGAACCTCTATGAGTTCAGGATTTAAAATGGACTTTTTCCTGAAGAAAATGTAAAGTTCCCTCTCCCCTCTTACGTCCACATCCTTCGTCTATCCTTCTCTCGTACGACCCCCACCCCACCACCGATTTTCTTTCCTCCCTCCCCCGGTTTTCTTCCTGTTGGTTCCCTATTTGCCGATTTTATTCAAATCTGGCTGGACGGACCTACTATATGTTTGGCAACCAAATAATTCATGTATGGTAACCAAACTCTTTTTTGGTAATACAAACGCGATCAGTACATGTATGGTAATGCATATCCTCTTTGGTAATGCAATAAAATCAATGAAGGTCATCGATTTCCTTTCTTCTTTCAACCAATCGGTAAACAAATCAGAAGGAAGCAATCAGGTGCATGTACGGAAGATAATCGCGGAGACCGCGCGTGGCATGCAGGAAGAAATTGTCGAGATCCGCCGAAAAGAAGGAAAGATATCTCTAGGCTGCTCGCACTCCCCATCAACGGCCCTGCACATGCACTGTGACTTGGATTTTCTGAAAACATGATTGATATATCTCTTTCTTATCCCTATGGTTGGTCATCACGGGCACATTTCATCTGCAGACACGGGCGACCGGACGGCAGCCGGGACGGGCTCACCGGCGTACCACACCTCAAGACCGTCCTTCTCAAGATGTTGCGCCACTACCGCTAGCCATGTCCATAGCACCCGCTGAGGTGAGCTCCTTGCATTCGCGTACGTGCATTAGCAAACCACACATGATTCCCCCCGTCCCCCGTGTCCCTCTGCGAGGAGACATGGGGGAACCCTAGCTGCCCCCGCTACCGGCCTTCCTCCACCCTCGCTTCCCCCTCGCCGCTGTCGAGAGCCACCGCTAGGCAAAGCCCAGGTAGTGCCGCCGGTTGCGGGGCTTCTCCCCTGGTGCGGCTACCCTTCTTCCTCGCGGCGACTTAGTCACTCCCGGTGGGCTTGGTGGAGCGACGCTTCAAAGCTCTGGCGGTGGCTCGCTTTGCAGCAGGTTGGAGGACCTGTCCCCGTCTGGTGGTGCCGCCTAGACAGTTGCTGCGGCCTAGGGCTCTTGACTCCAGATAGGATCTGGGTGGTGTTCGGGCCTGGCCATGGCTGCCTGTCAGGCGTGGTGGCGGCGATTCTCGCGGTCTCTGGGCATCATGGAGGTGTCGGCGAAGATGTGAGCTCAGCCTGGTGGTGGCGGCCGTGCACGGGAGTTGGATTCCTTTGAACAGATCTGGTTGAAAACTTGCTTTCAGCTACTGCCAAGGCCAGCGGTGGCGACGCTATCTGCATCGTTCCCTTCTCGAAGGCATCGTCGTGGAGAAGTTCAAGTCCACTCTCTGCTACTTCCTGGGGAAACCCTAGATCGGATGATTAGATGACGGCGGCGCTCTGGTGTCGTTCCCTCCTTGGGGGCATCATTCTTGGAGTGGTGCGTCATCTCACTCATTGATGGCGGCGGATCTTGGCGGCATGGTGCCGTGGTGACTCAGCGTCTGATGCATGGAGATGGACTCGCGGAGGAGGGTGATGCGGTCTAGCATCGTGGTGGCGTTGACGGCAGCTAGACCGGGCAAGGTAGATGCAACAGTACAGCTCTAAAGATGGATTGGTGGCAGGTGGTTGCGGCGGCCTCATACCCGGCAGGCGTCCTAGTTGAGGAGTGCGCCGGACCGGTGGGTGCCCCATACCCGGCAGGCGTCCTGGATGGGACCTCAGGTCTTAGATGTTAGGTTTGGCTGCGAGGTCTGTTTGGTATTAGGCCCAGACTATCCGCATCCCCTTCATCGACTGGATAGGAGTAGCGACAGATGTTGCCCAGACGGTGGCTTTAGTCTTACTGTTGTATTACTTTGTAAGGTCTTGTGTGAACAATTAATAAAATGGTTGCATGCATCGTCCAGATGCAGAGGCAGGGGGTCTTCCTCCTTTTCTAAAAAAACATGAGATCTCTAATTGCGCTTATGCGTGGTAACAAAGCAGATAGATCACCGATAAAAAGGCAGCAGCAGCAGCTACTGCTGCAAGAGCAAGACAGGACAGCGAGAGCATGTGACTCCAATTAGAGATTCAGATAATAACAATCCTGCGGTAGTGGACATTGCTTATCTTCTCAGATCATGCTGATGTTGCACATGAGAAATTATAAAGGGGAAGCACAGATTCAGGTGGTGAAACAGTTAAGGAGTACAAGCTCAAGACATTCAATGATTCAAGGCATGCACTAATGTCCAGATTTCCATACATTCCAGTATGTTGACATATGTTAATGTATAACTTGTAAATTGTGATCATATGCCATGGGCACTACTGATGGGATTTCGTCTCCAGACCCGATCGTCATGGAAAAGCGAGGTGACAGGGGTGAAAGCTGGGCCACGTAACATCATTTTGTACTACTCTGTATTTCGAGTGATCATTGCATGCATCTTTCATTATTTTTGTAAATAAGAAATTTAATATGCCTTCTCCTGTGCAAGTAACTATCGTTTCACTTGCAAATTAGACATACAATACACTTCATCTCCCAAACGGGGTAGACGACAATAGGATTATGTATGTGCCAGTGTTGGAAAACACAAGAACTATACCCTCTGTAACGTAATATAAGAGATTTTTTGACATTGTCATAGCGTCAAAAAATATCTTGTTATAGAGGGAGTAGAACTCAATCTTGGGGTTTCATTGCCCGTTCAAATTCTGTCCATATATAAATGGGACCGAAGGATGCATTACATCTTATATTTGCTTTCTAGATAAATGTTTATGAACAAGACATGATTCAGCAAGATGTGCATGAGGATTGTAAAGGAATATATTTGCCATGATTGTACTAAACTATTAGAATATTTATGCCCTGTTGCACGGGCAATTACCTAGTATAGATAAAAAGAACCAATGCAATATATTTTTAAATCTTAGCCGTCAATTTCTATGGTTAACATCAAATTAACGGATATAAATAAATGACGGATGGAGAATTATCAAAGCTTCGTTCTTTTAATATTATTAGGTAATTAGGTATTAGGTATTAGGTATAGGTATTAGGTATTAGGTACAGAGTATAGATTCCACGTTTTTCTCTTCCATTCGGTTCATTAGCTTTAGGAAAAGTAGAAGTTGCCGAAATTCTCTGTCCTACACATAGAGATTATCAAGAACAATTGTCTTATGTGGGCGAAAGCCATCTATAATTCAAGTTGAAGAACACATTTTTCATTCACTACCGTACTTCAAATTTTTTGCACCTTCCTATTGTCCATCTCAGATTTCCGTTGAGTGATCAAAAGGCGAGGAAGAATTATTACAATGTTTACAGGACATCATTCTAGTTAGGCTTGCTTCTTGCCATACTGCTCTGCTCGCAAAAAGTGATTATCTCGTTTTAATCTTGCCACAAAAAAATTAAGAATTATTTGAATTTTCTTCTGTTTTTCGGGATTTTACTATTCATCTCAAGCTCATTTGATCCCGGGAGCAGAACAGGACCTTCACCCATAATGTTCATTTACATCCAAGATATTCATTATAGTTGTTAAAGATTGGGACAAGATTTTCGGGACATTATAACGAGGAAACTAATTGAAGCATATGTTTTCCCGCCCGCCCAAGCGACTATAGTCTCATCCTGCACCATAGTTACTTGCAAGCCATCTCGATTGCTATTGAGAAACTCAAGACTGCCTTTTTGGATGCACAACAAATTCTACTTTGGAGGTTTTTTTCATTTCCCTTCTTTTAACTCAAATGGTTCTTTTTAGCTACATCAGAGAGACGCTAATGATGCATTGAATAAATGCAATTTATTTATTTTGCATGAAGAACTCACTGGTACAAACTAGCAGTATGAGACGGATCACGTACAACATACACAAAAACCTCCACTATCATTAATCTCACAGTACCCACCACGAGGATATCCAAAGGAAAAACACCACTTTTCACATATCTTAGAGTCTCTACATGGTATGTTACCATGGTGTTGTGTGCACCTCCCTTCAATCATATCTGCATTAATTGATGAGTAAAATATGTATGTTAATATGCTATCCCATATTGTAAGTTCAATAAGCAATATATGGAAGGATCAATGTCATGTAAATTCAAGTTTGCAACACATTCTTCTCCTTACCACAAGACATGACGAGTGCTAGCATAAAGATAGATGCAATAGCGACAACGATGGTGGTCTTGCAAGCCATAATGAGCAATTTGAATGGGCGTCCATTTATATGTACATGTATTTATAGGGCTAAAAAAGATTGTGTGATGCATAAATTTCTTAATGACATTTACGATGGATATTGGGCATTTTATTTTGATCAATATACCTATTTCATATGTTTCAAACAAAATATATTTAGGTTCCATATCTAACTCCAACATTAATTGTTAAGCTTTAGAACAAATTTTGATGATATGTACCAGAGCAAACAAATGCTTTTGATTAATTCATCCAGATTTAGGTCATATCGCTCATTAGATCCAAGGTCGACATTAGTTGTTGAAGATTTCAAGTAGATTTCTGTAGTGCGAACAGGAGGAACCTGATTAATGTTGCACATTAATCTTGGCATGCGTGATAGTGTTTTTAGGGATAGGCGGTGTAATGAGATTATGCATTTTATTGGTACTAGGATAATGCCCATGCATTGCAACGAGATATATATTGTCTAGTATGTTAGCCTGTGATTACCTGTCCATATTAATGTGATTGTGTAAATAAATGTTTATCAAATTCTACACATGATTTACCATATAGTATGATGAGAAATGTGGTATGTAGTTAAAGTGGAGTTGATTCAGAAGGGAAGTGAATTAAGGTGATTGATTATCATATACAACAAAGTTAGATGAAGGGGTGGTGGGAAGAAAAGTGAAAGATGTAACCTTACATTGTTATTAGTAAGTAGAGACTAGTTAATTTCCCGTGAGTAGAAATGGGGACCTAGATTTCCTAGTGATTTTAATATCAATCATGTCTAACATAGCCATTTTGGTTCATTATGTGCTTCATGTGGTTGTTGTCATTTGTTCTTCTCCTCCCCATGAGCCGTCTTCTCTGCCCATGTCATTGTTGTCCCTCTCATCCTCGCCGAGTATCTCGATCAGCAATGCAATCTTCTTCTTGAACGGGCTCTGATGCTCCAGCAGCTGCCTCACTAGGAGGTTGTCACTGTCTGGTTCTTGCGCAACAACACAATCTTCTTCTTGAGCAGTTACCTACATGAATTAATTCAGTGTAGAATTACACACACAACAATGACTCAGAGTGTTTCAATATCTGAAAGTAAGAACATGCATTATTTCAACAAAACAAGGATTTTGATTAGAGACCTCCATCACTCAAAGTATCAATCCAGCTATTTTTGCATTGGTGCAACCTTGAGTATGCTGGCATATAAACATTATTGAACTCTGGAAATAATTCTGTCCTACATGGGCAAGAAGATCATTCAAATAACCTCTTCCATTCTACATGCATCTATCCATTAAATCACAAAAATCCGCAAGAAGAGGCTGTCAGCGTTCTGGGAACGGGGGTCCCAGACTTGCCTGCTTACGGCCCGCGGCGTGGCTCCACCAGTGGCCCAGTATGGACCATCTTCGTCAACCAACACTCAAGACCCTCGCGAGAGGCCAAGCCTCGCGAGGCGGACGACACAAAGCCTCCTCAGGAGCGGCATCACCAGGCAGGCTCGCGAGGGGGCGGAGAGATCAAGGCAAGGGGTACCTCGCGAGGTTCCTGTGACGCAAGCCATGACGACCAAGGCCAGGCGGGCGCCAGCGCGCGCAGTGTCCTTGTTGCCCCTTTGGTGCTAAGGGAGCAAGCGCAGGCGCGGAGTACTGAGGTATCAGGCAAAGGTTTCCATATCGGTGCAACAAGACAAAGACCAGCATGACAGCAGGACGGAGGTCATCATGGAGCCCAAGGCGGCGTCACCACCAGCGACTTTGACAGGCGAAGACCACCTTTAGTCAGGATAGCTTTGCACTAGTTTTCCCCTTTAAAATTGGGCCATGTTGGATCCCTTCCCTCTCAATATTCGGGGAGAGGACCAGTGCCTCTATAAATAAGACTAGCCACCATAGTAGAAGGGGAGGAACTCAGTTCACCTTCGCATCCACCAAGCTCAAGAACACCTCTCCTTAGGAGGCCGTTCTTCCCTTGTACTGTTCATCACCAGCCCGAGAGGCAATCCACCACCACCACACAGGAGTAGGGTATTGCACCATAACGACGGCCCGAACCTGTATAAATCTTGTGTCTCTTGTGTTGTGAGTTCATCGAGCTAAGCTTAGAGGTCGCGGCGAGGCTGAGAGCTATATTCGATAGGGGGAAATCTTCATGCGCACCCCAGTGTTCGAACCTCAAGGGTTTTGTCGGAACCCTAAATCTGACATTTAGCGCGCCAGGTAGGGGTGTGCCGGAGCTTTTCCTTCCGTCGACCCACACTCCGCCAACACCGCGCTTCGCCCTCATGGCAGACATCGCGCTTCCGGCTCCGGCGACAGGCGCCAGTGCTGGGGCTAGGGGGCTCCGAGCCTTGGCCCCCGCCTTACGATAGGCGTAGTGGCCGCCCAAGTTCAAGCGAGAGATGCCGCCACGCTATGATGGCGCGACGGACCCAGCGGTTTTCCTGCTGGCGTACGAGGAGGCCGTCCTCAAGGCCGGGGGCGACGACAAGGTCATGGCCAACTGGCTTCCCATGGCCCTTACTGGTGTTTCGCGTGCATGGTTTCTCGGCGTTCTGGGAACGGGCTCCCCAGAGTTGCCTGCCTGCGGCGTGCGACGTGGCTCAAGTGGTGGCCCAGTACGGCCCGTCTTCATCAGCACAAGACTCAAGACCCTCGCGAGGGGCCAAGCCTCGCGGGGCGAACGACACAAGGCTTCCTCAGGGACGGCCTCGCCAGCCAGGCTCGCGAGGAGGCGGAGAGATGAAGGCAGGATACCTCGCGAGGTGCTCGTGACGCAAGCCATGACGATCGAGACCAGGCGGGCGCCAGGCGAGCGCCGGCCTGCGCAGTGTCCTTGTTTCCTCTTTGGTGCAAAGGGAGCAAGCACGGACGTGGAGTACTGAGGCATCGGGCAAAGGTTGCCATTTCAGTGCAACGAGACCAAGACCAACGGAGCGGCAGGATGGAGGTCACCGTGGAGCCCAAGGCGGCATCATCGCTAGTGCTTTCGGTAGCCGAAGAACAACTTTAGTCAGGATAACTTGTACTGTATGTTCCCCTTCAAAATGGACGTTGTTGGCGCCCTTCCCGCTCAATATTTGGGACGAGGCACAGGGCCTCTAAAAATAGGACTAGCCACCACAGTAGAGGAGATCCAGACTTTGGGAAGCCTAGAGAGAGAGAGAGGCGATCAAACTCACCCGAGCAGTTCATCGCATCAGCCCAAGAACACCTCTAGCAAGGTTTTTCTCCCTTTGTACCGTTCATCATCAGCCCCTGAGGCAATCCACCACACCACACACTGGAGTAGGGTATTACACCACAACGGTGGCCCGAACCAGTATAAATCTTGTGTCCCTTGTGTTGTTCATCGTTTCCAGCTTAGATCTCACGAGGCGATCGGACGTAGATCGGTAGGGGAGAGATCTTCGAGCGCACCACAGTGTTTGAACCTTAAGGGTCTGCCAGAACCCAACATTCGACATTTGGTGTGCCAGGTAGGGGTGTGCTGGAATCTTTCTTCCACTATTCGCGTTCGATCTTCCGTCGTGTCCATGGCTGACGCTCATCGGGCTCATGCTGAGCGTCGAGCTGCTCTTGCCGCTCGCATCGCCCAGACGGCGCCCGTCGGCGGGTGCCCCCGTCGTTCCCCATCGCCTGCCGCCAACACCACCACCGGCTCGACGGGGAACGAGAAGCAGGCCTCGTCTCTACATCCTTCGGTGCGGCGGGAAGGCCGCACCGCCAACCCGTCGCTGACTCCAGCCGGTTCGTCGTCCCACGCCCGTCGCGCCCCCTCGGACGCGCACGCCGCGCTGCACCTGGCGCGTGAGCTCCTGCACTATCGTCCCGTCAATGACCTCTACGAGGACTGGCTCGCCCGCATCACTGAGCTCGTCAGCGCCATAGGGGGCTCTCCTATGCCATCCCTCTCGCTGCCTCACGCTCCATCCTGCGCAGGAGGCGTGGATCAGGAGGCGCCTCCGGCACCTCCTCCCCAATAAGGCGCCCTGGATCCAAGGTGCGTGGCCCCAGGACGAGACCCACCGTGTCCGGTGCCTGCACGACAAGAAAGGAGCTGCCAAGAAATCCCTCGCCCCAAAGAAGGTGCTCGCGTGCTCCCGGCACCGGTGCGCCATGACTGCATCCCTGCGCCACCACGTCAAGACCCCGCGCTGCTCCAAGCGGCGGCGAGTGGGAATTTTCAGGAGCAAGCCCAGCACTAGCAAAGGGCTCTCGTGGCCGCCGCAGGCTGCTGCGCCTTCACCCCCGAGCTATGCAGTGTCGCCTGGCCAGGCAAGTTCAAGCCTGACCTACCTCCTTGCTACGACGGCACTGCAGACCCCGCGGAGTTCCTACAGCTCTACGAGCTAGGCATCGAAGCGGCCAACGGGGACGAAAAGGTCATGGTGAACTGGTTTCCCATGGCCCTCAAGGACAGTGCCCCCACCTGGCTCCTGAACCTGGCTCCTGGCACGATCTCCTCCTGGGACGAGATGCGCACCCGCTTCATCGCCAACTTCCAGGGCACTCGCGACCGTCCGCTGACCGTGGGTGACCTGCGCCGCATCAAGCAGCAGCCTGGAGAGACCTTGCAGAAGTACATCCAGTGCTTCAACAACTCTTGCCTCATGATTCCCAGGGTGACTGAGGAGGCCATCATTTCGGCGTTCTCTGATGGCGTCCGCGACATCAAGATGAAAGAGGAGCTGGCAATCCATGAAGATCTGTGCACGTCTATGGAGTTGTTCAACCTGGCGACCAAGTGCACAAGGGCTGAGGAAGAGCGCCTCTCCCTTCTCAAGCTCCCAACAGCGGACCCAGAAGAGAAGAAAGCCAAGGCCAAGGATGAGAAGTGTAAGGGAGCAGCTGTACTCGCAGCGGAGCCAGACACAAAGCGCGACAGGGACCAGCCGAAGTCCTCCAAGGGCAGTCGGTACTGTGTGTATCACGATCTCCACACCCACAACACCAATGAGTGCCAAGAGCTCAGGGCCGTGCGGGAAGGCCGTGTCGGTCGACGCCCTGAGCGCAACAATCGGGGCTACAGATG
This sequence comes from Triticum dicoccoides, assembly GCF_002162155.2. Lineage (NCBI taxonomy): Eukaryota > Viridiplantae > Streptophyta > Magnoliopsida > Poales > Poaceae > Triticum > Triticum dicoccoides. Next base: position 565,741,443 of record NC_041387.1, on the reverse strand, counting down.
AGGCGGAGCAAGTGGTGGAGGACGATGGGACAACCGTGGCCCTCGCCAAGGGTGGCGTGACTGACCTCGCGAGGACCGCCGGCAGGACCATCCTCGCGAGGGAGCTTGGAGAGATCAGCCTCGCGAGGACAGCCCGCATGGCAATGCATGCCTTCCTCCTCTGCCACCAGCACCAAGAAGGAATGAAGACCATCATCAGGACGAGGGGGTTGGGGGCTTCCAGGAGCCACGTTCAATTGCTTGCATCCTGGGCGGCGCTCAGGCCCCAGCCTCACAGTGCATCTTCAAGCAGTTTGCTCGCAAGGTGAATGCAGTCCTCCCCAAGCTTGAGGCCACGCGCCCTCTCAGGTGATCTGCGTGCGCCATCACATTCAGCTCAGCGGATCAGCTCAAGTGCGCGGCAACGACCGGTGTCCTCCCAATGCTCTGTTCCCCAGTCATCAGCAATGTGCAAGTCACCAGGACCCTCATCAATGGCGGAGCAGGACTCGACGTTCTGTCCGTCGAGACGTTCAACAATCTCCAAGTGCCATATGATCAGCTTCAGCCAACCAAGCCCTTCTCAGGAGTCACTGATGGTTCCACTGTCCCGATAGGGCAGGTCCGCCTTCCTGTCACCTTTGGACAGCGCAGCAACTACCGCACCGAGCTCATTGACTTCGACATCGCTCACATTCGCCTGCCATACAATGCCATCCTCGGGTACCCAGCCCTGGCCAAGTTCATGGCAGTGACTCACCATGGCTACAACGTCCTCAAGATGCCAGGAAGCGGTGGGGTCAGCACGATCCCCTGTGAAGAGAAGGATGCGGTGTGCTCCCTCGAGCGCGCCTTCCAGGCCGCGTCGATCGAGGACCCGGATAACAAGAGTGGAAACCTCCCTAGAGCAGCTCACAAGAAGAAGAAGACATCACTTGGCTCAAGGCGTCAGGAGGCAGGCACCTCCAGAGGTGCCGCGTCTGGACATGTGCCCGTCCAAGGGGCGCCGCCCTCCATTGCATAGGAAAGCGCGCCCGGCGCCCTCCTTGGGCTGGGCTTGGGGGCTCTCTCCTGGGGAGCCACCGACTTTGCCAAGGTCACGAGGGAGGCGCTTGGGCACAACTTGGAGGCGTGCTTCACGGCACGCTTCCCTCAGGAAGGCGTAAGGAAAGAAGGACCCAACCCTCAGGAGTTCATCACCAAGGCTGCTCAGGATGTGGAGGAATCGAGAGTCATGCGCGGCAACCGCCGTCTGCCTGGCGTAGCTCCCCATCCATGCAAGGATGGCGGGTTGCGCGTCTGCATCGACTACCCAGGGCTCAATCGAGTCGCTTCTCAGGAGTGCTTCTGGCCTTCGCGCATGGGGCGTTGCGTGGGCCCACCGCACAGCTTCGTTCGCATGCCCTTCGGCTTGCCGAACGCGGCTGCAGCCCACCAGCGCCTGATGAGGAGCATTCTGGAAGCTCAGGTGGCCAAGAATCGCGTGTTCCTAGAGGAGATGGAGATGGACCTCAACGGGCCGCCCGGACCTCCTGAGCCTCCCGAGGATCGGAGTCCGAAGGGCTCGTGAGGATCGGCTCCTTCACCCCGCATCATCAGCTATTCCGACACTCACCCTACAATAGCATCAGGTGACTTCTTTCCGATTTTCGTTTCAGCTGGGAGCGCCCTCAGGGCTGCATCATTCCTAGGTCGTGTGGGCCCGTCCCTGCGGCATGTATCCGTTTTGCTTATGTCTTCCACTTACCTTGTTGGGGGCGCCCCTCGGGCTGCATCATCCCTAAGCCGCTCGGGCCTGACCCAATGGCGTTTGCTTTCCCTTCATCTATCTAAGTTGATTTGCTCCATCATGCTTGACCTGTTCATGATTGTCACTCGCCGCCCACCACGGGCCTATTTCTCCTCATGCGAATTGCTTGCACGTTAAAAGGGGGGCGCCTGAGCATCGCGACTCATGGGCTCTTACTGGCTCTCCAGCCCTCACCCCCTGGCCTTGACCCATGACATCGCGACATGTCATACCAGCGAAGGCTGAGCTTGCTCGAGGGCCGGGACCTGAGGATGTAGAGAATTTGCATTTTAACCACCTTGCAGGAACATACCATCCACAAAGGCCCAGAGCCAGGCGCAACCCTCCTTGAGGTAGGGCCTCTTGAGTCCCGCGCTGGCTCACGGGTGCCCAGATACAACTCTCCTAGCCCTACCGTGCCGGCCACGTGTCAGGGCGGGGCTGTACACGCCCTGAGGGCTCCTCCTGGAGGGGAGCCCCCCCTCCCACGCACTAGTGGAAGCACCATGCTCCCTGCTGGCTGACGACACCGCCGAGGAGCGGCTATGCCCGTACACATACGGAAGCACTATGCTCCACGCTGGTGATAAATAACTGAGGGCAGCCCACGGCCGTATCAGCCTCAGGGAGCCCAGAGCTCAGTGTCTGGCACCATCGCAAAGCCTCCCCCCAGGAGAGCGCGCGCGAGAGGGCTAGACACGGGGGCTGCGCCTGGGCCACGCCTGAGCACATGCCACCTAGCCAGGTCCCTCGGACCTGGTCATTGCGCGCCCCTCCCCGAGCGGAGCCAAGGTATGAAGACTCGTTTGAGCGTCAAGGGGGACTCCTGAGCATCACGACTCAGGAGCCTAACTTGTGATGTAGCCCCTCACTCCTTAGTCCCGTCCTGGCGATCCGGTCGGGGCTAACGGCGGCTGAGGTATGCGCGGGGCCGGGCTCTGCTGGCGTAGAACACAAGCAAATAGGAAGGAAATCGCAAAATATAGCAAATCCAGAAGCAAATATTACAGACCATAAGTTGTTCTCACAATACCAGACACGAATGTAAACTCCTCCACGAGGCATGGTGCATGTTGCAAGAATCAGAGCGGGAAAAGGCCGCGAGAAGATCACCCTTGGGCCGCGCCACCGCTCGTGGTAGAGTCGCATTTGGTAGCCCCACCTCCTGGATTCGCAGGGCCGGCAGCACCTCTCTTGGGCGCGGTGTTAAAGGCACGGAACTTAGACAGCAAGGCCTCCGCTCAACCCTTGACGGCTTCAGTAGTGGCGGCGGAGCGCTTGGCGTCCACGGCCTCCAGCAGGTCATCAAGGTTGGTGTCGGGGTTGCAGAGGTAGACGTGGATGAGGATCCATGTCAGCGCTGCGGAGGACAGGACACGAGCCTCAACTTCAGCCATGGGGCCGAGGCCGATCACGACCTCCTCAAGCATCTCGACAAGGAAAGGAACCAGCTTAGCGGGGCCTTCCTTGGATCCGGCCAGTGGCTTCTCCAGGCCCCCGTCGTAGAGCGTTTTTAGCGCTACATGGGCCCTCTCCTCATAGAGTGTGAAGGCCATGCAGTCTTTGGCCAGGATCTTCGCCTCGGCATCCAGCTCGACCCTCTCCACCTTCAGCGCCTGCTCCAGCGTCTTCAGCCGGTCACGGTCGGCTGACAGTTCGGTGTTGCGCTCCTTGATAGCAGCCTCCCGAGCTTTCATCTCCTCCTACTTCACCTGATGGTCGCGAATATCCTTGGCGAGCTCATCGTGCAGCCCTTGCAATTCGCCCTCCAGCGTCTTGCAGTGGCCCTTGGCGGTAGAGGCGTCCTTCAACGCCTCGTCGCGAGCGGCCATGGCCTGGGAGGTGGCTTGCTTCCCCTCCTCGGAAGCCGCCACAGCCTGGCTCAGCGTTGCTCGGACGAAGGCATCAGAGCTAGCCCAGGTGGAGGATAACTCCAGGTGCCCGACCACCAGGCGGGGGTCCGCGCTCTGGAGATCCTCCCGCAGCTGGCTCAGTTCGTCGGCAGCGCGGTCCAAGGCGGCAGAGGAAGTAGAGGAGACGGGGCAGGCGGAGTAGGAGGAGAAGACGGCAGCGTAATCACAACCTGGGAGGCAGGGACTGATGTCTACTACACAACCTTCTTCTTGTAGACGTTGTTGGTCCTGCAAGTGCACAGGTTTGTAGGACAATAGCAAATTTCCCTCAAGTGGATGACCTAAGGTTTATCAATCCGTGGGAGGCGTAGGATGAAGATGGTCTCTCTCAAACAACCCTGCAACCAAATAACAAAGAGTCTCTTGTGTCCCCAACACACCCAATACAATGGTAGATTGTATAGGTGCACTAGTTCGGCGAAGAGATAGTGATACAAGTGCAATATGGATAGTAGATAAAGGTTTTTGTAATCTGAAATAATAAAAACAGCAAGGTAATTAATGATAAAAGTGAGCACAAACGGTATTGCAATGATAGGAAACAAGGCATAGGGTTCATACTTTCACAAGTGCAAGTTCTCTCAACATTAATAACATAGATAGATCATATAACAATCCCTCAACATGCAACAAAGAGTCACTCCAAAGCCACTAATAGCGGAGAACAAACATAGAGATTATGGTAGGGTACGAAACCACCTCAAAGTTATCCTTTTTGATCGATCTATTCAAGAGTTCATAGTAAAATAACATAGAGCTATTCTTTCCGCTCGATCCATCATAGAGTTCATACTAGAATAACACCTTAAGACACAAATCAACCAAAACACTAATGTCACCTAGATACTCCATTGTCACCTCAAGTATCCGTGGGCATGATTATACGATATGCATCACACAATCTCAGATTCATCCAACCAACACAAAGTACTTCAAAGAGTTCCCCAAAGTTTCTACCGGAGAGTCAAGAAAACGTGTGCTAACCCCTATATATAGGTTCATGGGCGGAACCCGCAAGTTGGTCACCAAAACATACATCAAGTGGCACGTGATATCCCATTGTCGCCACAGATAAACACGGCAATACATACATCAAGTGTTCTCATCATAAAGACTCAATCCGATAAGATAACTTCAAGAGGGAAACTCAATTCATTACAAGAGAGTAGAGGGGGAGAAACATCATAAGATCCAACTATAATAGCAAAGCTCGCGATACATCAAGATCGTGCCATAGAGAGAACATGAGAGAGAGAACACGAGAGAGAGAGATCAAACACATAGCTACTGGTACATACCCTCAGCCCCGAGGGTGAACTAATCCCTCCTCGTCATGGATAGCACCAAGATGATGAAGATGGCCACCGGTGATGGGTTCCCCCTCCGACAGGGTGCCAGAATGGACTCCCGAGAGGTTTTTGGTAGCTACAGAGGCTTGTGGTGGCGAAACTTCTGATCTATCTTGATATTCGATGTTTTTAGGGTACGTAGGCTTATATAGGCGAAAGAAGTCGGTCGGGAGGTGCTCGAGGGGCCCACGAGACAGGGGGGCTCTCCCTATAGGGGGGCGCGCCATCCTATCTCGTGGAGTCCTCGGGGATCTTCTGACATGAACTCCAAGTCTCCAGGATCATATTCTTCCCAAAAATAACGCTGCCGAAGGTTTCATTCCGTTTGGACTCCGTTTGATATTCCTTTTCTTCGAAATACTAAAACAGGCAATAAAACAGCGATATGGGCTGGGCCTCCGGTTAATAGGTTAGTCCCAAAAATGATACAAATGTGTAAAATAAAGCCCATAAACATCCAAAAGGGGTTATATAATAGCATGGAACAATACAAAATTATAGATACGTTGGAGACGTATCAAGCATCCCCAAGCTTAATTCGTGCTCGTCGTCGAGTAGGTAAATGATAAAAACAGAATTTTTGATGTGGAATGTTACCTAGCATAATTCTTCAATGTAATTTTCTTTATTGTGGCATGAATGTTCAGATCCAAATGATTCAAAATAAAAGTTCATATTGATAAAAGAAATAGTAACACTTCAAGCATACTAATCAAAGTAATCATGTCTTCTCAAAATAACATGGCAAAAGAAAGTTCATCCCTACAAAATCATATAGTTAGGCTATGCTTCATTTTCGTCACACAAAGATGTTCCCAACTTCTATACACCCGATTACAAGCCAAGCAATTGTTTCATACTTAAATAATCTCAAACTTTTTCAACCTTCATGCAATACATGAGCGTGAGCCATGGATATAGCACTATGAGTGGAATAGAATATGATGATGGGGATTGTGTGGAGAAGACAAAAAAGGAGAAAGTCTCACACTGACGAGGATAATCAACGGGCTATGGAGATGCCCATCAATTGATGTCAACATGAGGAGTAGGGATTGCCATGCAACGGATGCACTAGAGCTATAAATGAATGCTCAACAAAAGAAAACTAGTGGGTGTGCATCCAACTTGCTTGCTCACGAAGACCTAGGGCATTTGAGGAAACTGTTTTCTACTACACAACCTTCTTCTTGTAGACGTTGTTCGGCCTGCAAGTGCATAGGTTTGTAGGACAGTAGCTAATTTCCCTCAAGTGGATGACCTAAGGTTTATCAATCCATAGGAGGCGTAGGATGAAGATGGTCTCTCTCAAACAACCCTGCAACCAAATAACAAAGAGTCTCTTGTGTACCCAACACACCCAATACAATGGTAAATTGTATAGGTGCACTAGTTCGACGAAGAGATGGTGATACAAGTGCAATATGGATAGTAGATATAGGTTTTTGTAATCTGAAATAATAAAAACAACAAGGTAACTAATGATAGAAGTGAGCATAAACGGTATTGCAATGATAGGAAAAAAGGCCTAGGGTTCATACTTTCACTAGTGCAAGTTCTCTCAACAATAATAACATAGATAGATCATATAACAATCCCTCAACATGCAACAAAGAGTCACTCCAAAGCCACTAATAGCGGAGAACAAACGTAGAGATTATGGTAGGGTACGAAACCACCTCAAAGTTATTCTTTCGGATCGATCTATTAAAGAGTACATACTAGAATAACACCTTAAGACACAAATCAACCAAAACCCTAATGTCACCTAGATACTCCATTGTCACCTCAAGTATCCGTGGGCATGATTATACGATATGCATCACACAATCTCAGATTCATCCAACCAACACAAAGTACTTCAAAGAGTGCCCTAAAGTTTCTACCGGAGAGACAAGAACGTGTGCCAACCCCTATGCATAGGTTCATGGGCGGAACCCGCAAGTTGGTCACCAAAACATACATCAGTGGCACATGATATCCCATTGTCACCACAGATAAGCACGGCAAGACATGCATCAAGTGTTCTCATAAAAGACTCAATCCGCTAAGATAACTTCAAAGGGGAAACTCAATTCATCACAAGAGAGTAGAGGGGGAGAAACATCATAAGATCCAACTACAATAGCAAAGCTCGGGATACATCAGGATCGTGCCATAGAGGGAACCCGAGAGAGAACACGAGAGAAAGAGATCAAACACATAGCTACTGGTACATACCCTCAGCCTCGAGGGTGAACTATTCCCTCCTCGTCATGGAGAGCGTCGGGATAATAAAGATGGCCACCGGTGATGGGTTCCTCCTCTGGTAGGGTGCCGGAACGGGTTCCCGAGAGGTTTTTGGTGGCTACAGAGGCTTGCGGCGGCGGAACTCCTGATCTATCTTGCTTTCTGATGGTTTTAGTGTACGTAGGCATATATAGGCGAAAGTAGTCAGTCGGGAGGTGCTCGAGGGGCCCAAGAGACAGGGGGGCGCCACCCTATAAGGGGGGCACGGCCTCCTATCTCGTGGCCTCCTCGAGGATCTTCTGACATGGACTCCAAGTCTCCAGGATCATATTCTTCCAAAAAATCATGCTGCCGAAGGTTTCATTCCGTTTGGACTCCGTTTGATATTCCTTTTCTTCGAAATACTAAAATAGGCAAAAAAACAGCAATATGGGTTGGGCCTCCGGTTAGTAGGTTAGTCCAAAAAATGATATAAATGTGTAAAATAAAGCCCATAAACATCCAAAAGGGGTAATATAATAGCATGGAACAATCAAAAATTATAGATACGTTGGAGACGTATCAAGCATCCCCAAGCTTAATTCCTGCTCATCCTCGAGTAGGTAAATGATAAAAACAGAATTTTTGATGTGGAATGCTACCTGACATAATTCTCAATGTAATTTTCTTTATTGTGGCATGAATGTTCAGATCCAAATGATACAAAATAAAAGTTCATATTAACATGAAAATGGTGATACTTCAAGCATACTAATCAAAGTAATCATGTCTTCTCAAAATAACATGGCCAAAGAAAGTTATCTCTACAAAATCATATATTCTAGATGTTGCTCTATCTTCATCACACAAAGTATTTAATCATGCACAATCCCGATGACAAGCCAAGCAATTGTTTCATACTTTAATAATCTCAAACTTTTTCAACTTTCACGCAATACATGAGCGTGAGCCATGGACATAGCACTATATGTGGAATAGAATGCTGGTTGTGGAGAAGACAAAAAGGAGAAGATAGTCTCACATCAACTAGGCGTATCAACGGGCTATGGAGATGCCCATTAATAGATATCAATGTGAGTGAGTAGGGATTGCCATGCAACGGATGCACTAGAGCTATAAATATATGAAAGCTCAACAAAAGAAACTAAGTGGGGTGCATCCAACTTGCTTCCTCATGAAGACCTAGGGCATTTTTGAGGAAGCCCATCATTGGAATATACAAGCCAAGTTCTATAATGAAAAATTCCCACTAGTATATGAAAGTGACAACATAGGAGACTCTCTATCATGAAGATCATGGTGTTACTTTGAAGCACAAGTGTGGAAAAAGAGATAGTAGCATTGTCCCTTCTCTCTTTTTCTCTCATTTTATTATTTTCTTTTTTTTCTTTTTTTATTTTCTTTGGCCTTCTCTTGGCCTTTCTCTTTTTTTCCTTTTTTATCTTTTTGTAAAGTCCGAAGTCTCATCCCGACTTGTGGGGGAATCGTAGTCTTCATCATCCTTTCCTCACTAGGACAATGCTCTAATAATGAATATCATCACACTTTTATGGATTTACAACTCAAGAATTACAACTCAAAGCTAGAACAAGATATGACTCTATATGAATGCCTCCGGCGGTGTACCGGGATATGCAATGAATCAAGAGCGACATGTATGAAAATTATGAAGGTGGCCTTGCCACAAATACGATGTCAACTACATGATCATGCAAAGAGCAATATGACAAAATTAATGCGTGTCATATGAACGGAATGGTGGAAAGTTGCATGGCAATATATCTTGGAATGGCTATGGAAATGCCATAATAGGTAGGTATGGTGGCTGTTTTGAGGAAGGTAAATGGTGGGTGTATGGTATCGGCGAAAGTTGCGCGGTACAATAGAGGCTAGCAATGGTGGAAGGGTGAAAGAGTGCGTATAATCCATGGACTCAACATTAATCAAAAGAACTCATATACTTGTTGCAAAAATTTAGAAGTCATCAAAAACCAAAGCACTATGCGCATGCTCCCAGGGGGATAGATTGGTAGGAAAAGACCTTCGCTCGTCCCCGACCGCCACTCATAAGGAAGACAATCAATAAATAAAATTGTGCTCCAACTTCATCACAAAGCGGTTCACCATACGTGCATGCTATGGGAATCACAAACTTCAACACAAGCATTCTTTAAATTCAAAATCACCCAACTAGCATGACTTTAATATCACTACCTCCATATCTCAAAACAATTATCAAGCATCAAATTGATCATAGCATCCAATTCACTTTCTATGATAGTTTTTATTATACCCAACTTGGATGCTTATAATTCTAGGAGCAACTTTGTAACCATAGAAAATACCATGCTGTTCTAAAAGTCTCTCGAAAAGATATAAGTGAATCATGAGAGACTAGCAATTTCTAAAAAATATGACCACCATCGTGCTCTAAAAGATATAAGTGATGCACTAGAGCAAATGACAAACTACTCCAAAGAGATATAAGTGAAGATCAATGAGTAGCTAAATAATTATGTAACTATGTGAAGACTCTCTCTCATTAAAGAATTTCAGATCTTGGTACTCTAATCAAACAGCTAGAAAAACAAAATAAAATGAAATTGCAAGGATAGCACAACTCATGTGAAGAAGCAAAAACTTAGGCTCAACCGATACTAACCGATAGTTGTTGAAGAAGAAAGGTGGGATGCCTAACGGGGCATCCCCAAGCTTAGATGCTGAGACTTCTTGAAATATTATCTTGGGGTGCCTTGGGCATCCCCAAGCTTGAACTTTTGTGTCTCCTTAATTCCTCTCATATCATGGTTTCTCTTTTTATCAAAAGCTTTATCCAGAACAAACTCAACAAGAACTCGTGAGATAGGTTAGTTTAAACCAATGCAAAACCTTATCATTTTCTACTGTAACAAATCAATAAAATTATTATTCAACATTCCATACTAAATGTGTCGGTGTTAAACCGGCGGATCTCGGGTAGGGGGTCCCGACCTGTGCGTCTAGGCGGATGGTAACAGGAGACAAGGGACACGATGTTTTACCCAGGTTCGGGCCCTCTTGATGGAGGTAAAACCCTACGTCCTGCTTGATTAATATTGATGATGTGTGTTACAAGAGTAGATCTACCACGAGATCAAGGAGGCTAAACCCTAGAAGCTAGCCCATGGTATGATTGTTGTTCGTCCTATGGACTAAAGCCATCCGGTTTATATAGACACCGGAGAGGGCTAGGGTTACACAAAGTCGGTTACAATGGTAGGAGATCTACATATCCGTATCGCCAAGCTTGCCTTCCACGCCAAGGAAAGTCCCATCCGGACACGAGACGAAGTCTTCAATCTTGTATCTTCATAATCTTGGAGTCCGGCCGACCATGATAGTTCGGCTATCTGGACACCCCCTAGTCCGGGACTCCCTCAGTAGCCCCCGAACCGGGCTTCAGCGAGGACGAGTCCGGCGCGTATATTGTCTTCGGCGTTGCAAGGCGGGTTCTCCTTAAAACTTCATTGTCCTGTCGAATAGTGTCCGGCTTCCTTATAAATGTTGCGATCCTTGGCTTCAACGCCCAATAATGGCCTTCTTCCACGTGTCGTATGAATGCGAAAAGCTAGGGTATTTTTACATTTTACTCCCTAGCCGTGCGAACGAGCCGCCTATAAGAGAGGCGAGGATCTAGATCCAGCTCACACCATCCTCCATCCGCAAGTTCTCATCGAAGCGCCTCTGACAAAAATCCATTTTATCATTGATAGTCAACGCGGCTCCTCCTCTCGCGCTCCCAGCCCTAAGCCAGGAGATTGGGGGAGATGCTCAGTTCCACACAGCGAGCTAGTGGTGCTCCAAACCGAGGGATATCTTCCCCCAGCTTTCATGGTTCCGGTTCGAGCCGGACTAGCCACCTTCAAGGGTGGAAAGCAGGCGGAGAGCGTCCCCAACCCTTCCCAAGGAGAGCGGGTATGCTTCGTCCCTTATCTAATAAGGGGACTCGGATTTCCCATACATCCTTTTCTCCGGCGGCTCCTGGAGTTCTACGGACTCCAACTTCACCACCTCACACCTGCCTCCATTTTGCACATCGCGGGCTTTGTAGCTCTTTGCGAGCTGTTCCTGGGCATCGAGCCCCATTTTGCGCTGTGGACGAGATTGTTTTGCCTTGTACCCCGTTCTTATGAGGGGTCGATATATCAAGTGGGCGGAGCCGAAATATGGCGCATCGCCGGGACCGGATATCTATCCGGCACCCCGAAGAAGGCGTCCGAAGACTGGCCTTCGGAATGGTTCTACATGGAGGAAACCCCTCTGCCGGATCCAGTTCAGATCGGCCTCCCGGAGTTCAGCAATGCTCCCTTGAAGAAACGCCTAAGTTGGCGCCCGCGGAGCCCTCAACGGGAGGATGATGGGAGCGTCCATTATCTGATGGGCCGGATTAGGTTACTGGCCCACTCCGGATTGACCATTTTTGGAATCATGGCCACGTGCATTATGCGAGGGGTGCAACCACTCCAATATAGGGGCCACCCTATGTGGGATTTCAACGGGGAAGACGACGCCACCCGTCATGGCCGCAAAGGGCCGGGCTCGGCAGCCGATCTGACAAAGATCCTATCCGGCTTGTACAAGGGGGAGGAGGAGGACTTTCTCCACACGAATCCATTGAACGGATTCTCCATGAATAACACTCGGAGCTGGGTAAGCGGACGTTTATCTACCCAATCCATACTTCCAAAGTCAAGTATCTTACTTTGTGATTTCGACGTCGGAGCTGCGCCGGGACGTGGAGGGCATACAAAGCCTAACTCCACAGCCAGAGGATCCGGAACGATCCCTTGATCCAACCTCCGAAGAGGATCCGGACATAAAGGTGGAGCTGATTGACGGGGTGTTCCACCAACTTAGCATGGATAATGCCCTAGTCGCCATTATGGCTGACTACGCCGGTTTGTTTTCGTCCTCCCAGGTGACTACAACCGAGGTCTTGACACCATCATTTGATCCGTGCTCAACTCTGACCATCCTATACTGATGGTGCATCGCAGGAGGTGCCTTTAGGGCGGGAAGCCGAACCTGCGGCGGCTGACCAGCAAGTGTCAGTTCGGCCCAGCAGGCGGAAGAGGAGTGCGACGCGAATCGAAACGTCGCTGCAACGGTAAGACGCACCGTTGTTTTTAAGGGAATGATCCCTAGGGGGTATATTAATGCTCATAACTTTTTCCAGGAGAAAGTGCGCTCGCCGGACAGTCTCCGGAGAGGTTGCCAATCAAGCCTCCGCCAGCCATGCTCCATCGCGTGGTCCGGAACTGGAGGCGAACACAAGGCAAGAGCCGGATGCTCCTCCGACGGAGGATGCTGACAGGCTGTCCGCCACCCGGTCTGAGGTGGAGAGCGCCATGAATCTCAGGCATCGCCGGACAATTCTTCGTGACGCGTGTTTCTCCCCGGAGGCGTTGAATGCCTTTGATGCGGGAAACGCGCACCTCCGTGCTGCTCAAGATGGTTTAACCAGAGCCATGGAGCAGTATGTGAAGGACATACGGGTAAGTAATTTTAATAGTTATATATGCTAGTAGCCCCCGAGACTTAAAATAGTTAAAATAACTGATTTAAGGATCATTTATTATGCAGGATCTTACGGAGAAGAATACCCACCTGTCCCTGGAACTCCAAGAGTGCAAGGCCCAACTTGAGGCTGCACGAGCCACCACAAGGGGAGCCACAGAGACCCCCGCTGGTAATACGTACTTCGAAAAGATAAGTAGTTATCAAAGTGCGGCGTGTGCGTAAATCTGACAATAATATTGCAGAGGGCGCCGGACTAGATCCGGACAAGCAACAGCTACTGCGTCAGCTAAAGGCCGGCGAGAGGGTGCTTATGAAGGTGCGGCAGGAGAGAAACAAGCTCCAAGATGCCCACACCCAACTAGGAGAAGAGCTGAAAGGTGTTCGGGCCCAGCTGTCTGGCTCCGTGAAGGAGAATCAGCGGCTTCGTCGCGGCATTTATAGTAAGTGCTTGAGCAAATTCCTTTGAAAAGAAGAATTCGGCGAGGAATTTGATTGACAGAAATGTGTCTTTAGGTGTGCTCACAGGTCGCCCTGCGGAGGAAATGCCTGGTTCAACGGGTGACCAACTTACCGAGCTGGTGCAACTGCTCGAACATTGTCGGTGTCAAAACCGGCGGATCTCGGGTAGGGGGTCCCAAGCAGTGCGTCTTAGGATCAATGGTAACAGGAGACGAGGGACACGATGCTTTTACCTAGGTTCGGGCCCTCTTGATGGAGGTAAAACCCTACGTCCTGCTTGATTAATATTGATGATATGGGTTACAAGAGTAGATCTACCACGAGATCAAGGAGGCTAAACCCTAGAAGCTAGCCTATGGTATGATTGTTGTTGTATATCTCTATCGACTAGCCTGGCCCGGTTTATATAATGCACTAGAGGCCTAGGATAACAAGAGCCCTAGCCAAATACGCCAGTGGGGGAGGAGTCCTTGTCTTGATCGCCAAGTCTTGTTGATTCTTCCTTGTATGCGGCAGCTGTCCGGACTGGCCCATGAGTATACGGCCATGGGGGTCCTCGGCGCAATCCAACTGATTGGGAGACGACGCGTTGAGTACCCCCTAGTCCAGGACACCGTTAGTAGCCCCCTGAACCGGTCTTCAAGTTAGGGATGCTCCTCGATTCTTCCGGATTGTTCTTCATCTTCGGTTGCCGGTCTTGAAAACTGGTTCAACAAATCTTCTCATCTTCTATCTTGAGGATCGCCGAAATGCATTCGACGAGTTTACGTGTTGGGTATCCGAGGAGCCCCTTTAAGTTTACGGCCTTTATCAATGCCTTGTTATTTTTATGCCATGCCTCGGGTTTGAAGTTGTTCCTGGGTGGCAACGTCCTCTTGCGTCCGAGCTCCTACGCCAGACTGCATTCGAGGTATCTTTTGCAGCCGAGCACCAATGCCGGACTGCTTCCCAGCTCTAATGCCGGACTATGTATCCGAGCTCCAACGGCGGACTGTATCCGAGCTCCAACGCCGGACTATGTATCCGAGCTCCAACGCCGGACTTTATCCGAGGTGTCATAAATCACCTTGGTTCAAAGAAGTTTGAAGGAGTTTAACCGAGCTTAATGCCGGAAATGCCCTCTAAGGAGCCAGCCACTTGCATCCGAGCTATATGTCGAACTGCTTCCGAGGTGGTTAAGCACCTCAGTCATGGGCTGATTTTTGGTCAATGTTTTTTATTGATGTAATTTATTCTCTGACGAGATATATAGCCAGTAGCCCTCAAGGTATGTATCGGTCTAAAACCCGAGATGCACCTAAAGGATGACATAAGACCGTTGATCCCCGTAGGCGCTGAGACTCAGGTTGATTTGCAAAAATCGGTCTGAGGATCAAGTCCTAGCTCGGCAGAATACTTCGGGACACAAAAAGTGGCGTGCTCAGTCCTCGAGACTTAGGTTGGGTGCGGCCGATCAACCTGAGGATCAAAATCTCCTCGGAAACTGTATTGCACTTAAGATTTTCTGCATATAACAAGCAATGCAGTAGCCCCGAGACACGGTCGGGTGGCAACACTAGATCAGGGGATCAATGTGCCCCTTTAATATTTGTAAATAATAAGCCCGAAGCCCAGTAGCCCCCGAGCCTTAATGCGGGCACGGGAGGCCGAATTAAGGATCGATATCCATAGTAAAATCACAAATTATGTGTAATGACTCTATGTATCCAAGTACTTTATGTCATTAATGCTCAGATCCGCATTGTACAAAACGTTGTTGACCAACCATCGGCTTCCACCTCCTCGGCCAATAGCCGAGGAGTGTTTGTCCTACTTTATAAAGCCTTTATGAGGGCAAAGATTTACAACAAACAAGGCAATCTGGCCATACGGTTTTATAAACAAAGGTACGGGAGAGATATGTTATATTACTGTTTAAGAAATGTCTTCCAAAGAAAATAGTCCCGCTATTGGTTCCTTTCTTTGGGTTGTCATGCTAAGCATGATCATGAAACCTCAGCTCCAATGTAAGAGTAAAAGATCGAGGATTTAGTTTGGGAGGCCAGTTAATAGCCCCGGTAGTGTTCGGCGACAGTCGAGGTCAAGCCAGAAACACTTCGACCAATGTTATGAATGGCCCGTCATTTAATATAGTCATCGGATCGCTGACCAGTTTACACCTATTGCGACAGTCAGTTTTCGGCTTTCTCCACTGAGGTGCTTGACCATGCGAGCTGGAAGCACAATCGCAGTGGTTCTCCCTTTGCACACCTAGCCGAACAAAGCGGAACGTAGGAGGCAAGCGCGGGAGTCGGGCAACCCAACTATTGACTGAAGACACAATTCGAAGCTGATGCATATATAGCAATATCCGAGAATGTTTTTGCCGAATCTCTAAAGGTGTCCGGCGTTGCACTGCGAGACTTGTGCTAAAAACACACAAATAGTTAAAAGTGCCAAAAGCTTGGAAAACCAAAAAATGTCAGTAAAAACATGACGCCCGAACAAGATCAAGTGTTCGGTGCCAATCCGAAAATTGGACTTTAGAAAAAAAAGTGCTTCTGTCGTGCTTTAACTTTGCAACGACTAAGAAGAAAAACACTTAGTATGAAACGGCTCAAATAAACATAAGAGCCCCCAAGCGACTTGGGTAAAAGTTGACTATAAAATGTAAGGTGACATTTAGAATGCCTTCTAGCCGGATTGTAGATCGTTTGTCGTAGCGGACCTTTTCGCTTCAACCTCTGGACCCAATAGTCTGGAGTGTGTCCGAATACCCTCGCGGTTATAAAAACTGGGGCATGCGTGGAGACCAGGCGTAGGGGTCATTAGTGCTTTATCAGACAAGTGCCCAACTAGTTATGTTATATTACATGGTTAGTAAGAAACATCTTCCAGGGAGAATAGTTCCCTTAGGGGTTCCTTTCCCTGGGAGGCATGCCCTAAAGTGCATGTCTGGACTGCGAAAAGAGCAGAAAAACATCTGGGGGCAGGTAAATAAATAGGTAAGAAATCATCTTTTAGTTCACCGACCGAGTATTCCCTTAAGAACGCTAGCTTTCGGCTTCACCCAGTCTGAGGTACACATCCGGCTAACCCGGCAGTAACAATCGCAGAGGTGCTCCCTTTACCACCTAGCCGAACAATCGGGAACGTAGGGGTAAGCACAGGAGCCAGGCAACCCAGCTTGGCCAAAACTGAAGTCATATAGATGCATATAAAGGTGAATAAAAGGTACATGCAGAAGTGTGACACATGTGTTGGGCATAAAGCCCGTATTAATAAGCTTCTGTTAAAGAAGCCCCCAGGTATAATGAGCGCGGGTAGCACATCAAGTGTGTGCGAACAAAGTTTCGACAAGAAAAATTTTTACAAGCAACTTTTTTACAAAAAAGTATAATTCTTGGTCGAATCGAACACAAGTTAGAAATATAAAACTTTGAGCATGAAGGCAACTTAGTTGGTTAATGTGTTTGGTATTGACAACGCGGTCCGAGCTTGATGCGGGACAAGGTTCCATCCCCCAAGCCGGTCCCGAGGTGGCGGAGCAAGGAGCTCGGCACTCCGAAGTGGTGACATAGCACGGTCAATGCAGGATGCAGAGTGATGCCGAAGTCCCCGGAATGGGGTAATGAAGTGTTGATGAAGCCCCCCGTCCAGCCGAGGATATAGTCCAGCTGGATCATTTTCCTGTGCACAAAAAATAGTGCAGACCGGGGATAATAGTAATAATAGGAATTAAAAAAATGTTGCATAATAAATAATTTATGCAAAGTGAGTAGTAAAAGAAATATGGTCTAGCGCCGAAGTCGATGTCGATGCAGGTCATCGGCGTAATGCAATAAAGGTGTGGCAAAGCCTGGATTCACAGGTCGGTCCGAGTTCCGGATGCGGCGTTCACCGAACTGTGTACGGAAACTGACCGAACCATCATGCGACCGTCGATAATGCGGCCACCATTTGATAGACCTGTTACATATGCTGGACTAACCAGAGTAATAATTCCTTGGGAAAAATTTAACCCAAACAAGCAAAAAGAAATACTAGGATTAATAGCACCTGGTTTATTTGTTATAGCAATGCGAAGCAAGGTGATTCGCAAAATTGGGACTCGATCCGCGCACCCATGCCTGGTCGGCTAGTGACGCCGAAGTGTCCGGAGTAGGTTGATGAAGAGATGGCAAAGCCCCCGGTCCAGCCGAGATGTCGAAGTAGGTCGGCGTGATGGACACCAGCTTGAAGAAGCAATAGTGTGGCCCTGCCGATGCAGGTCGTGACGTGGTCGATGCCGACTTGATGAAGCGACCATGCGGCGATGCCGGTATGCCCGCTCCGTGTAATCCGTGGGGCGGCGATGTTGGTGATGATTTATCCTTCGCGATGCCGGACTCTTGTTCGGCTTCCCAAGATGATGATCCGAAGAAGTTGAGCTTGGCTCAACAAAGTGATGACGTGTCTAGCGCAGGTCAGCAGCCGTGGAGCAATATTGCCGGACTGGTTTGACACCAGCACGATGTTGAAGATCATGTTCAAAAGATCTTAAGTTAGTGGGATGTGTTCGGGAAAAAAACACAATACCCCATACAAAACTTCCTTCAAAAAGGATGTCCGAAATCCCGTTCATAAAAAAGACGAACTCGGGTCGGATTCGTTTTCGCGCAAAAAACTGATCCAAAAAGTGATGCACTAATCGGAAGTTTCCCGTAGGTTGGACGGTCGGATCGAGCTGAATTTTTGGCAGGTGGTAGATAAGGGAATTCCGCAGCAAATCAACGGTTGGATCCTCCAAAGTACATCCGAGCTAGACGCTGGATACCATGCCCTAAACTCGTCTGGATTCTCGTCCAGTTTCAATAGGGCTTCGGTATATCGGAGATTGCCGGAGATTCCTTCATCGGAACACGACGAAATTTTCGCAGGGTTGTTATAGACTTAATTCCGCATAATTCCACCGAAGAAATCGTTTAGGTGACACTCGAGGAGGCGGTGGCGGCGGATACAAATTTGTTGTCCAGAAAAACAGCACGGTCGCCTGAGGGCAATGTTGACGTTGAGCCCCCGAGCTCCATGGATGACTCCTCCATGATCTTGATAGAGATCAGAGTTGGTGTTGATGAAGGACTTCATCCGAACATGACGATCGGAGGTAGGGCGCAGTCCTCGGTCAAGCCGAGGTGACCAGTCGAGCTGGTGACGAAGAAGCCGACGCCGCAGTTGACCTACAGTCGAGCCATTGATCCTTTCCCGATGACACAGCGAAACTCTCAATGAAAGCACCAATGTCGGTGTCAAAACCAGTGGATCTCGGGTAGGGGTCCCAAGCAGTGCGTCTTAGGATCAATGGTAATAGGAGACGAGGGACACGATGTTTTTACCCAGGTTCGGGCCCTCTTGATGGAGGTAAAACCCTACGTCCTGCTTGATTAATATTGATGATGTGGGTTACAAGAGTAGATCTACCACGAGACCAAGGAGGCTAAACCCTAGAAGCTAGCCTATGGTATGATTGTTGTTGTATATCTCTATCGACTAGCCTGGCCCTGGTTTATATAATGCACCAGAGGCCTAGGATAACAAGAGTCCTAGTCGAATACGCCGGTGGGGGAGGAGTCCTTGTCTTGATCGCCAAGTCTTGTTGATTCTTCCTTGTATGCGGCAGCTGTCCGGACTGGCCCATGAGTATACGGCCATGGGGGTCCTCGGCCCAATCCAACTGATCGAGAGACGACGCGTTGAGTACCCCCTAGTCCAGGACACCGTCAAACATGTTCGGCAGGCGATGAGTGGCGTCGTTCAGGCCTTATGGCCTTCCATCTCCGTACCCGAGGGCCCTGGAGGGCTTGCTGAGAAGCTTCAGGGAGCACGGCGACGGCTCCGTCTGTGGAAGATATCGGCCTGCCATCAAGGCGCCAGGGAGGCCTGGGCCATGGTGAAGACGCGGTACCCGAAGGCTGACCCAAACCACATGGCCAAGGTCGGACCTGCTGGGCCTGATGGGAAAGAGATCCCTAGGAGCTTGATGTACGGCCAAGTAGAGCTGGCCGCGAAATATTCCCAACAGGACTATAAATTAGACATCCTGTTAGATGGGATTGAAGAGGAGTACAATCAGTCAGTTTGACTATGTAATTTGAAATGACATGTAAAATGCCTTCTAGCCGGATTGTAAATCGTTTGTCTTTGCGGACCTTTTCGCTTCAACCTCGGGACCCAACAGTCCGGAGTGTGTCCGAATACCCTTACAGTTATAGAAGAACCGGGGCATGCGTGGAGATAAGGCGTCGGGGTCATAATTGCTTTATCAGACAAGTGCCCAACTAGCTATGTTATATTACATGGTTAGTAAGAAACATCTTCCAGGGAGAATAGTTCCGTTAAGGGTTCCTTTCCCTGGGAGGCATGCCCTAAAGTGCATGTCCGGACTGCGAAAATAGCAGAAAAAGCATCTGGGGGCAAATAAATAAGTAAGTAATAAATCATCTTTCAAGTCACCGACCGAATATTCTCTTCAGAACGCTAGCTTTCGGCTTCACCCAGTCTGAGCTACACATCGGGCTGACCCGGCAGTAACAATCGCAGAGGTGCTCCCTTTACCTCCTAGCTGAACAATCGGGAACGTAGGGGTAAGCACAGGAGCCAGGCAACCCAGCTTGGCCAAAACTTAAGTCATATCGATGCATATAATGGTGAATAAAAGGTACATGCGGAAGTATGACACATGTGTTGGGCATGAAGCCCGTATAAATAAGCTTCTGTTAAAGAAGCCCCCAGGTATAATGAGTGCTGGGAGCACATCAAGTGTGTGCGAACAATGCGCAAATCAGCCTATCAAAGGTATTAAAAAAAGTGGGAAGACGGAGGGGGACAAGAGATAGTGAAAATGTAAAAAGGTGGATGGAGGAGTGAGACGAACTCTAAGTCCGGCGTTAGGTGTAGAATCTTCGGAGACGGGCTGCGTTCCATGGGTTCGGCTCGAGTCGGTTGTTAGATGCGTTACGTAGACGGTATGCTCCGCCAGTCAGGACTTGGTCGATGATGAAGGGACCTTCCCACTTGGGCTTAAGTTTGTCCTTTTTCTTGTCCGGCAGGCGTAGAACAAGTTCGCCAACATTGTAAGCTTTGGCCCGTACTTCTCTGCTTTGATATCTTCGAGCCTGCTGTTGATAAAATGTGGAATGAGCTTTTGCGACGTCCCGCTCCTCCTCTAAGGCGTCCAAACTGTCCTGCCGATCCAGCTCGGCTTCTCTTTCTTCGTACATGCGCACGCGAGGTGAGTCATGAATTATATCGTAGGGCAGAACTGCCTCTGCGCCGTACACCATGAAAAATGGTGTGAATCCGGTAGTTCGGTTTGGCGTGGTCCGCAGCCCCCAGAGTACGGAGTCGAGCTCCTCTACCCAGTGCGTGTTAGATTCCTTGAGGGACCGCACTAGTCTGGGTTTGATGCCGCTCATGATGAGACCATTTGCTCGCTCGACTTGACCGTTAGTTTGGGGGTGATAGACTGAAGCATAGTCGAACTTGATGCCCATGTTTTTGCACCAGAGTTTAACCTCGTCGGCCGTGAAATTCGTGTCGTTATCAGTGATGATGCTGTGGGGGATGCCAAAACGGTGTAATACCCCGGATATGAAATCTATCACAGGTCCGGATTCTGCCGTTTTAACCGGCTTGGCTTCAATCCATTTGGTGAATTTGTCCACCATGACCAATAAGTATTTGTGCTTGTGGGATCCCCCTTTAAGGTGTCCAACCATGTCAAGCCCCCAGACCGCGAACGGCCAGGTGATGGGTATAGTTTTGAGGGCGGTGGGTGGCATGTGGCTCTGATTAGCAAAGAGCTGGCAACCGACGCATCGTTGGACTAAGTCCTGAGCATCTGCCCGGGCCGTCGGCCAATAAAATCATGTATGGAAGGCCTTGCCTACAAGGGCTCGGGCTGCAGCGTGGTGCCCGCCGAGTCCGGCGTGAATTTCAGCTAGGAGATTTCGCCCTTCCTCTTCGGAGATACACCTTTGAAGGACTCCGGTTGTGCTTTTTTTATAAAGTTCTCCCTCGTGGACCTTGTAGGCTTTAGATCGCCGAACTATGCAGCGGGCCTCATTTTGGTCTTCGGGAAGTTCCTGCCTGATTAAGTAGGCTAGGAATGGTTCCGTCCACGGGGCAATGACTGCCATTATTTCGTGGGCTGAAGGTGTTATTTCATTGTCTGAGCTACCGATTGTGTCAGAGAGGTCTGAGCTAGGTGAGGCAGCTGGCTCCGAATTGTTATTTCTGGACACCTCTTCCCATAATACAGATGGCTTAAAGAGCCGTTCCAGGAAGATGTTTGGAGGGACGGCGTCGCGTTTTGCGCCGATGCGTGCCAACACGTCTGCTGCCTGGTTATTATCCCGGGCTACATGGTGGAATTCGAGTCCTTCGAACCGAGCTAACATTTGTAGGACGGTGTTGCGGTAAGCTGCCATTTTTGGATCTTTGGCGTCAAAGTCTCCATTTACTTGGGATATTCCGAGGTTTGAATCCCCGCGCACCTCTAGGCGTTGAATGCCCATGGAGATTGGCATCCGGAGGCCATGTATAAGGGTCTCGTATTCGGCTGCGTTGTTGGAGTCCATGTACATTATTGGAAGTACGTATTGGACTATGTCTCTAGTTGGGGACGTCAAGAAGACGCCAGCCCCCAAGCCAGCCAACATTTTGGATCCGTCGAAATGCATGATGCAATTGGAGTACGCGCCGTACTCTTTAGGGAGTTCGGCTTCGGTCCATTCGGCGACGAAGTCAGCCAGGACTTGCGACTTTATAGCTCGCCGTGGTTTGTAGGTTATGTCAAATGGTAAGAGCTCAATGGCCTATTTTGCAATCCTGCCCGTTGCGTCGCGATTGTTTATAATATCGTTGAGAGGTACTTCGGAGGCCACCGTTATGGAACACTCTTGAAAGTAGTGTCGCAGCTTCCGGGATGCCATGAACACCGCATACGCTATCTTTTGATAATATGGGTACCGGGACTTGCATGGAGTTAAGACAGTGGATACGTAGTACACTGGTTTTTGAAGAGGGAATCTGTGCCCTTCTGTTTCTCGTTCGACGACGAGTACCGCGCTGACAACTTGATGTGTTGCTGCGATATATAATAACATAGGTTCGCCCAGGTTGGGCGCGGCTAGGACCGGATTTGTTGCCAGTATGGCCTTGATTTCTTCGAGTCCGACTGTGGTAGCATCCGTCCACTCGAAGTGTTCGGTGCGCCGAAGGAGGCGATATAGGGGCAGAGCCTTTTCTCCCAAACGGGAGATGAAGCGGCTTAGAGCCGCTACGCACCCAGTTAGTTTTTGTATTTGCTTGAGGTCTTTTGGGATATCCAATTGTGACAGAGCTCGGATCTTGGCTGGGTTTGCTTCAATTCCTCTACCGGATCAATGAAGCCCAAAAGCTTTTCGGCTGGTACTCCGAAGACACATTTTTCCGGATTGAGCTTAATGTCATATGCTCGGAGGTTGTCAAATGTCACCCTCAAGTCGTCTACTAGAGTTTCGACGTGCTTGGTCTTTACGACCACATCGTCTACGTATGCCTCTACTGTTTTGCCTATCTAGGTAGCTAGACATGTCTGAATCATGCGCTGATATGTTGTGCCGGTGTTTTTGAGTCCAAAGGGCATTGTGTTGAAGCAGAATGGCCCATATGGAGTAATGAATGCCGTTGTGGCCTGGTCTTTTTCTGCCATCTTGATTTGATGGTATCCGAAATATGCGTCGAGGAAGCACAATGAATTGTGCCCTGCGGTAGCATCGATGATTTCGTCGATGCGAGGGAGAGGGAAAGGGTCCTTTGGACCGGCCTTGTTAAGGTCTTTGAAATCGACGCAAAGGCGCCAGGATTTGTCCTTTTTTTGGTACCATTACTAGGTTGGCTAGCCAGTCTGAATGTTTTATATCTCTGATGAATCCGACTTCTAAGAGTTTGGCTAGCTCCTCTCCCATTGCCTATCTTTTGGGTTTGGAAAATCGCCGAAGAGCTTGTTTGACTGGCTTGAATCCTTTTAGGATATTTAGGCTGTGCTTTGCCAGCCTGCGTCGAATTCCTGGCATGTCTGAAGGGTGCCAGGCAAATATGTCCCAATTTTCCCGAAGGAATTCTCGTAGTGCGGCTTCTACATCAGGATTTAATTGTGCCCCAATGGATGCCGTCTTTGTGGGGTTCATTGGATGGACCTGAAATTTGACTATTTCGTCTGCTGGTTTAAAAGAGGTGGACTTGGACCTCTTATCGAGTATCACATCGTCCCTGTCCACTGTGGAGCGCAGCGCAGTTAGTTCCTCTGCCGCTAGGGCTTCGGATAATGCCTCTAGGGCCAGTGCGGCTGTCTTATTTTCAGCGCGGAGTGTTGTATCTGGATCACTGGCGAGAGTAATTATTCCATTGGGTCCGGGCATTTTGAGCTTCATGTACCCGTAATGGGGTATAGCTTGGAAGATTGTGAATGCGTCTCGCCCTAACAAAGCGTGATATCCGCTGCCGAATGGGGCCACTTGGAACGTGACCTCTTCGGACCTATAATTATCCGGCGAGCCGAACACTACATCTAGTGTGATTTTTCCTGTGCACGTACTTCTCGACTAGGGATTATTCCCCTAAAGGTTGTGCTGCTTCGCTCAATGCGGCTCCAGTCAATTTCTATTTTTTGAAGGGTTTCCTCGTAGATGAGGTTTAATCCGCTGCCGCCATCCATGAGTACCTTGGTAAGACGAAAGTCGTCCACTATCGGACTGAGGACCAATGCGGCTGGTGCTCTAGCTGTTCGGAATTTAGGTTCGTCGCTGGCATTGAAGGTGATAGCCGTGTCGCTCCATGGATTTGTTGTTGCTACTTGGTAGACTTTGGCAAGGCTACGAATTGTTCGTTTTCGCATGTTATTTGATGCGAAAGTCTCGAAGACTGTTAATACCGTACTGGTACTGCTGGGCTGGTTGCCCGGGGCTAAAAATCCTTCGCCACTTTTGGCCACCTGCCGTAATATCCAACATGCTCGAAGGTTATGTGTTGGAGTGGTGCCCTCTGTACTGTGGATTTTGCAGGGTCCGTTGAGCCATCCCTCCAGTATGGTTACGTACCCTTTAGGGGTTTTTTCCTTTTTGGTTTTTAACCCAGGTGGTTGAGTATGACGCACCCTTTTATTTCGGACTAGGGTTGTATTCAGGGCCGGATTGTCCCAAAACCTAGTTTCGGTTTTCCAGGCACTCTCCATCGCGCAGTATTTTTGTACAATGGTCGCTAGGTCGGCGAAGCGTGTAACTTTGTGACGACTGATGGCGTTTATAATTCCCTTGTCCGTGCAATTGTTGCAGAAGATTGAAATCGCGCTTTCTTCACGGCAGTCCTTTATCCTGTTCATAACCAGGAGGAATCTGGCCCAGTAATGATGTACTGTTTCATCGGGCTCTTGCCGTATTTGAGATAGATCGCTTATGTTTGGGTGGGCGGGTGGAATTAAGTTCAGAACCCCGCCCGATCTGAGGCTCAAAGTCCAAGAAGCTTTCGGATTTGGAAGTTTGGTTTGCTAGACGTTTTCCAACAAATCTGGTCCGATGCCTGACTTTAGGTTCAGTATTCGATTAGCGTCTGGCCCTCCGTGGGAATCCGGCATGGAGGGATCGGGAATCCGGACATAGTTGGTTTTTAACATAGAAGAAGAGTCGCCGCATTGTTCCTCTACCACAACAACGTGGTGGGTAACCTGGGGAGAGTTAATTTCTCCTAGATCGGTTTTAAGCCCAATCTGATCATAGTCGGTAGCGACTCCCAGGGCGGCGATGCGATCCAAGAGCTCGTTTACGAAGGAGAGCTCAATCGGATCCGGCTGCTCGGCGAATTCCGAACTGACGTGAAGATCGCTTTTAATGACCTGAGAGGTCATTGTGGGAGCGATGGCCGAACAGGCGGTCATAAGAAAACCGCCTAGCCGGATAGTCTGGCCGGCGGCCAATGCTCCCTTGACGACAGTGCCATCTTTAAAGACGGGAAAGGGCATCCATCCTGATGGTGATGGCATAGAGGAACTCTCAATGAAAGCACCAATGTTGGTGTCAAAACCGGCGGATCTCGAGTAGGGGGTCCCGAACTGTGCGTCTAGGCGGATGGTAACAGGAGACAAGGGACATGATGTTTTACCCAGGTTCGGGCCCTCTTGATGGAGGTAAAACTCTACGTCCTGCTTGATTAATATTGATGATGTGTGTTACAAGAGTAGATCTACCACGATATCAAGGAGGCTAAACCCTAGAAGCTAGCCTATGGTATGATTGTTGTTCGTCCTATGGACTAAAGCCATCCGGTTTATATAGACACCGGAGAGGGCTAGGGTTACACAAAGTCGGTTACAATGGTAGGAGATCTACATATCCGTATCGCCAAGCTTGCCTTCCACGCCAAGGAAAGTCCCATCCGGACACGGGACAAAGTCTTCAATCTTGTATCTTCATATTCTTGGAGTCCGGCCGACCATGATAGTTCGGCTATCCGGACACCCCCTAGTCCGGGACTCCCTCAAAATGCCTCTGCATATTTAATACTCCTATCCTCAAATAGTATAGTCTGTAAAGAATGCAAGAGTATCAATACTTCCCTAACTCCAAAAATTATGAAATAAAATTCCCACTGTAGTAAATTTATCAGAGCTCATTATGCAAAAAGTTTCAACATAATATCATTCTCTGACGTTTCTAGGGAATTTTTGCAACAGCGGTGAACTTTTTGTTTTCACACAGCAACATGTATACTAGCAAAATAAGCATGGCAAAGGCTATCCTTGACTTTTTTATTAAAACTAAAGATGCAAAACATTATTCTAAATAACAGAAAGCAATCACTAACAAGAGAAAATGATGCTCCAAGCAAAACACATATCATGTGGTGAATAAAAATATAGCTCCAAGTAAAGTTACCGATGAACGAAGACAAAAGAGGGGATGCATTCCGGGGCATCCCCAAGCTTAGGGTATAGATTGGTAGGAAAACACCATCGCTCGTCCCCGACCGCCACTCGTAAGGAAGACAATCAATAAATAAATCATGCTCCGACTTCATCACATAACGGTTCACCATACGTGCATGCTACGGGAATCACAAACTTTAACACAAGTATTTCTCAAATTCACAACTACTCTACTAGCATGACTCTAATATTACCATCTTCATATCTCAAAACAATCATAAGGAATGCACTTTATATGAAAGTTTTTATTATATCCCTCTTGGATGTCCATCATATTAGGAATAAATTCATAACCAAAGCAAATTTCCATGCTATTTAAGACTCTCAAAATAATATAAGTGAAGCATGAGAGTTCATCTATTTCTTAAAATAAAACCACCATCATGCTCTAAAAAGATATAAGTGAAGCACTAGAGCAAATGACAAACTACTCCAAAAGATATAAGTGAAGATCAATGAGTAGTGAAATAATTATGTAACTATGTGAAGACTCTCTAACATTTAAGATTTAAGATCTTGGGATATTATTCAAACAGCAACCAAAACCTAATAAAATAAAATGACGCTCCAAGCAAAACATATATCATGTGGTGAATAAAATATAGGTCCAAGCAAAGTTACCAATGAACGAAGACGAAAGAGGGGATGCCATCCGGGGCATCCCCAAGCTTAGGCTCTTGGTTGTCCTTGAATATTGCCTTGGGGTTCCTTGGGCATCCCCAAGCTTAGGGTCTTACCACTCCTTATTCCATAGTCCATCGAATCTTTACCCAAAACTTGAAAACTCCACAACACAAAACTCAACAGAAAACTCGTAAGCTCCTTAGTATAAGAAAATAAAACCACCACTTAGGTACTGTAATGAACTCATTCTAAATTCATATTGGTGTAATATCTACTGTATTACAATTTATCTATGGTTCATACCCTCCGATACTACTCATAGATTCATCAAAATAAGCAAACAACACATAGAAAACAGAATCTGTCAAAAACAGAACAGTGTGTAGTAATCTGTATCAAACGTATACTTATGGAACTCCAAAAATCCTACCAAATTAGGAAGTCCTAAGCAATTTGTGCAACAATCCATAGCAAAAATAATCAGATCAGTAGCACGTTTCTGTGAATTAACAAAACTAATTTACTGGGTGCAAAAGTTTATGATTTTCAGCAGGATCAACACAACTATCACCGTAAGCCATCCTAAAGGTCTTACTTGGCACTTTATTGAAACAAAAGCTATAAAACATGATTAGTACAGTAGAATAATCATGTGGACACACAAAAACAGTAAGGGTAAATATTGGGTTGTCTCCCAACAAGCGATTTTCTTTAGTGCCTTTCTAGCTAGGCATGATGATGACAATGATGCTCACATAAAAGGTAAGAATTGAAACATAACAGGAGCATCATGAAGCATATGACTAGCACATTTAAGTCTAACCCAGTCCCTATGCATAGGGATTTTGTGAGCAAAGAACTTATGGGAACAATAATCAACAAGCATAGGAAGGTAAAACAAGCATAAGTTCAAAACTTGAAGCACATAGAGAGAAAACTTGACATTATTGCAATTCCTACAAGCATATATTCCTCCCTCATAATAATTTTCAGTAGCATCATGAATGAATTCATCAATATAAACAGCACCTAAAGCATTCTTTTCATGATCTACAAGCATAGAATTTTTACTACTCTCCACATAAGCAAAATCCTTCTCATCAATAGTAGTGGGAGCAAACTCAACAAAATAATTATCATGTGAGGCATAATCCAATTGAAAACTAAAACCATGATGACAACTTTCATGGTTATCATTATTCCAAATAGCATACAAGTCATCACAATAATCATCATAGATAGCAACTTTGTTCTGATAATCAATTGGAACCTCTTCCGAAATAGTGGAATCATCACTAAATAAAGTTGACACTCTTCCAAATCCACTTTCATGTTCATCACAATAAGATTCCATCCTCCAAAATAGTGGGATCACTACTTCCTAAAGTTGACACTCTTCCAAACCCACTTTCATCAAAATAATCATCATAAGTAGGAGGTATGCTATCATCAAAATAAATTTGCTCATCAAAGCTTGGGGGTCAAAATATATCATATTCATCAAACATAGCTTCCCCAATCTTGTGGCTTTGCATATCATTAGCATCATGGATATTCAAGGAATTCATACTAACAACATTGCAATCATGCTCATTATACAAATATCTAGTACCAAGCATTTTAATGCATTCTTCTTCTAGCACTTGAGAACAATTTTCCTTTCCATCAAACTCACGAAAGATATTAAAAAGACGAAGCGTATGAGACAAACTTAACTCCATTTTTTTAGTTTTCTTTTATAAACTAAACTAGTGATAAAACAAGAAACAAAAAGATTCGATTGCAAGATCTAAAGATATACCTTCAAGAACTAACCTCCTCGGCCACGGCGCCAGAAAAGAGCTTAGTTGACGGGGTGTGAGTGAGTGCCCTTTACCTAGCCTCCCCGGCAACGGCGCCACAAAAGAGCTTGATGTCTACTACACAACCTTCTTCTTGTAGACGTTGTTGGGCCTGCAAGTGCACATGTTTGTTGGACAGTAGCAAATTTCCCTCAAGTGGATGACCTAAGGTTTATCAATCTGTAGGAGGCGTAGGATGAAGATGGTCTCTCTCAAACAACCCTACAACCAAATAACAAAGAGTCTCTTATGTCCCCAACAACCCCAATACAATGGTAAATTGTATAGGTGCACTAGTTCGGCGGAGAGATGATGATACAAGTGCAATATGGATAATAGATATAGGTTTTTGTAATCTGAAATAATAAAAACAGCAAGGTAACTAATGATAGAAGTGAGCGTAAACGGCATTGCAATGATAGGAAACAAGGTATAGGGTTCATACTTTCAGTAGTGCATGTTCTCTCAACAATAATAACATAGATAGATCATATAACAATCCCTCAACATGCAACAAAGAGTCACTCCAAAGCCACTAATAACGGAGAACAAACGTAGAGATTATGGTAGGGTACGAAACCACCTCAAAGTTATTCTTTCGGATCGATCTATTAAAGAGTTCGTACTAGAATAACACCTTAAGACAAAAATCAACCAAAACCCTAATGTAACCTAGATACTCCATTGTCACCTCAAGTATACATGGGCATGATTATATGATATGCATCACACAATCTCAGATTCATCCAACCAACACAAAGTACTTCAAAGAGTGCCCCAAAGTTTCTATCCGAGAGTCAAGAACCTGTGCCAACCCCTATGCATAGGTTCATGGGCGGAACCCGCAAATTGGTCACCAAAACATACATCAAGTGGCACATGATATCCCATTGTCACCACAGATAAGCACGGCAAGACATACATCAAGTCTTCTCCTAAATGACTCAATCCGCCAAGATAACTTCAAAGGGGAAACTCAATTCATCACAAGAGAGTAGAGGGGGAGAAACATCATAAGATCCAACTACAATAGAAAAGCTCAGGATACATCAGGATCATGCCATAGAGGGAACACGAGAGAGAACACGAGAGAGATAGATCAAACACATAGGTACGAGTACATACCCTCAGCCCCGAGGGTGAACTACTCCCTCCTCGTCATGGAGAGCGCCGGGATGATGAAGATGGCCACCGGTGATGGGTTCCCCCTCTGACAGGGTGCCGGAACGGGCTCCCGAGAGGTTTTTTGTGGCTACAGAGGCTTGTGGCGGCAGAACTCCCGATCTATCTTGATTTCTGGTGGTTTTAAGGTACGTAGGCATATATAGGCGAGAGTAGTCGGTCGGGAGGTGCTCGAGGGGCCCACGAGACAGGGGTCCGCCACCCTGTAATGGGGGCGCTGCCTCCTATCTCGTGTCCTCCTCGAGGATCTTCTGACGTGGACTCCAAGTCTCCAGGATCATATTCTTCCAAAAAATCACGTTGCCGAAGGTTTCATTCCGTTTGGACTCCGTTTGATATTCCTTTTCTTCGAAATACTGAAATAGGCAAAAAACAACAATATGGGCTGGGCCTCCGGTTAGTAGGTTAGTCCCAAAAATGATATAAATGTGTAAAATAAAGCCCATAAACATCCAAAAGGGGTAATATAATAGCATGGAACAATAAAAAATTATAGATACGTTGGAGACGTATCAGAAGTCCATCGTAGGAATATACAAGCCAAGTTCTGTAATGAAAAAAAATTCCCACTAGTATGAAAAAGACAACTTATGAGACTCACTATATGAAAAACATGGTGCTACTTTGAAGCACAATATATGAGAGTCACTACATGAAGAACAAGGTGCTACTTTGAAGCACAAGTGTGGAAAAAGAGATAGTAACATTGCCCTTTTTATTTATTTTCTTTTTTTTCCTTTTTTCCTTTTTCTTTTTTTTTCTGTTTCTGGGGTCTTTCCTTTTTTTTTCTTTTGGCCTTTCTTTTTTTTTGGGCAATGCTCTAATAATGATGATCATCACACTTCTATTGATTACAACATATGAATTACAACTCGAAACTAGAACAAGATATGACTCTATATGAATGCCTCCGGCGGTGTACCGGGATTGTGCAATGAATCAAGAGTGACATGTATGAAAAATAATGCATGATGGCTTTGCCACAAATATGATGTCAACTACATGATCATGCATTGGCAATATGACAAAAGTAAAGTATGTCATGATGATGATAAACGATACGGTGGAAAGTTGCATGGCAATATATCTCGGAATGACTATGGAAATGCCATAATAGGTAGGTATGGTGGATGTTTTGAGGAATATATAAGGAGGTTTATGTGTGATTGAGCTTATCGTATCACGGGGTTTGGATGCACCGGCGAAGTTTGCACCAACTCTCAAGGTGATAAAGGGCAATGCACGGTACCGAAGAGGTTAGCAATGGCGGAAAGGTAAAAGTGCGTATAATCCATGGACTCAACATTAGTCAAAATAACTCATATACTTATTGCAAACATTTAGAAGTCATCAAAAACCATGTACTACGCGCATGCTCCTAGGGGGATAGATTGGTAGGAAAAGACCATCGCTCGTCCCCGACCGCCACTCATAAGGATGCACAAGCCAGGTACACTTCATGTTTCAAATTTGTTACACAACTTTAACCATACGTGCATGCTACGGGACTTGCTAACTTCAACACAAGCATACTTTAAATTCATAATCACCCAACTAGCATGACTTTAATATCACTACCTCCATATCTCAAAACAATTATCAAGTATTAAATTTATCATAGCATCCAATTCACTTTCTATGATAGTTTTTATTATACCCAACTTGGATGCTCATCATTCTAGGACCAATTTTATAACCATAGAAAATACCATGCTGTTCTAAAATACTCTCAAAATAATATAAGTGAAGCGTGAGAGACTAGCAATTTCTATAAAATTAAGCCATCGTCGTGCTCTAAAAGATATAAGTGAAGCACTAGAGCAAAAACTATCAAGCTCAAAAGATATAAGTGAAGCACATAGAGTATTCTAGAAAATTCTAATAAAATAGGCTTCTCCCAAAAGGTGTGTACAGCAAGGATGATTGTGGTAAACTAAAAAGCAAAGACTAATATAATACACGACACTCCAAGCAAAACACATATCATGTGGCGAATAAAAATATAGCTCCAAGTAAAGTTACCAATGAATGAAGACGAAAGAGGGGATGCCTTCCCGGGGCATCCCCAAGATTACGATTTTGGCTATACTTGAATATCTTGGGGTGCCATGGGCATCCCCAAGCTTAGGCTCTTGCCACTCCTTATTCCATAGTCCATAAAAGCTATACCCAAAACTTGAAAACTTCACAACACAAAACTCAACATGAAATCTTATAAGCTCCGTTAGTGAGAGAAAACAAAACCACCACATAAGGTACTGTAATGAACTCTTTCTAAATTCATATTGGTGTAATATCTACTGTATTACAACTTATATATGGTTCATATCCTCCGATACAAATCATAGATTCATCAAAATAAGCAAACAACACATAGAAAACAGAATCTGTCAAAAACAGAACAATCTGTAGTAATCTGTATCAAAAGTATACTTATGGAACTCTAAAGCTCCTACCAAAGTAGGAAGTCCTAAGAAATTTGTGTAAAAATCCAGAGCAAAAAGAAACAGATCACAAGCACGTTCCTGTGAATTAACAAAACTAATTTACTGGGAGAAAAAGTTTCTGATTTTCAGCAGGATCAATACAACTATCACCGTAAGCTATCCTAAAGGTCTTACTTGGCACTTTATTGAAACAAAAGCTATAAAACATGATTACTACAGTAGAATAATCATGTGTAAACACAAAAATAGTAAGGGTAAATATTGGGTTGTCTCCCAACAAGCGCTTTTCTTTAATGCCTTTCTAGCTAGGCATGATGATGACAATGATGCTCACATGAAGGATATGACTAGCACATTTAAGCCTAACCCACTTCCTATGAATAGGGATTTTGTGAGCAAACAACTTATGGGAACAATAATCAACTAGCGTAGGAAGGCAAAACAAGCATAAGTTCAAGATTTTCAACACATAGGGAGAAAACTTGACATTATTGCAATTCCTACAAGCATATATTCCTCCCTCATAATAATTTTCAGTAGCATCATGAATGAATTAAACAATATAACCAGCACCTAAAGCATTCTTTTCATGATCTACAAGCATAGAAAATTTGCTACTCTCCACATAAACAAAATTCTTCTCATTCAGAATAGTCGGAATTGTTTCCACATTAAAAGAGTAATGTTCAGAAAAAGGGTAATCATAATCATGACAAGATTTGTAAATATAATCATCACTACTTTTTATGCATAAGTTTCATCACAATAATCATCATAAGTAGTAATTTCGTTCTCATCATAATCGATTGAAACCTCTCCCAAGATAGTGGAATCACTAAATAAAGTTGACACTCTTCCAAATCCACTTTCATATTCATCACAATAAAATTCAACATCCTCCAAAATAGTGGGATCACTACTTCCTAAAGTTGACACTCTTCCGAACCCACTTTCATCAATATAATCATCATAGGTAGGAGGCATGCTATCATCATAACAACTTTGCATATCAAAACTTGGGATGCTAAAAATATCATCTTCACTAAACGTAGCATCCCCAAGCTTGGGACAAACATTAATTTCAGCAAATATATTCTCAAATATTTCATCCTCATCAAACATAGCTTCCCCAAGCTTGGGCCTTTTCATAACATTAGCATCATGGATATTCAAGGAATTCATACTAACAACATTGTAATCATGCTCATCATACAAAGATCTAGTACCAAACATTCTAATGCATTCTTCTTCTAGAACTTGAGCACAATTTTCCTTTCCATCAAACTCAAGAAAGATATAAAAAAGACGAAGCGTAAGAGACAAACTTAACTCCATTTTTTGTAGTTTTCTTTTATAAACTAAACCAGTGATAAAACAAGAAACAAAAAGATCCGATTGCAAGATCTAAAGAAATACCTTCAAGCACTCACCTCCCCGGCAACGGCGCCGGAAAAGAGCTTGATGTCTACTACACAACCTTCTTCTTGTAGACGTTGTTGGACCTGCAAGTGCACAGGTTTGTAGGACAGTAGCAAATTTCCCTCAAGTGGATGACCTAAGGTTTATCAATCCGTATGAGGCGTAGGATGAAGATGGTCTCTCTCAAACAACCCTGCAACCAAATAACAAAGAGTCTCTTGTGTCCCCAACACACCCAATACAATGGTAGATTGTATAGGTGCACTAGTTCGGCGAAGAGATGGTGATACAAGTGCAATATGGATAGTAGATACAGATTTTTCTAATCTGAAATAATAAAAACAGCAAGGTAACTAATGATAAAAGTGAGCACAAACGGTATTGCTATGATAGGAAACAAGGCATAGGGTTCATACTATCACTAGTGCAAGTTCTCTCAAAAATAATAACATAGATAGATCATATAACAATCCCTCAACATGCAACAAAGATTCACTCCAAAGCCACTAATAGCGGAGAACAAACATAGAGATTATGGTAGGGTACGAAACCACCTCAAAGTTATCCTTTTTGATCGATCTATTCAAGAGTTCGTAGTAAAATAATATAGCGCTATTCTTTCCGCTCGATCCATCATAGAGTTCATACTAGAATAACACCTTAAGACACAAATCAACCAAAACCCTAATGTCGCCTAGATACTCCATTGTCACCTCAAATATCCGCGGGCATGATTATACCATATGCATCACACAATCTCAGATTCATCCAACCAACACAAAGTACTTCAAAGAGTGCCCCAAAGTTTGTACCGAAGAGTCAAGAAAACGTGTGCCAACCCCTATGCATAGGTTCATGGGCGGAACCCGCAAGTTGGTCACCAAAACATACATCATGTGGCACGTGATATCCCATTCTCACCAAAGATAAACACGGCAAGACATACATCAAGTGTTCTCATCATAAAGACTCAATCCGATAAGATAACTTCAAGAGGGCAACTCAATTCATCACAAGAGAGTAGAGGGGGAGAAACATCATAAGATCCAACTATAATAGCAAAGCTCGCCATACATCAAGATCGTTCCATAGAGAGAACATGAGAGAGAGAACACGAGAGAGAGAGAGAGAGATCAAACACGTAGCTACTGGTACATACCCTCAGCCCCAAGGGTGAACTACTCCCTCCTTGTCATGGATAGCGCCGGGATGATGAATATGGCCACCAGTGATGGGTTCCCCCTCCGGCAGGGTGCCGGAATGGACTCCCGAGAGGATTTTGGTGTCTACAGAGGCTTGCGGCGGTGGAACTCCCGATCTATCTTGATATTCGATGTTTTTAGGGTACGTAGGCTTATATAGGCGAAAGAAGTCGGTCGGGAGGTGCTCGAGGGGCCCACGAGACAGGGGGGCGCTCCCTATAGGGGGGGGGCACGCCCTCCTATCTCGTGGAGTCCTCGGGGATCTTCTGACGTGAATTCCAAGTCTCCAGGATCATATTCTTCCCAAAAATAATGCTGCCGAAGGTTTCATTCCGTTTGGACTCCGTTTGATATTCCTTTTCTTCGAAATACTGAAACAGACAATAAAACAGCAATATGGGCTGGGCCTCCAGTTAATGGGTTAGTCCCAAAATGATATAAATGTGTAAAATAAATCCCATCAACATCCAAAATGGGTAATATAATAGCATGGAACAATCAAAAATTATAGATACATTGGAGACGTATCAGGGACCTCCTGAGCCTTGGCAACCTCGGCGACAGCGTCAAGCACGGGCGCCTCTAAAGTCAATGGGGCCACGAGGGCTGGCACCTCGCCGGAGCGTTCCTGCTGGCCTCACGAGGATGATCAAGCTGGGGACGCGGCCACGGCTAACGAGCCCGTTTCAGGCGCGGTCGCCCCGCCTCCCTTCAGCCTCTTCGCCGCGGGCAGCAGCCTGCCCAATGGAAGATGCCACGTCTAGACAGCAAAAGACAGGAGCAAGGCGGAATTCGAACACTTACTTGTTGACCGTCGCGGGATCCCACGGACTCCGGCCAAGCTTGAAGCCTGAAAGCCTCTTGCGGGGCTCAGCCTCGGGAGGCCTAGTCGCAGGAGAAGGCGCGCCTGAAGGGCTGGAGCTGACTTCGGCCGATGCAGGGGCCGTGGTGGCCCCTCGGGAGATCAGCCCGGACCTGTCCTTCCTCGGGACCTGGGGCGCGTCCTCCCCTCCCTGCCTGGCGTCGGCCTCGTCATCGTCAGGCATGGAGCGGAGGGTGCTCGCCCTACGCCGGGGAGAAGTCTCCCCCGTCCCCTCGAAGGTTGCCTCTGAGTCGCGCTCCTCATCATCATCGTCATCTCCTTCCTCTTTTCCACTGGATTCACCGGAGGATAGGTTCACTGTCGCCGTCGCCTGACCCTCAGGATCCTCTACCGGCATCAGGCCGACCCCGTCGAAGGTGGGCATGGCATCCACCACCAGCTCCCAGTCATCATGGAGGAACAAAGGGACCGGAGCACCCACTGGGCCTGCCACTTCCTCTCCAACCAAGGAGCATAGAGCCGCGGTTAGGTCCTCGTTGCTTAGGGCGTCCAAGCTCAGGCGGAGGATGACATCCGCATCCGCGAGCCTCCACAGCGGGCGCCAGTGCGCCTGAAGAGGGGCCACCCGGTGTGACAGAAACTCCCTCAGGAGCGAAGCCCCAGTCAGCTTCGCCGCCCTCAGACTGCCCGGCCTAAGGTCGGCATTCATCCTCTCCAACTCCTGCTTCGCCGCCCTCAGACTGCCTCAGGCCGCTTTGTCGGCAGCTCCAGCAGAGCGTTGTGGCACCCAGCGTTCACCATAACCCACTTTCTCCGGAAGCCCTCGGCCCTCTTCCCGGCCTTCGAGATGGCGTTGGACTTGGAGTATGCGACGAAACTTGCGCACGCTGAGATATTGCCGCCGGAGACCCGGAGGGAGAAGAAGTGGCGCAGCAAGGCCCTGGAGGGCGCCACCCCGACGTGTGCCTCGCAGTAGTAGGTGAAGATCGACAAGACGAGGATGGATTTGGGGTGGATGTGCAGAGCATGCAACTGATACTGGCAAAGGATAGCAAGGAAGAACTCAGAGAAGGGAGGAACCAGACCAGCGATGATGGCGTTCATGAGGGCGTTCATAGAAGGTGCTCCCCTTGTCCTTCGGCTGGGCAGAGCCAAGACGAAGCGCAGTCTCCCGAAACTCATTGGTCTGCGACACTGCCATCCGGCGCGTAAGGGCGAGATTCTTCTCCGTCGCATTGGGAGAGACCAGGGCTAGTGAGTACCAGGCCGATGCAGCCCCAGTCGGAGTCTTGCGAGGGGCCATAGTTCGCCGGAGGAGAAAGAATGCAGTAGATCTGAAGATTTTGGAGGCAGGTAGGCAGAGAGCAAGGAAGGGGATCTGGAGCAAGGAGAACGAGGGTAATGAGGTAAGGCTAACCCAGAGCCAGCCTTTTGTCAGTCGAGCAGTTGCTGAGGCAGCGTGGGGAAGCGGAGACGCCCACGTCCAATCAACCGCCACGCGGCGCCCAAGGCTGCAGGCTGATGGGGCTCGTGGCGCTCCGCAATTGCCCCTTCGCTTCTCCGCTAAGCCAAGTCCAAGCGCGCCTTGGGCCCGGGGGTTACTGTCGGTGTTCTCGGAACGGGGGTCCCCAGACTTGCCTGCCTGCGGCCTGCGGCATGGCTCAAGTGGTGGCCCAGTACGGCCCGTCTTCATCAGCACAAGACTCAAGACCCTTGCGAGGGGCCAAGACTCGCGGGGTGAACGACGCAAGGCTTCCTCAGGGACGGCCTCGCCAGGCAGGCTCATGAGGAGGCGGAGAGATCAAGGCAGGATACCTCGCGAGGTGCTCGTGACGCAAGCCATAACGATCGAGACCACGCGGGCGCCGGCCTGCGCAATGTCCTTGTTTCCTCTTTGGTGCAAACAGTACTAGGGAAAACCTTATACACAAAAACTTACAAGCAGCGCGGTTTAAAAACAGACGCTACAGCTAATTGGCAGTAGAGCCCTTTACAAAATTGCGCTACTATTATTTGTTTAGCAGTAGCGCGCTAGTTGAGAAAAGCGCTACTACTAAAGTTTCCAGGGCGTTGGCTCCAAACTAGGTATAGTAATAACGCGGATGCTAAAACCTGCACTACTACTAAGCGAATAGTTGTAGCGACTTTGATATACCCACGCTATTACTAAGATCGACCCCCACCCCTACCAAACTCTCTCTCACGAATCCCTGAAAAAAATTCTCTCTCTCATGGCCCTCACCCCCTCGGTCGATCTCCTCCCCCAGATCTCCTCATCGCTGCCCACCTCCACTCTCTCCCTTAAATCCGCTGCCGACGACCCCCGACCTCTCCTTCGCTCCAAAGGCTGCAGATCGAGCCGACAAGCTCCGGTTGGTTGCGGCCATCTCCGTGGGACGCCCTCATCATCCATCCATGGGGACCCTTCCTCCCCTCCGGCCAGATTCGTCCTCGGCTCGAGCTGCTCAGCCGGCGCCCAGATCCGCGGAGCCATCCTCCTTCACACCCACGCAGTGGCAGCGGCAGCGGCGAAGCCATGGACCCAAAACCCTAGCCCATGGAGCGAGCTCGCCATGGATCTGTAGGCAAGAGGAGGCGCATCCATGGGTATAAATCCCTAATCTTCCCCCGTCTCTCCCTCCCTATCTAACCCCCGTCTATCTCCATGACCAGGACCAGGACTAGGACAACGCATGCCACCAACAGCAACACCAATGTCCGGTCTTCTCCATGGGTATGGAGATCCGTCCAGTTATATCACTTGATTGTATATGTTATATAACATGATACTTTTCTTACTTGGCAGATTACTATTCGTATATGTATATTCAAGGCCATAATGTATTATCTCTTTTGCAATGCTACCAGAGGATCCCTGCAAACAAAAGGTACATGGGGATAGCATATTTAAGTTCAGATTTGCCACATAGTAGAAATATTTGTTTTTCAGTTTTTTGTAGCAATTACTGTGATGAAACATGCAATGTTCTCTTATATTTAGCTAATAATCAATTGTGAATAGGCTAAGTTTGTAATTATCATTAACCACACTAGGATCCATTCCGGTTGATATATGCAACAAGATGAATTTGTGCTGGTTTTGAACACTTGGGATGTACTTTTATTCTAGAGGAAAAAAGGGTTTGTGGTTTTTTCTTCCAAATCAAGCATCACATCAGGTTGCTACCTGCATGTTCTGTTGAGTAACGGAAGCAATACATTTTTGTATATGGATTGGTAGTCCTCAATCAATATTCAATCATGACTTGATTTATCTTGCCTGTTTCTTCTACAAGAAACACTTTCGGATTAAGAGATTCCACTAGTTGTCATTTTGTAGACTGTATGACACTGTCTGGCATCTGTAGACTGTATGTATGACACTGTGTCCTTTTTTTTATCACTTCAGTCCAGTTTGTCTTCAACAAGTACCACTCTCTATTTAGAGAAGATGCACTCTATGTTTAGTTTTTGTCCAGCCCAATTTGCATGTTTGTATAGTCACTATGCTCTTCAAACAGTAGATTCATGGACTTTGTTATCTTTGAAAATGTGGAAGATATCAAGGTATTGAAGTCACTACTTAGAAAAATGGATAGATATAAAATTACCGGAAGAATTATGCCTCTTAACTCCTTATGTGGTTCGTATGTGTTGTTTCTTTTTAGGGCTTCCAACACAACAGAATTGCTTCTAATCTTTTGTGTTATCTTTTGTCATGGAAGTAGCTATGTGCTGCTTTAGTGTGTAGTTCAGTTGTGCATTTACGCCTTAAATAAGAATCTCAGGAAAAATTTGTAGCACATTGGCACCGACATGTACCGCGTTGTTTTTCTGTGTTGTTCTTCTATAGAATCTGAAGTTTTTGAACCTCTGTTGGTAATGTTGCAGGGTTCTGGTGGTGATGCTGACGATCGTCGAGAGGTTCATGGACCGGATGGTGTCGTGGCTGCCGATGTATGGAGAGGCGAAGCTGATGCTCGTCCTCTATCTCCGGCACCCCAGCACACGGGTAAGCAGTCGACCAAACACCCCGAGCCCGAGAGATGATCAACATTTAGATACACTTGATTCAGTATGTGGCCAATTCTAAATCTGAATCTTAATGGTGTTCGGGTTTCAGGGTGCGAGGCACGTGTACGATGGCTTCCACCTAACTGTCGTCGGTTAGGTGTGGCTCGTCGAGGCTGCCCAGTGTGTTTCGTCGCAGCTGTAGGCCGCGAGATCAGTTCGGGCAGGCGCCGCACATTGACGAGTGATCCAATATTTTGATCAGACCATAACAACTAACGTGTCTCATTCCCTGGCATCTAGAAGTAGTAGTAAAATTCTGAATTTGCATGGCAAGCACTGATACGTCTCTAATGTATCTATAATTTATGAAGCATTCCTGCTATTTTATTTTCTGTTTTGAATGATTACGGGCTTTATTATACACTTTTATATTACTTTTGCGACTAACCTATTAACCGGAGGCCCAGCCCATATTGCTATTTTATTGCCTGTTTCAGTATTTTGAGGAAAAGGAATATCGAACGGAGTCCAGACGGAATGAAACCTTCGGCAGCATTATTTTTGGGAAGAATATGATCCTGGAGACTTGGAGTTCAAGTCAGACAATCCTCGAGGACTCCACGAGATAGCAGGGTGCCCCCACCCTATAGGGCGCGCCCCCTGTCTCGTGGGCCCCTCGAGCACCTCCCGACCGACTACTTTCGCCTATATAAGCCTACGTACCCTATAATCGAATATCAAGATAGATCAGGAGTTCCGCCACCGCAAGCCTATGTAGCCACCAAGAACCTCTCGGGAGCCCATTCCGGCACCCTGCCGGAGGGGGAACCCATCACCGGTGGCCATCTTCATCATCCCAGCGCTATCCATGACGAGGAGGGAGTAGTTCACCCTCGGAGCTGAGGGTATGTACCAGTAGCTATGTGTTTGATCTCTCTCTCTCTCGTGTTCTCTCTATGGCACGATCTTGATGTATCGCGAGCTTTGCTATTATAGTTGGATCTTATGATGTTTCTCCCCCTCTACTCTCTTGTGATGAATTGAGTTTCCATCTTGAAGTTATCATATCGGATTGAGTCTTTATTTGAGAACACTTGATGTATGTCTTGCCGTGTTTATCTGTGGTGACAATGGGATATCACGTGCCACTTGATGTATGTTTTGGTGACCAACTTGTGGGTTCCGCCCATGAACCTATGCATAGGGGTTGGTACACGTTTTCTTGATTCTCTGGTAGAAACTTTGGGGCACTCTTTGAAGTACTTTGTGTTGGTTGAATAGATGAATCTCAGGTTGTGTGATGCATATCGTATAATCATGCCCACGGATACTGTAGGTGACAATGGAGTATCTAGGTGACATTAGGGTTTTGGTTGATTTGTGTCTTAAGGTGTTATTCTAGTATGAACTCTTGAATAGATCGATCCGAAAGAATAACTTTGAGGTGGTTTTGTACCCTACCATAATCTCTATGTTTGTTCTCTGCTGTTAGTGGCTTTGGAGTGACTCTTCGTTGCATGTTGATGGATTGTTATCTGATCTATCTATGTTATTATTGTTGAGAGAACTTGCACTAGTGAAAGTATGAACCCTAGGCCTTGTTTCCTATCATTGCAATACCATTTACGCTCACTTTTATCATTAGTTACCTTGCTGTTTTTATTATTTCAGATTAGAAATACCCATATCTACTATCCATATTGCACTTGTATCACTATCTCTTCGCCGAACTAGTGCACCTATACAATTTGCCATTGTATTGGGTGTGGTGGGGACAAAAGAGACTCTTTGTTATTTGGTTGCAGGGTTGTTTGAGAGAGACCATCTTCATCCTACGCCTCCCACAGATTGATAAACCTTAGGTCATCCACTTGAGGGAAATTTGCTACTGTCCTACAAACCTGTGCACTTGCAGGCCAACAACGTCTACAAGAAGAAGGTTGTGTAGTAGACATCAAGCTCTTTTCTAGCGCCGTAGCCGGGGAGGTGAGTGCTTGAAGGTATATCTTTAGATCTTGCAATCGAATCTTTTTGTTTCTTGTTTTATCACTACTTTATTTTATAAAAGAAAACTACAAAAAAAGGGAGTTAAGTTTGTCTCTTACGCTTCGTCTTTTTAATATCATTCGTGAGTTTGATGGAAAAGAAAATTGTGCTCAAGTGCTAGAAGGAGAGTGCATTAAAATGCTTGGTACTAAATCTTTGAATGATGATCATCATTGCAATGTTGTTAGTATGAACTCTTTGAATATCCATAGTACTAATGTTGATTGCACGAGTTATGATGAAAATGTCTCTTATAAGCATGTTGATTTTTGTGGAGTAGAATGGGTTTGCATGGACACACCAAATAGAGAACATAGATATTGCAAGAGGCATAAGTATTTAAAAACTAAAGGTTTACAAGAAAGGCTTGATGATTCTGCTAAAAGATTCAATATTTTTCGTGCCCCTTGTGAACTTTGCAATGAACGTGGTCATTTAAATCTCCAATGCAAAGTGTTTCATGATCGAATCGTGTCCAAAAATTGGGATAACTTGATTACCCTTGGGCATCATAAAGAGCTTAGTCTTCTTTTGGGGTATGAAGAAATGAAACGTATAACTGAGGGTATTCTAAAATTTAATATTGATAGATTTCTTGATTTTGATCTAGAGGATATTTATATGTTTTTTGCGGTGAATTACATTGAAAATCCTTATATTGCCAATTACCTAAAGAAAAGGCAGCAAATAGAATATGAAGAGAATACTAATGAAAGGGAAGAGACTTCCCAATCTCCTCCTATTATTTCTTATGATGAATCAGGTAACGAGGAGGAGCTTTCTATTCAACCAATCTCATCAACAAGGAGCTCAAAGAGGAAGGTTGAACCCACACATAATGTGAAGAAGAAAAAGAAAAGAAGGAGCAACAAAGGTAAAAAGGTATCCCTCCCAAATGATGTTGCTCCCACTACTCATTGTGATGATGATAATTGCTTTACTATTGGTGCTATCCATATTTTTAATGATGAGAGTGATTATGCTTATGATATGAAAGAGCCCAAGCTTGGGGAAGCTATGTTTGATGAGGATGAAATATTTGAGAATTTATTTGCTGAAATT
Organism: Triticum dicoccoides; assembly: GCF_002162155.2. Classification (NCBI taxonomy): domain Eukaryota; kingdom Viridiplantae; phylum Streptophyta; class Magnoliopsida; order Poales; family Poaceae; genus Triticum; species Triticum dicoccoides. The sequence continues at coordinate 565,698,527 of NC_041387.1, read as the reverse complement.
AATATTTGCCCCAAGCTTGGGGATGCTATGTTTAATGAAGATGATATTTTTAGCATCCCAAGTTTTGATATCCAAAGTGGTTATGATGATAATATGCCTCTTACGTATGATTATTATATTGATGAAAGTGGGTTTGGAAGAGTGTCAACTTTATTTAGTGATTCCACTATCTTGGGAGAGGTTTCAATCGATTATGATGAGAACGAAGTTGCTACTTATGATGATTATTGTGATGAAACTTATGCTATAAAAAGTAATGATGATTATATTTACAAATCTTGTCATGATTATGATTACCCTTTTTCTGAACATTACTCTTTTAATGTGGAAACAATTTTTAGTGTTCAAGTCTCTTATGATACTCCCACTATTTCGAATGAGAAGAATTTTGCTTATGTGGAGAGTAAGAAATTTTCTATGCTTGTAGATCATGAAAATAATGCTTTAGGTGCTGGTTATATTGTTGAATTCATTTATGATGCTACTGAAAACTATTATGAGGGAGGAATATATGCTTGTAGGAATTGCAATAATATCAAGTTTCCTCTCTATGTGTTGAAAATCTTAAACTTATGCTTGTTTTACCTTCCTATGCTAGTTGATCATTGTTCCCACAAGTTGTTTGCTCACAAAATCCCTATGCATAGGAAGTGGGTTAGGATTAAATGTGCTAGTCATATGCTTCATGATGCTCCCATTATGTTTCAATTCTTATCTTTTATGTGAGCATCATTGTCATCATCATGCCTAGCTTGAAAGTCATTAAAGAAAAGCGCTTGTTGGGAGACAACCCAATATTTATCCTTAGTGTTTTTGTGTGTACACATGACTTTTCTACTGTATTAATCATGTTTTATAGCTTTTGTTTCAACAAAGTGCCAAGTAAGACCTTTAGGATAGCTTATGGTGATAGTTGTGTTGATCCTGTTGAAAATCAGAAACTTTTGCACCAAGTAAATTAGTTTTGTTAATTCACAGAAACGTGCTACTGATCTGATTATTTTTTCTCTGGATTGGTACACAAATTTCTTAGGACTTCCTAATTTGGTAAGATTTTTGGAGGTCCATAAGTATATGTTTGATACAGATTACTACATATTGTTCTGTTTTTGACAGATTCTGTTTTCTATGTGTTGTTTGCTTATTTGGATGAATCTATGAGTAGTATCGGAGGGTATGAACCATATATAAGTTGTAATACAGTAGATATTACACGAATATGAATTTAGAATGAGTTCATTACAATACCTAAGTGGTGGTTTTATTTTCTTATACTAACGGAGCTTACGAGTTTTCTGTTGAGTTTTGTGTTGTGGAGTTTTCAAGTTTTGGGTAAAGATTCGATGGACTATGGAATAAGGAGTGGTAAGAGACTAAGATTTGGGATGCCCAAGGCACCCCAAGGTAATATTCAAGGACAACCAAGAGCCTAAGCTTGGGGATGCCCCGGAAGGCATCCCGTCTTTCGTCTTTGTTCATTGGTAACTTTACTTGGAGCTATATTTTTATTCACCACATGATATGTGTTTTGCTTGGAGCGTCATTTTCTCTTGTTAGTATTTGCTTTCTGTTATTTAGAATAATGTTTTGCATCTTTAGTTTTAATAAAAAAGTCAAGGATAGCCTTTGTCATGCTTATTTTGCTAGTATACATGTTGCTGTTTGAAAACAGAAAGTTTACCGCTGTTGCAAAAATTTCCTAGAAACGTCAGAGCATGATATTATGTTGAAATTTTTTCCATCATGAGCTCTGATAAATTTACTACAGTGGGAATTTTATTTCATAATTTTTGGAGTTAGGGAAGTATTGATACTCTTGCATTCTTTACATACTATACTGTTTTGGCATATTGCTGTGATGTTTGCATTGTTTGCATATGTTTGCTTGTTTAATGATTCTATTTGAGGATAGGAGTATTAAATATGCAGAGACATTTAGTATGCAATGTTGAATAATAATTGTAGTGATTTGTTACAGTAGAAAATGATAAGGTTTTGCATTGGTTTAAACTAACCTATCTCATGAGTTCTTGTTGAGTTTGTTGTGGATAAAGCTTTTGATAAAAAGAGAAACCATGATATGAGAGGAATTAAGGAGACACAAAAGTTCAAGCTTGGGGATGCCCAAGGCACCCCAAGATAATATTTCGAGAAGTATCAAGCATCTAAGCTTGGGGATGCCCTGGTAGGGATCCCACCTTTCTTCTTCAACAACTATCGGTTAGTATCGGTTAAGCCTATGTTTTTGCTTCTTCACATGAGTTGTGCTATCCTTGCAATGTCATTTTATTTTGTTTTAATTACTGTTTGAATACAATACCAAGATCTGAAATTCTTTAATGAGAGAGAGTCTTCGCATAGTTACATAATTATTTAGCTATTCATTGATCTTCGCTTATATCTTTTTGGAGTAGTTTTCATTTACTCGTGTGCTTCACTTATATCCTATGAGTAAATGGTTGAATAAGTTGAATGTCATAAATCTGAAATTATATATGCTTCATTTGCTTATCCCATGGGGAGTAATGACTTCACATCTAAGAAGTAGAGGTTGTAAATTTATTGAAGGTTAGCAAGCGTTGTATTGGTCATTTGAAGAATTCATGAAAGAATATTGAAGGAAGAGAGATTTCATATATAAATACACTATCCTAGACATCTTTTATAATTGGGAGCACTCATTAAGTATGATATGCTAAAGAGTTGATGTTTGACAAGGAAGACAACGTAATGGGTTATGTTTTCTGACACCTCAGTTAAAGTATATTGTCATGATCAATCAAACATGTTGAGCTTGCCTTTCCCCCTCATGCTAGCCAAAATTCCTTGCACCAAGTAGAGATACTACTTGTGCTTCCAAATATCCTTAAACCCAGTTTTGCCATGAGAGTCCACCATACCTACCTATGGGTTGAGTAAAATCCTTCAAGTAAGTTGTCATCGGTGCAAGCAATAAAAATTGCTCTCTAAATATGCATGACTTATTAGTGCAGAGAAAATAAGTTTTGTACGATCTTATTATGGAAGTAATAAAAGCGACAAGCTGCATAATAAAGGTCCATATACAAGGGGCAATATAAAGTGACGCTCTTTCGCATTAAGATTTTGTGTATCCAACCCTAAAAGCGCATGAAAACCTCTACTTCCCTCTGCGAAGCACCTATCTTTTACTTTACGTCTTTTACTTTATGCAAGAGTCAAGGTGATCTTCACCTTTCCCTTTTTTGTTTTATCCTTTGGCAAGCACTTTGTGTTGGGGTGATCCTGATATATATATCCAATTGGATGTAAGCTAGCATGAACTATTATTGTTGACATCACCCAAAGGTGAATACATTGGGAGGCAACACATAAGACCCTATCTTTCCCAGTGTCCGATTGAAACGCCATAACCATTAGTATTGCGTGAGTGTTAGCAATTGTAGAAGACTATATGATAGTTGAGTATGTGGAGTTTGTTATTCCTGAAAATAAGATGAATTGCAATTGTTTGATGACTAAGAATGAAGTTTGCTAGTTTTCAAGAAAGTTTATGGTCTATGCTTTGACATGTGAATTGCTTGTTACTTTATTATGGGAAGTTTTATGAGATGAACTACTGTTATGACATATTATCATGCTAGAAAAGGCGATTGAAATTATCATTGATCAAACTTGTGCACCTTCTAGCATTCACACTTCATAAATTCTTTCTTTTATCATTTACCTACTCGAGGACGCGTAGGAATTAAGCTTGGGGATGCTGATACATCTCCAACGTATCTATAATTTATGAAGCATTCATGCTATTTTATTATTTGTTTTGAATGATTACGGGCTTTATTTTACACTTTTATATTACTTTTGGGACTAACCTATTAACCGGAGGCCCAGCCCATATTGTTGTTTTATTGCTTGTTTCAGTATTTCGAGGAAAATGAATATCAAACGGAGTCCAAACGGAATGAAATCTTCGGCAACGTTATTTTTGGGAAGAATATGATCCTAGAGACTTGGAGTTCAAGTCATAAGATCCTCAAGGACTCCGCGAGATAGGAGGGCGCCCCCCCCTATAGGGCGCACCCCCTGTCTCGTGGGACCCTCGAGCACCTCCCGACCGACTACTTTCGCCTATATAAGCCTACGTACCCTAAAATCATCGAATATCAAGATAGATCGGGAGTTCCGCCGCCACGAGCCTCTGTAGCCACCAAAAACCTCTCGGGGCCCCGTTCCAGCACCCTGCCGAAGGGGGAACCCATCACCGGTGGCCATCTTCATCATCCCGGCGCTATCCATGACGAGGAGGCAGTAGTTCACCCTCAGGGCTTAGGGTATGTACCAGTAGCTATGTGTTTGATCTCTCTCTCTCATGTTCTCTCTATGGAATGATCTTGATGTATCGCGAGCTCTGCTATTATAGTTGGATCTTATGATGTTTCTCCCCCTTTACTCTCTTGTGATGAATTGAGTTTCCCTCTTGAAGTTATCTTATCGGATTGAGTCTTTATTTGAGAACACTTGATGTATGTCTTGTGGTGACAATGGGATATCACGTGCCACTTGATGTATGTTTTGGTGACCAACTTGTGGGTTCCTCCCATGAACCTATGCATAGGGGTTGGCACACGTTTTCTTGACTCTCCGGTAGAAACTTTGGGGCAATCTTTGAAGTACTTTTTGTTGGTTGAATAGATGAATCTGAGATTGTGTGATGCATATCGTATAATCATGCCCACGGATACTTGAGGTGACAATGGAGTATCTAGGTGACATTAGGGTTTTGGTTGATTTGTGTCTTAAGGTGTTATTCTAGTACAAACTCTTGAATAGATCGATCCGAAAGAATAACTTTGAGGTGGTTTCGTACCCTACCATAATCTCTACGTTTGTTCTCCGCTATTAGTGGCTTTGGAGTGACTCTTCGTTGCATGTTGAGGGATTGTTATATGATCTATCTATGTTATTATTGTTGAGAGAACTTGCACTAGTGAAAGTATGAACCCTAGGCCTTGTTTCCTATCATTGCAATACCGTTTACGCTCACTTTTATCATTAGTTACCTTGCTGTTTTTATTATTTCAGATTAGAAATACCCATATCTACTATCCATATTGCACTTGTATCACTATCTCTTCGCCGAACTAGTGCACCTATACAATTTGCCATTGTATTGGGTGTGTTGGGGACACAAGAGACTCTTTGTTATTTGGTTGCAGGGTTGTTTGAGAGAGACCATCTTCATCCTACGCCTCCCATGGATTGATAAACCTTAGGTCATCCACTTGAGGGAAATTTGCTACTGTCCTACAAACCTGTGCACTTGCAGGGCCAACAACATCTACAAGAAGAAGGTTGTGTAGTAGACATCAAGCACCACTTACCTAGGTAGCTGCCACGCACAGTTTATACTCTTACGCCTATAAAGGATAGGGATTATGCATGAGTTATGGCTACAATGAGGAACTGTGTATGGTTTATACTCTTACGCCTATAAAGGATAGGTATTATGCATGAGTTATGGCTATAATGTGGAACTGTGTTATAGTAGATATGATAACTGTGTGATAGAATGGAATTGGTTGATTTTTTTTTATTTCTAATAAGTTAGTAGTAGCGTTGGAAAAAATTGTGTCCTACTAGTATTTAGTATACTAGTAGCGTTGGTACTCAAGAAACACTACTACTATTATGTTAGTAGTAGCGCGGGTCCGTAATAGCAGTAGCGCGGGTGGCACACACGCTACAACTAACAAAGTTAGTAGTAGCATGGGTGCTACCCGCGCTACTACTAACTTTTAGCTGTAGCGGGATACTAGTAGCGCGGGTTCCGCGCTACTAGTAGCCAATTTACCCGCGCTACTAGTAGCCTTTTCCCTAGTAGTGAAAGGGGGCAAAAACAAATGTGGAGTACCGTGGCATCGGGCAAAGGTTGCCATTTCAGTGCAACCAGACCAAGACCAGCGAAGCGGCAGGATGGAGGTCACCGTGGAGCCCAAGGCGGCGTCATCGCTAGTGCGTTTGGCAGTCGAAGACAAACTTTAGTCAGGATAACTTGTACTGTATGTTCCCCTTCAAAATGGCCATTGTTGGCGCCCTTCCCGCTCAATATTTGGGAAGAGGCCTAGGGCCTCTATAAATAGGACTAGCCACCACAGTAGAGGAGATCCAGACTTTGGGAAGCCTAGAGAGAGAGAGGCGATCGAACTCACCCGAGCAGTTCATCGCATCAGCCCAAGAACACCTCTCGCGAGGCTGTTCTCCCTTTGTATCGTTCATCATCAGCCCCTGAGGCAATCCACCACACCGCACACTGGAGTAGGGTATCACATCACAACGGTGGCCCGAACCAGTATAAATCTCGTGTCCCTTGTGTTGTTCATCATTTCCGTCTTAGATCTCACGAGGCGATCGGACGTAGATCGGTAGAGGAGAGATCTTCGAGTGCACCCTAGTGTTCAAACCTTAAGGGTCTGCCGGAACCCAACATCCGACATGGTTGCTCAACCTGCCGGCATCTTCTGTGGCTTACTGGGAGGAGCTGTGCGACCTCTTCCTCGCCCACTACGCGGCGCCGGCGCCCCCGGTCGTTGCAGCTCTCCTAGGCGGCTCGCAGGTGCCACCCTCAAACTGCCACACCAAGCCATTCTTTCGCCAGATCAACACAGCCCTCGCGCGGCAAGGAGCTCCCCCGGGTTGGGTGGCGCCCAAGGCCGACCTGACCTTCGACTCGGAAAATCACCCCGTCAACACCGCTTGCTCGGGTGCGCTCCCGATGCTCTACACGCCCACCATCTGCCATGTGGCCATCACCAAAACCCTGATCGACGGTGGTGTCGGCCCCAACGTGCTCTCGATGGAGGCCTTCAGCCTCTTCCACATACCGCTGGAGCGGCTCTGACCCAGCAAGCCCTTCTCAAACGTTGGAGGTGGTTCCTCCAGTCCCCTGGGGCAGATCCGCCTTCCCATGACCTTCGGCACCCGCGACAACTACGGCACGGAGCTGGTCGACTTTGACGTTGCTCACATCGGCCTCCCGTACAACTCCATCCTCGGGTACCCTGCCCTGGCTCAGTTCATGGCAGCAACCCATCTGGCCTACAACCTCATGAAGATGCCCGGGAGCAAGGGCGTCCTCACCATAGCTGGAGATACCAAGGAGGCTCTCATGGCGCTCAAGCTTGCCCTCAAGGCCGCCGTGGCGGCGCAACCCGCCGACGCGGATGCCTCCAAAGCCAAGGAAGCTACACCGACAAAAAAGAAGCAGATGTTCACTCAGGATAAGGCGGAGACCAAGCAGGTGCCAGTTGAGGATGACGGGTCCTCAGGAGCCACCTTTACCATAGGTGCCGACCTCAACCCCGACCAAGAGAAGGCATTGGTGAAATTCTTGCGCTCGAACAAGGAGGTGTTCGCATGGGAACCCAAGCAGCTAGCGGGGGTCCCAAGGAGGTGATTGAGCATCACCTGAATGTGTGCCCCAATGTACGCCCTGTGAAGTAGAAAGCGAGGCGGCAGTCCATGGAGAAGCAGGCCTTCATCGTCCAAGAAACCCGCAAGATAGAGGCTGCAGGTGTTATTCGCAAGGTTCGCTACCCCTAATGGCTGGTGCACCCCGTTGTCGTGCCAAAAAGGGGGGGGGGAGGAGCGCATGTGCATCGACTTCACCAACCTCAACAAGGCCTGCCCCCAAGATCTGTTCCCGCTTCCCCGCATCAACCAGATCATCGACTCCACCGCCGAGTGCGACCTGCTGTGTTTCCTGGATGCGTTTTCGGGTTATCACCAGATCAAGATGGCTGTGGAAGACGTAGAGAAGACAGCCTTCCTGACCCCATGTGGGGTATACTGCTAGACATGCATGCCGTTCGGGTTGCGCAACACGGGCGCGACCTTCCAACGGCTGATGCACATTGCCTTGGGCCGACATCTCAGGAGAAACACCAAGACTTACGTCGACAACATTGTGGTGAAATCTCGGGAGGCAAGGACCTTGATCCAGGACTTGGAGGAGACCTTCACGAGCCTTCGTCAGGTAGACCTGCGACTCAACCTAGAGAAGTGCGTGTTTGGTGTCCCTTCCAGCAAGCTGTTGGGCTTCCTCGTGTCCCACATGGGGGATCGAGGCCAACCCGGAGAAGGTCAAGGCAATAGAAGACATGAGTCCACCGCAAACCCTTAGAGAAATACAGAAGTTTGCCAGTCGCGTGACTACATTAGGATGCTTCATCTCCAAGTTGGGGAGCGCGCCCTACCGTTCTTCAAGCTGATGAAGAAAAAGGGCCCATTTGAGTGGACACAGGAGGCCGACCAAGCGTTTCAAGACCCCAAGAAATACCTGGCCAGCCCTCCCGTGATGGTGATGCCACGCCCTCTCGAGCCCCTGGTGCTCTGCCTTGCCGCCACTCCCTACTCCAGCAGCATAGCCCTGGTGGTGATTCGGGAGGAGCGCCAGGCTAAGGCCGCGTCCCGCCCAGCTACGGCCTCAGCCGGGGCGACACAAGACCAGGAAAACCTCGCGAGGACCACGACAATGACAGAAGGGGACCAAGCTCAACATAAAGATGCCCCCAGGGCTGAAGAGGCCCCACCAAGAGACCAGGCGCTGGGGGCTCCATTATCTCAGGAGGCGCCTCAACCTCCGGAAGATGCAGGCCACGTCAGCGCACCCACCCTCGTCGAGCACCCGGTGTACATCGTTAGCACGGTGTTGGCGGATGCAAGGGCACAGTACCCCATGCCTCAGAAGCTCTTACTCGCGCTCTTGGTGGCCTCGCGCAAGCTGCAGCACTACTTTCAAGGTCACCCCATCAAGGTCGTCTCGGCTTACCCGTTGGAGAGGGTACTCAGGAGCCCCAACTCCGCTGGGAGAGTCGCCGAATGGAACATCGAGCTGCAGGCGTTTCAGTTGGAGTTCAGCACAACCAGGGTCATCAAGGGAGCCGCACTTGCTGATTTCGTGGCTGAGTGGATGGATGCACCAGAGGTCAAGACGGGCGAGGATCTGTCTCTCTCCCCAAGAAGTGAGGCACCAGATGGCTACGTCACGTATTTCGATGGTGCCTTCTTGCGGCAGGGTGCGGGGGCTGGTGCAGTGCTTATATCACCCATTCAGGACAAGCTCTACTACGCTGTACAACTCTGTTTCCAGCTGGGCGAGAAGGTCTCCAACAACATAACAGAATACGAGGGCCTCATAGTAGGCCTAAAAGCTATAGCATTACTAGGAGTGAAGTGCCTCATCATCAAGGGTGATTCACAACTCCTCGTCAACTTCTCCAACAAGGTGTACGAGCCGAATGACGAGCACATGGAAGCATATCTCGCAGAAGTACGCAAGATGGAGAAGCAGTTCTGGGGGCTGGAGTTGCAGCATGTGCCCCGCGGCACAAATCAAGAGGCTGATGACATCACCAGGAGGGCGTCCAAACGGTTGCCTCAAGAGCCTGGCGTTTTAGAGGAACGACTCTTCAAGCCATCGGCGGCACCACCACTTTCAAGAACGGCACAGCTTCAGGAAGAACTCCCTCAGCCACCTGCCACAGGAGCCCCGGCCTATGGCCTGACCTCAGGAGCGCGCCTACTCTTGGCGCTGGAGCCTCAGAAGGGATGCTGGACCAAGGCATTCAAGGAATACCTGTGATACGTCTCCAACGTATCTATAATTTTTGATTGTTCCCTGCTATTATATTACCTATTTTGGATGTTTATGGGCTTTATTTTACACATTTATATCATTTTTGGGACTAACCTACTAACCGGAGGCCCAGCCCATATTGTTGTTTTTTGCCTATTTCAGTATTTCGAAGAAAAGGAATATCAAACGGAGTCCAAACGGAATGAAACCTTCGGGAGCGTGATTTTTGGAACGAACGTGATCCAGAGGACTTGGAGTGCAAGTCAAGAAGCAGCCGAGGCTTCCACGAGATAGGAGCCCCCTCCCTATAGGGCGCTCCCCCTGTCTCGTGGGCCCCTCGGGCGGCCACCGACGTACTTATTCCTCCTATATATACCTACGTACCCCGAAAACATCCAGGAGGTGGACGATACACAATTTCCACCACTGTAACCTTCTGTATCCGCGAGATCCCATCTTGGAGCCTTCGCTGGTGTTCTGCCGGAGGAGGAATCGACCATTGAGGACTTCTACATCAACATCCTTGCCCCTCCGATGAGTTGTGAGTAGTTTACCACAGACCTATGGGTCCATAGTTATTAGCTAGATGGCTTCTTCTCTCTTTTTGGATCTCAATACAATGTTCTCCCCCTCTCTTGTGGAGATCTATTCGATGTAAACTCTTTTTGCGGTGTGTTTGTCGAGATCCGATGAATTGTGGGTTTATGATCAAGTTTATCTATGAATAATATTTTGAATCTTCTCTGAATTATTTTATGTATGATTGAGTTATCTTTGCAAGTCTCTTTGAATTATCAGTTTGGTTTGGCCTACTAGATTGATCTTTCTTGCCATGGGAGAAGTGCTTAGCTTTGGGTTCAATCTTGCGGTGTCTTTACCTAGTGACAGAAAGGGTTGCAAGGAACGTATTGTATTGTTGCCATCGAGGATAACAAGATGGGGTTTATATCATATTGCTTGAGTTTATCCCTCTACATCATGTCATCTTGCTTAATGCGTTACTCTGTTCTTATGAACTTAATACTCTAGATGCAGGCAGGGGTCGGTCGATGTGTGGAGTAATAGTAGTAGATGCAGACAGGAGTTGGTCTACTTGTTATGGACGTGATGCCTATATACATGATCATGCCTAGATAATCTCATAACTATTCGCTTTTCTATCAATTGCTCGACAGTAATTTGTTCACCCACCGTAATACTTATGCTATCTTGAGAGAAGCCACTAGTGAAACCTATGCCCCCTGGGTCTATCTCTTATCATATTTGCTTCCAATATACCTTATCTTATAAAATACCAAAAATATATTTATCTTATCTTATTATCTTTATTAGATCTTAGTTTCGCAAGTGGCCGTCAAGGGATTGACAAACCCCTTTATTGCGTTGGTTGCGGGTTCACAGTTTGTTTGTGTAGGTGCGTGGGACTTTTGAGGAGCCTCCTACTGGATTGATACCTTGGTTCTCAAAAACCGAGGGAAATACTTACGCTACTATTGCTACATCACCCTCTCCTCTTCGAGGAAAACCAACGCAAGCTCAAGACGTAGCAACCTGACGCAAGGGACCCCGCGGGAGAAGGAGGAGGACACGGAGCGTGTGGCCCAGCAGGCCACGGCCTACTGCATCCAAGACGGTGAGTTATACCGAAAGTGGCCGAATGACGTTTCCCTGCGTTGCATCTCTAGGGAACAGGGGAAAGAGCTGCTGGCCGACATACAGGGTGGAGATTGCGGACACCACTCGTCGTCACGGACAATCATCGGCAAGGCATTTTGCAGCGGGTTCTACTGGCCTATGGCACTCAACGATGCGACCGAGCTGGTGAAGTCCCGTGAAGCCTGCCAATTCCACGCCAAGCAGATCCATCAGCCAGCTCAGGGCCTGTAGACATCCCGCTCTCGTGGCCGTTCGTGGTCTGGGGGCTAGATATCTTTGGCCCATTCCCTCGAGCGCCTGGGGGCTACCGCTACCTCTACGTCGCCATCGACAAGTTCACCAAGTGGGCGAAGGTGGAAGCTGTCCGCACCATCCCAGACGGTTCTGTGGTCAAGTTCATCAAGGGCCTCGTGAGCCAGTTTGGGGTCCCTAACCGCATCATCACCGACAACGGTTCACAGTTCACCAGCAATATCTTCAAAGCGTATTATGCTAACCTTGGAATGCAGATCTTCTACGCTTCGGTGGCGCACCCCGAAGCAACAGCCAGGCCGAACGCGCCAACGCGGAGGTCCTGAGGGGCCTCAAGACCAAGACCTTCAAGAAGAAGCTGGAGGCCTGCGGCAGGGGCTGGCACGACGAGCTCCAGTCCGTGTTGTGGTCCATCCGCACTACCACCACCAAGCCAACGGGTGAGACCTTGTTCTTCCTCATCTACAGAGCAGAAGCGTTTCTCCCTCAAGAGGTCAGGCGTCGCTCCACGCGGGTCCTGGCATTTGATGAGGTGCAGCAGGACGCTATGCGGGGGATGGACCTCGTGCTGGGGGAGGAACGCCACCGTAAAGCCATGCTATGGGCGGCAAGATACCAGCAGGTGCTGCGGCGGTATCACTGTCACAGCATCCTCCCTAGGACGCTCGACGTAGGTGACCTCGTCCTAAGGCGGGTGCTCTCCAAGGAAGGGCTACATAAGCTATCACCCATGTGGGAGGGTCCATTCAAGGCCGTCCACGTCTCCAGGCCTGGCGCTGCGTGCCTGGAGACCCGGGACGGGGTACCCATCTCGAACGCCTGGAACATCTAGCACCTCCGGAAGTTCTACCCCTGAAGAAAGGCCCGGTGCCTGTGAAGAAGGCCCAGTGCCTGTGAAGCTCACCTCCCGTGACCCCTGAAGAAAGGCCCAGTGCCTGAGAAGAAGGCCCAGTGCCTGTGAAGCTCGCCGCCCGTGACACTCTCACGTAATAATGAGTTTGGTTGTACACGCCCCGGAGTCTCAGGAGTGCCGCCCTTGGGCCTCAGGGGCTCCCTCCCATGCCCAGTGGCAACACTTAGCTTCGTGCTGGTGAGAAGACGTCGAAGACTAGACTAGGTGCCGGACGCGGCTTTTCATTTACTTTTTGTAGTTGGCTCGCTCTTCCTTGTTTGAACCTTGATTAAAGTTGCTTCTTGTGTTCTTTGCCAGTTCTGTTCCATCGCCTTTTGCCTCCGTTTTCTGTCTTCAGCTCTTTTTCTGACTTGCTCTCTCTCGCAAGCCTCGTGAGGGGGCTGTGCGGGTGCCCTCGTGAGCCCTTCCTCTTCTGATTTTCGCGAGGCTCTCTCGTTCGAATTCGCAGCGGGAGCACCCCTCTAAGTCCGTGCCCCTCGGGTACCGCAACACGAAGCGCCGGGCCACGGCCGGCAGCCGTGGCGAGCAGGGTCCGCAAAATGATAGTCTCTTAACGAGTTTTTTGCAGCTCTTAAGGCGCCCAGCAAGGCCTAAAGCGTGCACCTCGCGAGGCGGAAACTACTTCAAACGTACCAACCTAAGTTGTTCCTACACGCTAACGTACAACAACGACGCCATGACACAGCACAGGAACAGTAAATGCAGCATGTTAACTGGGAAATCATAGTTTGTTGCACGCCCCCACGGGGCCCCATACTCGTTTCTCTCAATGCAGGAAGGAAGGAAAACAAAACAAAAGCAGCACGCGCCTTGCAGTAGTTCGCGAGGAGGGATCTACGGCGACCTCTTGAGCTCAGTCAGACCCCACCAAGCGCTTCACCAAAGCGCGGTGACGGGACGACCCACTGCCGCCCTTGAGGCGGGCACGGCGGCGTGGCGGTTGATCGTAGCGGCCGCTGGAGGAGCTGTCGCCGAAGGAGGAGCCGCCATAGCTTGACGAGCCGCGGTCACCACCGGGAACGAGTTTGCCCTCACCCCATCACGACCATCGCCAAGACCGAGCACCTTGTCGCCATCGTTGTCTTCAGGGTAGCACCCGACGCGGCGGCCATCCTCTCCGAGCACCCTCATGTAGAGGGTCACGTCGCCATCGTACCTGAAGTTGAGGGTGCACCGCCTGCCCAGACCGCGCGCGCGGACAAACATCTGCCAGCCTCGGGCCAAGGTTGCGTTGACAGTGACGGAGACCCCCACCGCGACCCATGAGGCCCTGCTGCAGCAGTCGTTCGCCTGCAACCAGAGCCCACCTTGGCCAGCGGCCGGTAGCTTGCCGGCTTAGGAGCGTGGGAGCTGAAGCCAGTTCCCGGCCGGGTTTTTCGACCACACGACAAACTCCGGCAGCACCTCCACTGAGTGTTAGCGCGGCCGGGGAGGCCGAGCGGCCACAACATGCCTTCCTCCACCAACCGGGCTGCCTCAACATGGGCGGCCCCCACCATGTGAAGGGCCACCGCCGCGACAGCGGGAAGCCACGGCAGGGGTCGCGGAGTGCTTGCGAGGGCGACCGCGTCCGTGCTTGGGCGGAGGAGAGCTAGGCCCTTCCTGGCGAGCCTTCCCCTTCTCCGCGGCGTAAAACCTCTTTGCGGGCACCATGGGGGACGCTACAAGCAACAGAGCGAGGGAGGAGAAGCGAGCAGAATAGGAAGAGATGGGCGACGGGGGCTTTCACCCCTCCTCATTTATAGCCCAAGGGAGGCCAACCGTCAACCTCCACGATCACAGGTAATGATGACCCTTTTGCATGCAACAGGGACTCGTCAAGTCGGTCAGTTACCAAGGCAGCGTGGGGAAGCGGAGACGCCCACGTCCAATCAGTGGCCACGCGTCGACCAAGGCCGCAGGCTGTTGGGGCCCGCGGCACTCCGCACTTGCCCTTTGGCTCCGCCGCTAAGCCAAGTTCGAGCGCGCCTTGGGCCAGGGGGCTACTGTCGGTGTTCTGGGAACGGGGGTCCCCAAACTTGCCTGCCTGCGGCCCGCGGCATGGCTCCACCAGTGGCCCAGTGCGGCCCATCTTCGTCAACCAACACTCAAGACCCTCGTGAGGCGGATAACGTAAGGCCTCCTCGGGAGCAGCCTCACCAGGCAGGCTCGTGAGGGGGTGGAGAGATCAAGGCAAGGGGTACCTCGTGAGGTTCCTATGACGCAAGCCATGACGACCAAGGCCAGGCGGGTGCTAGCACGCGCAGTGTCCTCGTTTCCCCTTTGGTGCTAAGGGAGCAAGCGCAGGCGCGGAGTACCGTGGCATCATGCAAAGGTTTCCATATCGGTGCAACAAGACTAAGACCAGCATGACAGCAGGACGGAGGTCATCGTGGAGCCCTAGGCGGCCTCACCACCAGCGCCTTTGACAGGCGAAGACCACCTTTTGTCAGGATAGCTTGTACTAGCTCCCCCCTTTCAAGTAGGCCGTTGTTGGGTCCCTTCCCGCTCAATATTCAGGGAGAGGACTAGGGCCTCTATAAATAGGACTAGCCACCACAGTATAAGGGGAGGAACTCAGTTCACCTTCGCATCCACCAAGCTCAAGAACACCTCTCCTCAGGAGGCTGTTCTTCCCTTATACTGTTCATCACCAGCCCGAGAGGCAATCCACCACCACCACACAGGAGTAGGGTATTACACCACAACGGTGGCCCAAACCTGTATAAATCTTGTGTCTCTTGTGTTGCGAGTTCATCGAGCAAAGCTTAGAGATCACGGCGAGGATGATAGCGAGATTTGGTAGTGGGAAATCTTCGTGCGCACCCCTGTGTTCGAACCTCAAGGGTTTTGCCGGAACCCGAAATCCGACAGAGGCTTCCTCATTGCATCGACGACAACACTGTTAGCCTCCTTCAGGGAGTCCCAAATTAGAGAGTGTCCGGATGACCGGACTATAACCTTTGGCCGGACTCCTGGACTATGAAGATACAAGATTGAAGACTTTGTCCCGTGTCCGGATGGGACTTTCCTTGGCGTGGAAGGCAAGCTTGGCGATACGGATATGTAGATCTCCTCCCATTGTAACCGACTCTATGTAACTCTAGCCCTCTCCGGTGTCTATATAAACCGGAGGGTTTTAGTCTGTAGGACGAACAACAATCATACCATAGGCTAGCTTCTAGGGTTTAGCCTCTCTGATATCGTGGTAGATCTACTCTTGTACTACCCATATCATCAATATTAATCAAGCAGGAGTAGGGTTTTACCTCCATCGCGAGGGCCCGAACCTGTGTAAAAACATCGTGTCCCCTGTCCCCTGTTACCATCCGCCTAGACGCACAGTTCGGGACCCCCTACCCGAGATCCGCCGGTTTTGACACTGACATTGGTGCTTTCATTGAGAGTTCCGCTGTGCCGTCGCCATCGGGAAGGATGCCGCATCCCGTCTTTAAAGACGGCGCTGTTGCTAAAGGAGCTTTGGCTATTGGCCAAACTCTCCGGTTAGGTGATTTTCTTATGACCGCCTGTTCGGCCGCCGCGCCGACGATGACTTCTCGGGTCATCGAAAACAACCTCCACCTCGACTCGGAACTCGCCGAGCAGTTAGATCTGATGGAGCTCTCTTCCTTAAACGAGCTCTTGGATCGCATCGCCGCCCTGGGAGTCGCTAGAGACTACGATCGGATTGGGCTTAAACCCGATCCGAGAGAGATTGACTCTCCCCAGGTCACCCACCACGTCGCAGTGGTGGAAGAACAATGCGGCGAATGTTCACCCATCTTAAAAACCAGATATGTCTGGATTTCCGATCCCTCCAAGCTGGATACCCACGGAGGGGAGGACGTCACTCAAGCCCTGAACCTAAAGTCAGGCAGCGGGCCAAATTCATTGGACAACATCCAAGAACCTAAGCTTCCGAGTTCGGAAACTCCTTGGCCCCTGAGCCTCAGATCGGGCGAGGTTCCGGATATAAATCCACCCGCCCACCCAAACATTAGGGATCTATCCCAAATTCGCCAAGAGCCCACGGAAATAGTACACCATTATTGGGCCAGATTCCTCCTGGTTATGAACAGGATAGAGGACTGCCGCGAGGAGGATGCAATAATTGCACGGACATCGGAATCCTCAACGCCATAAGTCGCCGTGAAATTACACACTTCGCTGACTTAGCATCCATAGTACGAAAATACTGTGTGATGGAAAGTGCCTGGAAAACCGAAATAAAATTCTGGGACAATCCGACCCTGAATACAACCCCGGTCCAAAACAAAACGATGCATTATCGCCAAGCACCTGGGCCAAACACCAAATAGCAAAAACCCTCTATAGGGTATGGAACCGTACTGGAGGGATGGCTCCATGGACCCTATAAAATTCATAGTACAGAGGGCGCCACACCAACTCATAGCCTTAGAGCATGCTGGATACTCCGGCAGTTGGACAGAAGTGGCGAGGAGCTTCTAACTCCAGAATCCGCAGAACACCAGCCTAGGAATACCGGTATGGTATCAACAGTCTTTGAGACTTTCGCATCAAACAATATGCGGAAACGAACACTCCGCAGCCTTACCGAAGTCTACCAGGTAGCAACAATAAACCCATGGATTGACACGGCTATTACCTTTAATGCCAGTGATGAACCTAAATTCCGAACAGCCCGAGAACCAGCCGCATTGGTCCTTAGTCCAATAGTGTATGGCTTTCGACTTACCAAGGTACTCATGGACGGTGGCAGCAGATTGAACCTCATTTATGAGGAAACCCTTCGAAAAATGGAAATAGACTAGAGCCGCATTGAGCGAAGCAACACAACCCTTAGAGGAATAATCCCCAGTCGGGAAGCGTGCTGCACAGGAAAAATCACACTGGATGTGGTGTTCGGCACGCCGGATAATTACAAGTCTGAGGAGGTCACGTTTCAAGTGGCGTCGTTCAGCAGCGGATACCACGCCCTGTTAGGGCGAGAGGCATTCAAAATTTTTCAAGCTATACCCCATTACGGGTACATGAAGCTCAAAATGCCTGGACCCAACGGAATCATCACTCTTACTAGTGACCCGGACATAGCACTCCGCACCGAGAACAAGATAGCCACACTGGCCCTTGAGGCACTATCCGAAGCCCTAGCGGCCGAAGAACTGACTGCGCTACGCTCCATGGTGAACAGGGACAACATAATACTCGATAAAAGATCCAAATCCACCTCCTTTAAACCGGCGGACGAAATAGTCAAATTCCAGGTCCATCCAACGAACCCTACAAAAACGGCCTCAATCGGGGCGCAATTAAACCCTGATGTAGACGCTGCACTACGAGAATTCCTATGCGAAAATTGGGACATTTTTGCCTGGCACCCTTCAGACATGCCAGGAATCCCACGCAGGCTGGCCGAGCACAGCCAAAACATCCTAAAAGGATTCAAGCCTGTCTCTGAGCCTAAGAGACAAGTCATGGGAGAGGAGCTAGCCAAACTACTGGAGGCCAGATTCGTCAGAGATATAAAACATCCGGATTGGCTAGCAAACCTGGTGATGGTAACAAAGAAGGACAAATCCTGGTGCCTATGCGTCGATTTCAAGGACCTCAACAAGGCTTGCCCAAAGGATCCCTTCCCCCTCCCCCGGATCGATCAAATTATCGACGCCACCGCAGGACACGATTCATTGTGTTTCCTCGACACATACTCTGGCTACCATCAAATTAAGATGGCAGAGCCAGACCAAGCCGCAACGGCATTCATCACCCCATACGGCCCATTCTGCTTCAACACAATGCCCTTCAGCCTCAAAAACACCGGCGCAACATATCAGCGCATGATTCAGGCATGTCTGGCAAACCAGATCGGCAAAACAGTGGAGGAATACATAGATGACGTGGTCGTCAAAACCAAGCATGTCGAAACTCTAGTAGGCGACTTGAGGCTCACATTCGATAACCTCCGAACATATGACATCAAGCTTAACCCGGAAAAATGCATTTTCGGTGTACCAGCCGGAAAGCTCTTGGGCTTCATTGTATCCGGTAGAGGAATTGAAGCAAACCCAGCCAAGATCCGAGGTTTGTCACAATCGGATATTCCAAAGGACCTCAAACAAATACAAAAATTGACCGGATGCGTGGCGGCTCTAAGCCGCTTTATCTCCCGCTTGGGAGAAAAGGCATTACCCCTTTATCGCCTCCTCAGGCGCACCGAACACTTCGAGTGGACGGATACTGCCACGGCCGGACTCAAAAAAATAAAAGCCATATTGGCAACAAACCCGGTCCTGGATGCGCCTAACATCGGCGAACCAATGCTATTATACATTGCAGCAACTCATCAAGTTGTAAGCGCAGTGCTCGTCGTCGAACGAGAAACGGATGGACACAAATTCTCCCTCCAAAAACCAGTTTACTACGTGTCCACTGTCCTCACTCCATGAGTGTTTATGGCATCCCGGAAGCTGCGACACTACTTTCAAGAGTGTTCAATAACAGTAGCCTTCGAAGTATCTCTTAATGACATTATAAACAACCGCGACGCAACGGGCCAGATTACCAAATGGGCCATTGAGCTCCTACCGTTCGACCTATCCTACAAGCCACGGCGAGCCATCAAGTCGCAAGTTTTGGCCGACTTCGTCGCCGAATGGACTGAAGCTGAACTCCCTAAAGAGTACGACACATATTCCAATTGGGTGATGCACTTCGATGGCTCCAAAATGTTAGCTGGTCTGGGGGCTGGCGTCGTTTTGACGTCCCCAACAGGAGATACAGTTCAATACGTACTCCACATAATGTATACAGACTCCAATAACGCAGCCGAATACGAGGCCCTTCTACACGGTCTCCGGATGGCAGTCTCCATGGGCATTCAACGCCTAGAGGTGCGTGGGGATTCGAACCTCGCGATATCCCAAATAAATGGAGACTTTGATGCCAAGGATCCGAAAAAGGCAGCTTATTGCAACGCCGTCCTAAAAATGTCGGCTCGGTTCGAAGGGCTCGAATTTCACCATATAGTTCGGGAAAACAACCAGGCAGCAGACGTCTTGGCACGCATTGGCGCAAAGCGCGACGCAGTCCCCTCCAAAATTTTCTTGGAGAGGCTATTCAAGCCATCCGTATCATGGGAAGGGGAATCCGGAAATAATAGCTTGGACCCAGCCGCACCGCCTGACACTGAACATTCTGACACAACGGGAGGCTCTGCCAACGAAGTAGCATCCTCAGCCCACGTAATAATGGCAGTCATTGCCCCGTGGACAGAACCATTCCTAGCCTACTTAACTCGGCAGGAACTCCCCGAGGACCAAAACGAGGCACACTGCATAGTGTGACGATCTAAAGCCTATAAAGTCCACGAAGGAGAGCTTTATAAGAAAAGCACCACCGGAGTCCTTCAAAGGTGTATCTCCGAAGAGGAAGGGCGGAACCTTCTGACTGAAATTCATGCCAGACTCGGCGGGCACCACGCCGCAACCCGGGCCCTTGTAAGCAAGGCCTTCCGTACTAGATTTTATTTGCCGACGGCCCGGGCAGATGCTCAGGACTTAGTCCAACGATGCGTCGGTTGCCAATTATTGCTAACCAAAGCCATATGCCACCCACCGCCCTCCAAATTATACCCATCACCTGGCCCTTTGCGGTATGGGGGCTTGACATGGTTGGACCACTTAAAGGGGGAACCCCCAAGCAAAAATACTTATTGGTCATGGTCGACAAATTCACCAAGTGGATAGAGGCCAAGCCTGTTAAGACGGCCGAATCCGGACCGGTGATAGACTTCATATCAGGGGTCGTACACCGTTACGGCGTCCCCCACAACATCATCACTGATAATAACACGAACTTTACGGCCGACGAGGTAAAAATCTAGTGCAAAAACATGGGCATCAAGCTCGACTACGCTTCAGTCTATCACCCACAAACTAACGGTCTAATCGAGTGAGCAAATGGTCTAATCATGAGCAGCATCAAACCCAGACTAGTGAGGTCCCTCAAGGAATCTGACAGGCACTGGGTAGAGGAGCTCGACTCCGTACTCTAGGGGCTGCGGACCACGCCGAATCGCACTACCGGATTCACACCATTCTTTATGGTATACGGCGCAGAGGTAGTTCTACCCTGCGACATAATTCATGACTCACCTCACATGCGCATGTACGAAGAAAGAGAAGCCGAACTCGATCGGCAGGACAGTTTGGACGCCTTGGAGGAGGAGCGCGACGTGGCAAAATCCCGTTCCGCATTCTATCAACAGCAGGCTCGAAGATATCAAAGCAGAGAAGTACGGGCCAAAACTTACAATGTTGGCGAATTAGTTCTACGCCTGCCGGACAAGAAAAAGGACAAACTCAAGCCCAAATGGGAAGGTCCCTTTATAATCGACCAATTGCTGACTGGCGGAGCGTACCATCTGCGAAATGCATCGGATAACCGACTCGAGCCGAACCCATGGAACGCAGCCCGTCTAAGAAGATTCTACGCCTAGCGCCGGACTCTGTGTTCGTCTCCTTCCTCTATTCATTTTTTACATATTAGCTATCTTATATTTCTCTCCTTCTCCCTCCTTTTCTCTTACAGCCTTTGAGGGCTCGTTTGCGCCTTGTTCGCAAACAATTGACGCACCATCGGCGCTCATTATACCTGGGGGCTTCTTTAACGGAAGCTTGTTTATACGGGCCTCATGCCCAACACATGTGTCACACTTCCGCATGTACCTTTTATTCACCATTATATGCATCGATATGACTTAATTTTTGGCCAAGCTGGGTTGCCTGGCTCCTGTGCTTACCCCTACGTTCCCGATTGCTCGACTAGGTGGTAAAGGGAGCACCTCTGGGATTGTTACTGCCGGGTCCGCCGGATGTGTACCTCAGACTGGGTGAAGCCGAAAGCTAGCGTTCTGAAGGGAATATTCGGTCGGTGAACTAAAAGATGATTTTTACCTCGTTTATTTATCCACCCCCAGATGCTTTTCTGCTTTTTTCGCAGTCCGGACATGCACTTTAGGGCATGCCTCCCAGGGAAAGGAACCCCTAACAGAACTATTCTCCCTGGAAGATGTTTCTTACTAACCATGTAATATAACATAACTAGTTGGGCACTTGTCTGATAAAGCACTAATGACCCCTACACCTGGTCTCCATGCATGCCCCGGTTCTTACATAACCGAGATGGTATTCGGTCACACTCCGGACTATCAGGTCCCGAGGTTGAAGAGAAAAGGTCCGCCATGACAAACGATCTACAATCCGGCTAGAAGGCATTTTACATGTCATTTTAAATTACATAGTCAATTTGACTGTGTATATTCCTCTTCAATACCATCCAACAGGCTGTCTAGTTTACAGTCCTGTTGGGAATATTTGGCGGCCAACTCTACCTAGCCATACACTAAACTGACAGGGATCTCCTTCCCATCGGGCCCTACAGGTCCAACATCGGCCATGTGGTTTGGGTCAGCCTTTGTGTACCGCGTCTTCACCATGGCCCAGGCCTCCCTGGCGCCTTGACGGCAGGCCGATATCTTCCATAACCGGAAGCGCCGCCGCGCTCCCTTCAGCTTCTCTGCAAGCTCTCCAAGGCCTTCGGGCATGGAGACGGACGGCCACAAGGCATGGGCGACGCCTTGCATCACCTGCCAAACTCGTTCGTGCCGTTGCGAGAGCTCGGGAAGAAGGTCACCCGTAGAACCGGGCATTTCCTCCGCAGGTCGACCTATCAGCATACCTACAGACATAACTCTGTCAATCGAATTCCTCGTTGAACTCTTCTTTTCGTGGTTCGTTCAAGCACTTACTAAAAATGCCTCGTCGAAGCCGCCGACTCTCCTTCACGGAGTCCGACAGCTGAGCACGAACGTCCTTTAGTTCCTCGCCCAGCTGGGTGTTGGCATCTTGGAGCTTATTCTTCTCTTGCCTCACCCTCGTAAGCATGCTCTCACCGGCCTTTAACCGGCGTAAGATTTGTTGTTTGTCCGGATCCACTCCGGCGCCATCTGCAATGTTATTGTCAGATTTTTACACATGCCGCACTTCGCAACATACTTATCTCTCGAAGCATATATTACCAGAGGGGGTCTCCTTGGCCTCCCCCGCCGCGGCTAGTGCGGCCTCAAGTTGGGCTTTGCACTCTTCTAGCTCCTGGGACAATTGGGTATTCTTTTCTGTAAGATCCTACATAACAAATGATCCTTAAATCAGTTATTCTAACTGTTTCAAGTCTCGGGGGCTACTGATATATATAACCATCAAATTTTCTGACCCGTATGTCTTTTACATACTGCTCTGTGGCTCTGGCTAGACCATTTTGAGCAGCACAGGGGTACGCATCTCCCGTATTGAAGGCATCTAACGCCTCTTGGGAGAAACAAGCGTCACGAAGAACTGTCCGGCGACGCCTGTGGTTCATGGCACTCTCCATCTCTGAATTGGTGGCAGACAGCCCGTCCGCATCCTATGTCGGAGGAACGTCCGGTGTGCGCCTTGTGCTCGCCTCCGCTTCCGGACCCGGCCTTGGAGCCTGCCCGATGGAGGCGCGATTGGCAACCTCTCCGGATATAGTCCGGCGAGCGCTCTTTTTCCTGAAAAGAGCATGAGCATTGGTACTCCTCGAGGGAATAAAACCTAAGGGACAAAATGGCACGACTTACCATTGCGCTGGCGTCTCAATCTGGACCGCACTTCTTTTCAGCCTGCCGGACCTTGATGCCCCTTGTTGGCTAGCCACCGCATGCTCAGACCTCCGCCTCAAGGACTTCCCCTGCAAAAACGCCATTGGTATACGGTGATCAAAAATAAGCACGGGTGGATCATCTTAAAAGTACTGGGACTTCGGTCTCGGTTACTTGTGAGGTTGGAAGTAGTCTGGGATAATCGGCCGTAATGGCCACTAAGGTGTTGTCCTTGCTCAATTGATGAAACACCCCATCGATCAGCTCCACAGATAAGTCCGGGTCCTCTTGGGAGTCTGGATCGAGGGACCGTTCCGGGTCCTCGGGTTGTGGAGGAGGGCTGTTTATCTCCTTTACAATCTGGCATAGCTCCTACGTTGAAATTGCTAGACTAAGTACTTAACTATGGGAATATGAAAATGGATGGGCAAGTGAAAGTGTTCGCTTACCCAGCTTGGAGGATTGTACATAGAAAATCCGCCCCGTGGGTTGATGCGGAGGAATTCCTCCTCTTCTCCCTTGTACAAAGAGGACAAGATCTTCATTAGAGTGGCAGCTGAATCCGGCCCCTTGTGGCCGCACCGGGTGGCGTCGTCCTCCCCGTTGAAATCCCACATGGGGTGGCCTCTGTACTGAAGCGGCTGCACCCCCCGCATAATGCATGTGGCCATGACCTCGATCATGGTCAGTCTGGAATGGGCTAACAACCTTATCCGGTTCATCAGGTAAACGACGTCCTTGTCACTTTCCTTCTGAGGGCTCCGTGGACGCCAGCTTAGGCGCTTCTCCAGAGGAGCATTGTCGAACTCGGGGAGGCCGATCCGAACAGGGTCCGGCAGGGGGACATCTTCTATATAAAACCATTCTGAAGGCCAGTCTTCAGACGCCTTCTTTGGGGTTCCGGATAGATATCCGGTCCCGGCGATGCGCCATAGTTTGGCTCCGCCCACTTGATATATCGACCCCTCATGAGAACGGGGCACGAGGCAGAATAGCTTCTTCCACAGCGCGAAATGAGCCTCGATACCCAAAAACAGCTCGCAAAGGGCTACGATGCCCGCAATATGCAATATGGAGGCAGGCGTAAGGCTGTGCAACTGGAGGCCGTAGAACTCCAGGAGCCCCCGGAGAAACCGATGAATTGGAAATCTGATCCCTCTTATCAAATAAGGTACAAGGCATACCCGCTCTCCTTTGGAGGGATTGGGGACGCTCTCCGCTTGCTCTTCACCATTATAGGTGGCGAGCCCGGCTCGAACTGGGACCATGTAGGCCAGGGGGAGTAACCCCTTGGCTTGGAGCGCCACTAGCTCGCTGTGCGGGACGGAGCATATCTCCCAATCTCCAGGCTGAGGATTGGAAGGGCGAGAGGAGGAGCTGCGTCGACCGGCCATGATGGAATGGATCTCTGTAGAATGCGCTCCGATGAAAGCTCGTGAAGGGAGGATGGTGTGATTTGGATCTAAATCCCCGTCTCTTTTATAGGCAGCTCATTTGCACAGCTAGGGAGGTAAATGGAAAAACACCCTGGCTTTTCGCATTCGTTTGACACATGGAAGATGGCCATTATTGGGCGCAGAAGCCAAGGAGCCCAACATTCACCAGAAGCCGGACACTATTCAACAGGTATATGGGATTTGGAGAAGAACCCACCTTGCAATGCCGAAGACAATTTGCACGCCAGACTCATCATCATTGAAGCCTGGTTCGGGGGCTATTGAGGGAGTCCCGGATTAGGGGGTGTCCGGATGACCGGACTATAACCTTTGGCCGGACTCCTGGACTATGAAAATACAAGATTGAAGACTTTGTCCCGTGTCCGGATGGGACTTTCCTTGGCGTGGAAGGCAAGCTTGGCGATACGGATATGTAGATCTCCTCCCATTGTAACCGACTCTGTGTAACCCTATCCCTCTCCGGTGTCTATATAAACCGGACGGTTTTAGTCCGTAGGACGAACAACAATCATACCATAGGCTAGCTTCTAGGGTTTAGCCTCTCTGATCTCGTGGTAGATCTACTCTTGTACTACCCATATCATCAATATTAATCAAGCAGGAGTAGGGTTTTACCTCCATCGAGAGTGCCTAAACATCGTGTCCCATGTGTCCTATTACCATCCGCCTAGACGCACATGTTGGGACCCCCTACCCGAGATCCACCGGTTTTAACACCGACACTCCTCTAGCAGGTGCTTGCTCAATCCTTCCTATCGGGGTACAACAATCTATGGGACCGGCTAGGCCCATTTCATGGTTCGGCTGAGGAGATCAGTGAGCACAGACAGCAAATCTAGCAGTTCCCACGCGCGAGGTTTATCCAGGTTCAGGCAGTCGTGAGAGCGTAAAACCCTACTCCTGTTCTTTTGTGGTTTGACTAGGGGCTGAGGTTACAAGTGCAGCTTGCCGGGGAAGCGCGTGCAAGGTGTGAAGCTACTGTGTAAGCATGAGCAAAGTGTCGACCCGTGCCAAGGTAGCCATGGGCCTCCCTTTATAAAAAAAAGTGGTCATCATAGTGGAAACATGGTCATTCCATCTTATGGAATAGTGGCCTCGATGCTATCCAACAGAATCCTGCCGGACTATGATAAGGGCATTTAATGCACCATGAGCTGATAAATATCCTTGGCAAGAGGCATCTCTCCTTCTGTGTTGTTGGCCTGGGCAAGCCTATCATATTAACACGTGCACTAGATGGGTGTCAATAAAGTTGACCTGCATGCAACCTATTGACACGCATCCTGGTGATCCTCCTTAGACCGCCTGCCCGCTCGACACCTAATCTTGACAAGCCATCAGGTGATTGATGAGGTGGAACAGTTAGAAAGAGAGAAGGGGGAACTCCCCGACAAGGAGCTCGCGGGGTCTTGGCTTGTCGGTGCTAAGTTTGCCGGCAACTGGAATCTTGACCTTAGTACTTCTCACTAAACTGTCAGGAGGTCTTCTACATGGTCTTGTATGCCAATGTCTTGAGTATGTTTGAAGTGATCCTCCGAAAAACCTTTGATGGCGGGAAGGCTATAACTGCATGTGCACAACTTAGGATACTAAGGCACACCCATATCTTAGTGCACCAGCAGGAGCCCCTGGTCTGCTCCATACACGCATGCGAGGCGTCATTGGGCTAGGCCCAAATAGTGCATAAGCACGCGTGGCAGAGAATAACTGTTGTAATCTTCTCTTTTAATACGCCCCCATGACCCGCATTAAATGCGGAATGTGGGAGAGGTGGATTGAAACGATCGCGAATGGTAGTACGCCTGAAAAACCAAAGCCACGTAGTACAATAAAGAGCTAGCCCCCATGCCTTCCTCGTAAAAAGGAATCCGCAAGAGGCGCTGCTCATTTACCCCCTTCTTTCCAATCTAGCAAGTCGCTTCCTTCGTCTCCTTCCTTATGCAAGAACAGAGCACTCTGCTCCTTCCGTCGCTGATCTATCGCGCCATTCCTCAATCCCCTACCCCCGCAGTTGCCATGGCCCCGAGGAAGGCAAAGAAGGCAACTGGCCTAGAGGCGGAAAATAAGAAGTAAGAGAGAGAGAGAGAGAGAGAGAGAGAGAGGGAGGGAGAGAGAGGGAGAGAGAGAGAGGGCGGCAGCGACAGGAGAACACCGTCTTCCTGCTGGTGTTGACGGTCGATGATTTGACCAAGAAATATTTGTATGTATAGTCAAGCAAGACCCGACGCCCATCTAGCTACAGAAGTCCTTCCAGGGTCTGCTGCACCAGCAGCCAACCAATTCCACTTCTCTGCCGAGTATTTTTACTGTGGAATCTGTCCGCCCTTCTAAGATTTCTTTGTAGAGGTCATGCAGTCATATGATTTCATCTGCTCGATTTCCCCCCAATGCTATCACCTACATGTCCATTTACACACTTCTGTGCGAAACTTCCTGGGGTAGCACCCAATCTTGCTCTGTTCTGGCATTTCTTCATACCCCAGATTGGGGGTGATGCCCTCTCTAGTAGTGTTACTTGGATTCCAATATTAGGAATGAAGAAATACTATCCCGAGGGCAAATTGCACACCAAGTGGAACAAGTGGAGGGCAGATTGGTGTTGGATCAAGCAAGAAGACATCCCTTTGTTCTGCCGTCTTCGAACTCAGAAAATCGAGAAGGCCGACTCCAGGAGGAATTTTGGGCCCAGTGATGCCAAATTGGGGATGGCACTGTACAGGCTCCTCAGCCTCAAGGCTGTCGGCTTGACCATAGAAATGGTGGGGGCAGATTTCACCCATCGCCGGATCACCCCATACAACACAAAGGAGGCCGATGAGCATGGGAGTATGAGAACTCCACCGATCCGATGGGCCTGCACATTAGGTCCAACAATAACTTGTCGGTAATGGAACACTACTTGCTCATCTGCAAACTCTTTAACAGAGCCTGTGAATTCCTCTTGTCTTAGAAGGTGGCTCCGCTCTGCAACAACTCCGCCAAGGGTGATATTCTGGCTAAGATGCCAAAATGTGATGCCAAGAGTGTTGTGGAGCAGTGGACAGAGCCCACCAAGGAGGAGGTGGATAAGTGGTTTGCCGGTTTGAAGGAAGAGGCCATCGGGGTGGAGGACAACATGATTCACCCCACCAAGAACGATGAGGCTGCAGCACTCAAGGCTAGGGCCAAAGAGGCTAAAGTATGCTCGTTTCATGGAAAGAGCCAAAGCCGGCGGCAAGGGAAAAATGTGTGGAGCACACCGAAGAGGGTGTTGATGTGCATGCCGAAGGAGATGTTGGAGAACATGTCAGAGAGAACACTAGCGAGACCACAAAGGATGATGACCACTCTGTCGATCATGATGGTGGTGACACGGAGCACGTCGGCAGAACCAAAGGGGGTGATGAGGAAGAGGAGGAGGATGGACCTTATGTTACTCCTTCCTGCACCAAGGCCGCCATCGCGAAGAGGCCGAGCAGGAAGAAAGCAGTGCCCATTGATCTGGTAAGCTGCGAGCTTGTCGTAATAAAGGCAGCTAGCAAGGCTTCCCGGGTCCACCGCACTCGATGTTAACCTCCTCGCGTTATCGCCTCCTGACAAACAATTATGTCAACCACTGAAGAGGCGGGTGCTTCGCAGCCCCCGGCTTCTT
The DNA here is from genome assembly GCF_002162155.2 of Triticum dicoccoides. Classification (NCBI taxonomy): domain Eukaryota; kingdom Viridiplantae; phylum Streptophyta; class Magnoliopsida; order Poales; family Poaceae; genus Triticum; species Triticum dicoccoides. The sequence goes on along the minus strand of NC_041387.1, from coordinate 565,670,360 downwards.
AGGGGACAAAATGGGCCAGGACCACTCTGCCACCATCTACCACCCCGGAGCTGAAGAGATGGTGCTCTGTGACTTGTCTATCCTCAGCAAGTCCAATGAGGAAGAAGAGTAAGCACTCCATCCTTGCATCATCATATTTTCAGTCTCTATTGTCAATTTTGACTTTCTTGAATAACTTGGCCTTGCAAGGACGACCAGAAGAAGGTCCGAGTCGCCGGAAGAGCGAGAAGGCAACAAACATGAAGAAGACCCGACCCCTTCAGATGTTGCTGGATCTAGGTCCCAGCCCCCACCGGCATGCTCCAACAATGGAACTGCCATCATGGAGGCCAACAAGGGGCAGGGAGCAATCTTCCAAAGGGAGAGCATCAAGGAGCGGACCCCTTAGTGATGCCCTCAACCTATGCTCAGCTGTCAAGCGGCTCGCCAACAAGATCTACTCCTCCTCTAGAAGAGCGTCGTGGTGAGCCTGTCTGCATCAAGGGCCCGCCGGAGCGACAGCAACCGAGGTTGCCGGAGAATAAACAAGGTCTCCACCACAAGCCCATCAAGGTAAACCTTAGTCGAGTGTTGTTTCATCATTTTTGGCTTTTCTTTTTGATCTTCTTAAACTCGATCATAATCATGAATTATTTCTGTACTTTGATTTTTTTCTTCATCCTGTAGACTCCGCTCTATTGGAAGAGGAGGATCCCATGGTAGATGTGCAAGAAATCGCAAAGGGCACCGCTAATGAGATCGCCAAGATTGCTGCTGAAGAGGCCACAACGTCTGAGGCTGAGGAAACCAGGAAGGCTGCAGGAGGAACCCATGGGGCTCCCAGCAACACATCTTCTCCCGTCAGCGCGGGTGTTGAGATGGGAGAGGCCGGCAGCCATCCAATTCTACCCATAGTCAGCAGCACCTCCATTGGTGCCTCCTCATCAGCTGCAGTAATTTGAAGCCCCCGACTTATCTGATGCTGGGAGGACCACCATTGAAGATGCATTTGCTAGGATCACCCTTGTCTCGCAGCGTCAAAGAGACCGGCAATTCCGAGGAGAACGCTGCTGACCTTGCTTTCTAGGAGTCCATGGCTGTTGGGTTCAAAGATGTGCAAGTACACTACAACAGATGCTAGGATCAAATCCAAGCGAAGCGGCAGGCTCTGGAGTTGGCCGAGAAGAAGTTGGATGAGAGGTTTGAGGATACCCGCAAATGGTATGAAGGGAAACTTCAAAGCATCAAGGGCGAAGAGGAAAAGCTTGATGCCGCCAAGAGGGAAGAAGCAACTCTAGGAAACGGGTTATTCGAGCGAGAAGCACAACTCGACACAAAGGAGAAGGACCTTGATGCCAGAGAGGAGTTGCTTGCTGCCCAACTGCGTGGCAAGGACAGAGAGATCCAAACTCTACTTGCACAGCAGACCCGGGAGCTAGAGTGGAAGCACAAGGAAGCCCTAGAAGCTGAAGCTCTGGATCATGCCGGCAAGCTCGTGGAAGCTGTCAAGATTGTAAAAGCTGCCAGCGGAGTTGGATGCCAAAATTAAGAAGCTTGAAGAGGATCTTACAACTGCCAGCAAGGAATATTTGGTGCTCAAAGTAGATATGGAGAAAACTGCTCACACCATGGCGGGTCTCTAAACTTCACTATCCGACAAGAACCAAGAGCTCAATGATGCCAAGAACGTCATTCCTGATCTGAAGTTGAAGCTCGCAACTTTGGAAGAGATCCTTGAGGCCAGCAAGGGCAGACAGAAGGACTTGCTAGCAAGGTGGAATACCGAGAGGGCTGCGCTCTCCAATGCTGAAAAGGTGTAAGTGCATCTAGTGCCACCCCTAGTTGGTTTTGGAGTATTACGACAAAGTTGGTTGAGGGACTAATGCATTTGTGAGAATTGCAGGATAACGCAGGTAGTGTCCCTCATTGATTCGGTTTACCTACCGGAGATGACCCCTAAAAATGTATGAAGACATTGAAGACAATGGTGGTGTGAGAAGATATTCTTATTGAAGACTATGAAAAGAGAAGACATTGCATGAAGACTATGGAGCGCGAAGACTGTGTGGATTCGTTGTTTCCTTTTCTTATTTGTTGAGTCATAGGAACCACCGTACTGTTAAGTGGGGTCCAAGTGAACTAAGTCAGAGTGACTGAAGTGATGCTCAACCCAAATCCTATGTCTTCGAGCGAAGACAATGTGAGCAAATCTTATCCAGAGCTGGATGAGTCAGCTTTGCTTGTAGCCCAAGTAAAGCTGCCGCGTGTGTTTGAAATCTGACCGTTGGAACACGTGTCAGTTCCTTAGTGACCCAGGGTCATTTCGGACAAATCAAGTTGGGTTGCCTTGTGGCTATAAATAGCCCACCCCCTAAACCATAAATTGGTGGCTGCTCAGAGTTAGTTTATGGCTTTTGTCGTTTTGAGAGCAACCCACCTCGAAGCCTTTGAGAGAGAAATCCTTGTGAGGACAAAGCCCAAACACCCAGATCCAAAGAGTGTTAGGCATCACTGAAGTCTTTTTGTCTGTGTGACCTGAAGACTTATTACACTTGAGGATTGTGTATCCTCCAGCCGGTTAGGCGTCGCGTTCTGAGCATCCAAGAGTCATTGTGGATTGCCGAGTGAACAAAGTCTGTGAAGGTTCGGAAGTCTACCTTGAAGACTTACCAGAGTGATTGGGCGAGGACTAAGTGTCCTTAGCTCAAGGGGAATAAGGTGAAGACACAGTCTTTTGAGTTGAATCTCAGCCTCCCTAACCAGACATCCAGTTGTCATAGCAACTGGAACTGGTCCAACAAATCATGTGTCTTCAATAAGTGACTGGTTCTATCTCTTCCCTCCTTTACTTTGAGTTTGTCTTCGTGAAGTTGTTGCTTATCTGTCTTATCTGATTGACTTCACTGCTTGACTACTATTGTTGATTGGATTCATACTATCTTCCATCCTGATCCTACTACCTAGCTGCTATTAGTCTTCGTACGTTAACACTATTGCATACTTGACTATGGCTTGCTTGTTGTAGTTTATCTTCCGCTGCATAACAATTACGTCATTTCTATTGTTTGTCTTCGAAACTTCCATGTTTTGAAGACTTTGATAAAAATCGCCTATTCACCCCCCTCTAGTCGATAACTAGCACTTTCAATTGGTATCAGAGCAAGGTACTCCCTTGTTCTGTGTGATTCGGTTTAACCACCTGGAGTTTAGCTATGTCGACTGCAGGGATAATCAAAGTCTCCGCTGCTTGCCCCGTGTTCGATGGAACAGAATATCCCTACTGGAAGAATAAGATGCGCATGCATCTTGAAGCCATTGATGTCGACCTCTGGTATGTCGTCAAGAATGGCGTTCCCAAAATTGGTGAAGGTGTCACCCCTACTGATGTCAAGAAGTTCATTCAACTGGACTCGACTGCAAAGAACATCATCTGTGGTCATCTGACCAAAGGATAGTATGGCCGCGTGAGTGCTCTGGAAACGTCAAAGCTAGTATGGGACTGGCTATCCAAGGTCAACGAAGGCGTCTCTACTCAGAGAGACCAGAGAATCAGTGTTCTTCGCTATCTCTTCAACCGCTTTAAGAGAAACGACAATGAAAATGTCCAGCTCACGTTTGATCGCCTCACCGACATCACAAATGAGCTTCAGGCTCTCGGCGCCACTGAGATCACCAAGCATGAAATCGTCAAGACGCTGCTGAGATCCCTTGACAGCTCCTTTGACACCCTTACCCTCATGATACAAGAACGTCCTGACTTCAAGACTCTCGATCCGTCTGACATACTTGAGAGACTCAACACACATGAGTTCCAGCTTTCTGAGAAAAGAGATATCTATGGCCCCAACTATGGCCGAACTCGTGCTTTGAAGGCAAAAGTTGTTTCCTCATCTGAAGAAGAAGAATCTGACTGCGGTTCTGATGATCCTGAAGACATTGGAAGGGAGCTTTCTATGCTTGTGAAGAAGTTCTAGAAATTCACCAAGAAGAAGGGCTTCAGAAAGTCTTTACGATCTAGTTCAAGAAATGATGAAGCTTCCACTCAAGACAACAAGAAGAGAACATGTCACAAGTGTAAGAAGCCTGGGCACTACATCTCTGAATTTCCTCAGTGGGACAGCGAGAAGAAGAAGAAGAGCAAGGAATATGACTCTGATGACAAGAAGAAGAAGAAATCTTCGAAGTCTTCTTCCAAGTCCTCATCAAGGTCTTCATCTCACAAGAAGAGCTCATCTGGCAAGGCTCGTGCTTTTGTTGGCAAGGAAATGGATTCAGTGGAGGAGTCTTCTTCTGAGGAGGCAGAGGTGGAATCTTAAGCTGAGTCCGACTCTAGCGTTGCAAGTCTGGCTTTAGCCACAGCCTACGTTGCCAAGTCCATCTTCAACACTGAAAACAATGACTCCCACATCAACGCTGATGATGACAAGGACGATCCTGCTCCCACCTGCCGCTTCATGGCACGCGGTGCCAAGGTAAAATCGCGCGATGCTTACTTTCAAACATCAAGTGAAGATGACTCTGATTGTGAATCTAAACCCAGCTACAAAACACTTGCTAAAATTGCTACTGAACAACAAAGGGCTATGGAACATACTCAAAAACTGTTAGACAAAAGCGATGACCTGTTGGATGCGGAAATGACACGTTCATAGTCCTTAGTTGAAGACATAAAAAATCTTCATGCTAAGTATCAAGAACTTGAAAGTCTTCATGAGACGCTCTCAACCACTTATGAAAAGCTCTCCTATGATTATCTTCAAAGGAAACAAGAGCTTGAGGAATTGAAAGTGACTCATGAGGATCTTCTAAAAGAGAATGAGTCATTTCACGCTCAACAAATCAGTCCCGCTGAGGATGAATTTGAACCACCATGTCTAAAATGCATTGAGCGTGATAATGCTGCCTCTGTTGCTGAATATTCCACTGCTGCTACTATTGCTCTGTCTTCAACTACTGATGTAGTAACTAACCCCTCTCATGAGGATACCACTACTATTGCTGATGAAAATGCTAGGTTGAAGACATTGCTTGAAACAAGGATGTATAAAAGTCTGAAAGGGCATCAGACACTTTGTGATGTCCTCAAAAAGAAGATTCTGAACCGAAACCCTAGGAAAGAGGGTGTTGGGTTCGAGAGGAAAATGAATGTTGATGGTTCCTATTGGAAGCCTGAGCAGTATCCCAAAACCACATGGGTTGCTGCAAAGGAACCTTCAGTGGATCCATCCACTTTATCTGGCTTTACCTGTGCTAATCCTATTATCATTGATGAATCCTTTGATGCAAACTAGAAACTGTTCAAAAATCAGAATGGTGAAGTGTTTGCCAGGTATATTGGTACTAACTGCAGGAATGGACCGCCAATGAAGAAGATCTGGGTTCCTAAAAGTTGTCTTGAGAATCTTCCCGTGGATGTTGTCATGACACCACCTGTGAAGAAGACAAACCACAGACCAAAGGCGTCACATGGTCCAACGGCTTCATTCGGAAACAGGACTCACTTGAGTCACCCTAACGCCAATGTTTTGCAGGGAAATCACACTCAAACTTATGAATATGAGCGTGTGTCTTCAAACCGCTATGTTCATAATACTAAGAACTTTTGTGCTTATTCATATGAGTATCATTCATCTCCTGCAAGGCTATTTGCTAGGGCTCCAAAGCTGAAATTCTCAGATGCTGCACTTAGACTCATTGCTTCTAAGCCACCCCTAAAGATGTGGGTGGTGAAGAAGAACTAACTCTCTTTCGCAGAACATGGTCTCCAGCCAGCAATCAAAGGCGTCCGATATTATTGCTGGGGACCTAAAACACAAAGGGACGCACAATAAAATGACTTACTATGTGTCCACATATGAATCGCTTACCTGTCATACCTTGTGCTAACTTTCATCTATGCTATGATAATCCAAGTGTGCATCAACTGCTTATGCTTCACTACATACATTGTGAAGCCTATCCTCCTAACTGCACTGTAGGGCATGTCACCAAAAGCTTCAGAATGGATTATTGACAGCGGATGCACTAATCATATGACTGGTGATCAAAGTCTTCTCATGGACTCAACCTTACGTCCATCCGACAAGAGTCAAATCACATTTGTTGACACTGGTAAAGGCAAGGTATTGGGTCTAGGTAGAGTTGCAATCTCAAAGGATCAACACATGGATAATGTGATGCTTGTTGAATCCCTTGGATTCAACTTAATGTATGTCTCAATGCTTTGTGACTTAAACATGATTGTGATATTTGGAAAATATCGTTGCCTTGTACTAATGGAATCTGACAAGTCTCTAGTCTTTGAAGGGTATAGGAAAGGTGATCTATACATGGTAGATTTCTCAGCAGGTCCACAGCTTGCCGTATGTCTTCTTGCAAAAGCTTCAGAATGCTGGCTCTGGCATCGAAGGCTGGGGCATGCTGGCATGAGGAACTTTCACACTCTCGTCAAGAAGAAGCATGTAATAGGCATTGAAGGTCTCAAGTTCAAGAAAGATCATTTGTGTGGTGCCTGCGAAGCTGGAAAGATGACGAGGGCCAAGCACCCCTTGAAGACAATCATGACGACATCTCAACCCTTTGAGTTGTTGCACATGGACTTATTTGGCCCTACTCACTACTCTACCCTCACAACAATGGCGTGTCTCTATGGCTTCGTCATTGTTCATGACTACTCGAGATATACATGGGTGCACATAATTCTCTACAAGACCGAAGTACAAGATGTCTTCAGACGATTCGCCAATCGAGCAATGAACAATTATGGTGTCAAGATCAAGAATATCAGACATCACTGAAATCAAGAATACCGGGCTTGATCTTTATCTGGATACAATGGGAATCACTCATGAATTTTCTGCTCCATACACACCTCAGCAAAACGGCATTGTAGAGCGCAAGAACAGAACCCTCATCGAGATGGCTCAAACAATGCTTGACGAGTACAAGACACCAAGAAAATTCTGGCCTGAAGCCATTGATACATCTTGTCACATCATCAACCATGTCTACATCCATAAGCTTCTGGGCAAAACATCCTATGAGCTCCTTACTCGCAAGAAGCCAAATGTCAGCTACTTCAGAGTCTTTGGTGCTAGGTGCTGGATCAAGGATCCCCATCACAAGTCAAAATTTGAACCCAAAGCTCACGAAGGCTTCATGCTTGGCTATGGAAAGGATTCGCATTCTTACAGAGTCTTCAACCTCTTCCACTACAAAATCGTTGAAACAGTGGATGTGCGATTTGATGAAACCAATAGTTCACAACGAGAGCTCCTGCCAAGCACACTTGATGAAGCTCCTTCTAGTGAATCTATCAAGCTGATGGGAACTGGTGAAATCATGCCCTCTGAAGCACAGCCTGAAGAGGAACTTATCATTTCTACACCAAACCAACCTGAAGACAATGCTCGGACTGAAGACAATACTTCCAATGATGACAATGATCAGCATGAGCAAGGTCTTCGTCTAGTTCATCCTCGTGTTGCAAATGAAGTACAAATTGAGAAGATAATTGATAGCATCAATGCACCTGGTCCGCTTACTCGATCAAGAGAAACACAGTTAGCAAATTTCTGTGGGCATTTTTCATTTGTATCAATATCTGAACCCAAGAAAGTTGCTGAAGCCTTTATGGAACCTGAATGGATTCAAGCCATGCAAGAAGAACTTCAACAGTTCAAGCTGAATAATGTTTGGGAACTTGTAAAGCGCCCTGACCCTCGCAAGCATAACATTATTCGCACAAAATGGATATATCGGAACAAACAAGATGAGCATGGTCAAGTCATCAGAAATAAAGCACGTCTTGTGGCACAAGGATATACTCAAGTTGAAGGAATTGACTTCGATGAAACATTTGCTCCTGTGGCTAGGCTTGAAGCTATTCGCATACTGCTAGCCTATGCAAATCACCACAACATCCTGCTATATCAAATGGATGTGAAAAGTGCTTTCCTCAATGGCAAGATCAAAGAAGAAGTGTATGTTTCTCAACCACCTGGCTTGGAAGACCCAAAACATCCTGATATGGTGTACAAACTCAACAAAGCACTGAATGGCCTGAAACAAGCTCTTCGCGCTTGGTATGATACAATCAAAGACTTCCTGAAGAGCAAGGCCTTCAAACCTGGATCCCTCGATCCCACACTCTTCACGAAGACATATGATGGTGAACTGTTTGTATGCCAAATATATGTGGATGACATAATCTTCGGCTGCACCAATCAGAAGTATAGTGATGAGTTTGGATACATGATGCAAGAGCAATATCAGATGTCCATGATGGGTGAGCTGAAGTTCTTCCTTGGTCTTCAAATTCGTCAGCAAAGAAATGGCATATTCATATCTCAAGAAAAATATCTTAAAGATTGCCTGAAGAAGTTCGGAATGCAAGATTGCAAAGGTTACATGACGCCAATGCTAGCCAAACATCATCTTGGTCCCGGCGACAATGGTAAAGAGTTCGATCAAAAGGTATATCGCTCCATGATTGGTTCTTTACTTTACCTATGTGCATCTAGGCCAGATATTATGCTTAGTGTTTGCATGTGTGCTCGATTCCAAGCGGCACCAAAGGAATCACATCACTTAGCTGTGAAGCGAATTCTTAGATATTTGGCTTACACCCCAACACTCGGATTATGGTATCCAAAGGGCTCAAGGTTTGATCTGGTTGGATTCTCTGATGCTGATTATGCTGGTGACAAGGTGGATCGCAAGTCTACATCAGGAACATGTCACTTTCTGGGACGATCACTTGGCTGTTGGTCTTCAAAGAAGCAGAATTGTGTATCACTTTCAACTGCTGAATCTGAATACATTGTTGCTGGATCCTGTTGTTCTTAGCTTTCGCGGATGAAGCAAACTCTCAAGGACTATGGCATCGATCTGAAGCAAGTCCCTCTCTTCTGCGACAACGAAAGTGCCATCAAGATTGCCAACAATCCAGTTCAGCACTCGAAGACAAAGCACATTGAAATTCGTCATCATTTTCTCAGAGATCATGTCATGAAGAAAGATATTGACATCATTCACGTCAACACTGAAGAGCAACTGGCAGATATCTTCACAAAGCCCTTGGATGAGAAAAGGTTTTGCAAGTTACGGTGTGAGCTAAATATCTTGGAATCCTCTAATGTCCTGTGATCAGGCACACATCCTAACACTTATGCATGTTGATGACTTAGATGTGCAACACACAAAGTAATGTATATCTTCAATCAATGAAGATTTACACTCTGAGTGTGAATACATTAACATGGAATTCGACTTCGGAGCGCCACGATAATTGTGCGCCGTGTCTGGGTCTAATACTTCCTATATGGTGGGTAACGCCACCACCAAATTTCTCTGTTTGAAGCATTTCACTCATGGCGTTACTTTTGTAAAGACTTCACATTTGGTTTGTCTTCAGTTTCAATTTATCTTCATGATTTTCTGCGCTATGATGATTTGATTGCATATATATATACTAGTGTTCTGTCCTCTACAGCATTCACTTATAGCTATGTCTTCAAGTTGAATCTTTTGAACTAAGTGAATGTGATCGGACCCTAACCTCTCTATGCTTTCTATCTCAAACTCTATCTGTCCAAATCATATGCATTCTATTGTAACTGTCGAATGTCTTCTCTGCGTCCTAGTCAGCAGAAGACACAGAGACAAACATCAAGTCCTATTTAAATGATTCATCTTTATTGTCGATACCCGGAGAAGCCGGAACGAACATCCGACAAACTTGGTGGGGGTGGGAACGTGGGACAACTCTAAGTATGTTGCATGCTTGCCACGTGTCCCACGGATGTGAACAGACAGGGGCACCTGCGTAATTGCGCTGTGCTGCACACCTACTTATAAATACGTGTCCCCTGCGGTCAAGAAAACCTTCTTCCATGTCTCCACCTCGTCAAAACCCTAGCGCTATCCCTAGCTCTCGACGACGCCGGCGACGAAGCGCTTAGCTGCCGCGACTTCTCCGACGCCGTCCTCACGCCGGCAGCGGGCATCGTCCTCTCCGTCGTCGCCGTAGGTGTCCTCCGTTGGCAAGTTAGGGCACGGTGGGCTGAACTGCTCGGTCTCCTACTCTTCCCTTCTAGCAGTTCTTCGTGTGGTAATTATAACTCTATTTTTACCACCTTTTTGATCTTCATAGATTCATCCTATTTACCGAAAGTGGTTTCTACCTACTCAATGTTAGATCTATTTTGTCTGCATCTCATAATGCCTAGTCTATTCACTTAGATTTCCTATCTAGTTTGATTCCTCACTTGTACTTATTCACGGATTGGTACAAATCTGGAACCAACTCACCTCAAATAAGTGAATGTCTTTGCATCATGAGGTCAATGTCTTCAAACTGATTTATCTTCAAAATCTTCTGAGAATGCATATGACCTCTTCCCCTTCCCTCGCATCTCTAATGATGTCACAGGTACATGTCCGTGGGAGAATCCCTAGGTTCTCATAGTCTGCATTCGTTTGCGGAATTCTTACAGCAACACATTGATTCTCCTGAAGCCAGTTCCTGTCTGACCAGCAAGCGAAAGCCCGTGAAGCCTTTGAACATATTGAAATTGTTCAGTTTGAAGTTCATGGCTACGGAGAAATCTGTCAGGAAGGGTGGCAGACAGCATCGTGGGGAAACTTCAAAGGATCTGCCTGATGATCTTGCAGAAATATATAAAACAGATCCTGAAGAAGATAACAATCAGCGCAAGACTCGAATCCAATGGATTCGACGCTATTGGGCTGAACAGTGGTACAAGTACAAGTTCGTCACCCAGGAGTACGCAGAGAAAAATGCTATCAAGAGCCCTTGGGGTGATATTCTCTATCGAGGCCTTCCCCCAAGAACAAAGCTGAAGCCATTGCGCAAGAATTCTATCCTTGCATGGTCCGTGGACCACAGCCTGAAGAAGCCGACCCATCATCACTGCTCTGGTGTCGTGACGACAATCTCTTCAAGCGCAACTTTCTGTTTTCTAAGGCTTCGGCAAAGGAAAACAAGAAGTCATGGGGATTAGACTTCAATCCTGGCCCCTCTCCTCCCCGTGATGATGGCACGCGTGAAGCTGAAGAAAACAGAATTGGCCCCTTTGCGAACCTTGATGGCCTCATATCCTACATCTTGGTACAAGGTGCCAAAGTGGATCATTCTGACAATGATGCTGATTCTGATGAAGTCCCAGCTCCTACTCCAAGGACGCAGAAGCCAAAGAAGATTAAGGCTTCATCATCAGCTGCTCCTCCAAAAGCTTCTCGTGTGAAGCCATTGGCCACTGCACCTCCTGAAGTCAGTGTGCAGTCCGAAGATCTTTCCCGCATCTCCAAGAAGACGGAGAAGAAAACGAAAATCGTTAAGAGAACTCATCAGGCTCTGACTCTTGCTGCTATTCTGCGTGAAGAGCCCATTGATCTGTCCAGTGATGAAGATCTTGCTGATGATGCCCTTGAACAACTGATCAAGAGCGAGGAAGAAGCTGAGATCTTCAACAACTTGCCTCTCTTTGATGTGGCCGTTCTCCATAACATCATTGATCAATGGTTCGACACACCAAATCTCAGCTTTGAAGATTTGCAGCTTCCAATTGGCCTCAGCGTCTCTTTAAATGGCGCTATTGCTTTTGAGCTAGCTCTTGCTCAGCGCATCTTTGAGCTGAAGAACAAAATTGATTATGAGAAGGCTCAATTCAAGAAGCATGTGGCGAAGCTCAGTGTTCAAGACGTCAGAAACTTCAAGGTCATGCTGCATGAGCTTAAAGAAGCTTTTCTGAAGAAGCGCCAAGAAGCTCAAGGCTCTCGTGAGCGCATGAAGAGTTTGGCTGATAAGTGTGTGCTTGCCTACAATGAGGCTCAGAAGCGCAAGTCACTTGGCCGTCCTGGCATTGACCCCAGGATGGCTGCAAAGAAAAAGAAGAAGCTTCCTTCTGACCAGCCTGCACCTTCAAGCCAAGAAGCCCCTCGCATTATCTTCCCAAGTGCAATGACTGGCTCGAAGCCAAAGGTCACTACAACCGCTTCAGAACAGAAGAAGACGAGAGCTGCCGAGGCTGAAGCGGGAAAGAGGAAGAATACTGAAGCCTCTAATGCCGCTCCCTCTAAGAAGAAGCGCAAGACCAAGAAGAATCGGGCTGCTCCCACAGAGCCCTTTGTTGTTGAACCCATCTCAGTGGTTCGTCCTGCATCTGCATCCCAAGAACTTCGCATGACTGTTCATGAGCCTGCTTCCACAGAGGCTCCTGAAGCTGAAGAGATTCCAGCAGTTGATCCCACCGCTGCTGAAGACATTGGTCATCATGACAATGTTGAAGATGATGAAGTTCTTCCTCAAATCGAATACAATGTGGTATCATCGCCTGTTCGTACGAACAGAGAAATCATCAGCATTTGTCGTCCTCTGACGCCAATTGCTCAAGATGCTTCATGGGCTGATCGCCTGCAAGAACAAGACTCCCCCAGCACTCCCCAACAATAACAAACCACACCATCCGTACAAGTTGAAGAGGATGAGGGCCTGCCCACTCCATCTCCAAAAGCGTCGCCTGTACTACAAAGGCTTCGCAAAGGACCAAGTCCTCAAGCCCCTCTTCCGAGCGTTCCAGAAGGAGAAGTGCACCATCAACCTGTTGCACGTCAAGTGTTTTCAGAAGCCACTCCTACTACGAATGTCTCTGCGCCTGAAGCACCAGCTGCTGAAGACAATCCGGCTGTATCAGCCGATGAAGAACGTCAAGAAGAACGTGTCTCTACACCCCCCATTCCATAAGAAGAAGTTCATGAAGTGAACGTGCCAGTGCCCGACCCTCCTGTTCATCAAGAGGAGGTTGAAAATGTTGAAGCTGCCACCACCAACGACAATGAAGCCGATGACCTTGTCATGGCTGACGCTGATGTGGAGCTTGAACCAACCAGTGTGCCTGAAGCTAATGAGGCCACTGCACCTGAAACCAATGAGGCAACTGCTCCTGAAGCACCTGTTGTGCAGCCTGAAGCCTCAGCTGTTGCCACTGCTCCTGTTCCGCCACCAAGGCCCTATACAATCGAGCAAGCATACAACCATGGCGAGCTAATCACAGTAAGATGGCCCGTTCTGGTCCCTCCGCCTATTGTCTCTGCTCCTCAATTCGACTATCACATTGAGCATTGGCCTCAGGTCCAGAAGCCCAAGCCAAGACTGCCAAGGTTTCTAGGTACTGCAAACTCACCAGGGTCCTTCAATGCTAATGGCTTCAAGAGCCACAACACATTCTTTGACAGCTCAAAGAACCCCTACACGAAGCCAAGAATATCATCAGATCATTTCTGGAGTCATCAGCAGCGAAGCTATTACTCCTGAATTCTGTATGATCAAGGGCGCATTTTCCCTCATATGCGCCTCGACACTGAAGCCATTACTGGACTGCCCTGCTTAGAAGAAGCACTTGATTGCTTTCGTGATGTAGGTCTGCTCAGTTTTGTCACTGATAAAGAACATTGAAATGAAGAGCTACTGCTTCAATTCTATGCTACTCTACACATTCGCGGCTACAACAGAGATACGAAGACATGGGTTCTCGAGTGGATGGCAGGAAATGTTCATCATGAAGCCAAAGCTCTCAACATCATTGAGCTTACAGGCCTATCCACTCCTGGAGAGCTCTATGAACCTGGTTGTCAAAACCACCGAAATGCATTGGAGAGCATCTTCGATAAGCCTGAACCCAATATGAGTCAGATGTTGAGCATGATGAAGCCTTTGCCACGTGATGCTGAATATCCAAAGGAGTTCTTTGTTGAAGACCATGAGTATCTGCCCCGCACCATATATCACATCATAAGGCGAACTCTATGGCCTATCAAAGGACATTCATCAGCGGCAAAACTTGAAGGAGCTATGAAGACTTTGGTCTTCTACATTCTCAATGGCATCAGCTTCAATGCACAAGATTTCTTCATCAGGCAACTAGCTGCATCTAGATCTGATCTGTTTGGCCTGAAGTTTTATGCTCCATGGGTAATGTGCCTCATCAAGCGACACTCTGCTGTCAACTATCAACCTTCTGCTCGCAATCATGTGATTTTTCTACCAGAGGTTGATATGTCAGTTGAAGCTATATACCCTGAACCGGCCAAGAAGCCTCTTTGTCTTCAGAACGCCGAGCACCAAAGCTTCACTCAACCCATTGAAGGTGTTCATGCAGCAACACGAATCTATCCATTGGCTGGAAATACTCGTCTGCCTCATCGAGCACCTACTGAAGCTACTGAAAGCACCGTTGCCCACAGGCCTCGGAAGCGCTCTCGCGTTCTCAATGACCGAGAACTTCTTGTGGCCCTTCATCAGAAACAGGATAAACATCACTTTTGGCTCAAAAGACAGATGCAAAGCCTCTTGGTGGATGTCAATCGCATTCGTAACCTTGCCACCAAGAATGCCTTTGTTGCTCATGAAACTTGCTGGCGATCATGGAAGAGCCTGACCCTGCTTAGTGCTGAAGCAGATCTTCAAGACGATGGCTTCAAAGAAAGATTCCAGTTTGACTCCACTCCTCCACGGACTGCAGTCCTACGAAGAACTCTATCTCTTGAAGACTCTGAATATTCTTCCTCCGCGGCAACTGTCAATGCCAGAGTGATCGATGACGAAGATGATGCTACTTCACCACCTCCTACTTCTGCACGCATCGACACTGCACCGAGTTCGTCTGCACCGCCAAATGACAACGACAACCCTACTGCCTCACCTACTCCTCATGAGGATGAGTAGATGCTCTATGTCTTTAAACCTTTTTGGTCATTACTGACAAAAGGGGGAGAAGCATATGAGTTGATAGTCTTCAAGTGGCTTCATATGGGCGGTTGCATTATATTTTGCCTCGTGCTTACAACTCTTGCTTTTTAAAACATTTGGTTCTTTGAGTTTTAACACCTAAACTTGATGGTCGTCTGCCACTTATTTGCTTTACTGTGTGTGATGATAACTTCCGCAGTTAGATCATCCTGCAGACGTCCATTTTTCATTATGCATGTCATCCTATATGACTATATCATTTCATGCATGATGAATTATCTTCATAAGTTGAAGTGGATCTCCACAAGTACAACCTGCCATGTGCATTTTCATTCCAAAAGCATAAGTACTTATATGCACATCTTCAGGGGGAGCCCTTGCTACTTATGAAGACAATTACCTATCCTTTACAATTTCACATACTTTATCCCCGTTGAAAACTTCAACCAGTTTGTCATCAATCACCAAAAAGGGGGAGATTGTAAGTGCATCTAGTGCCACCCCTAGTTGGTTTTGGAGTATTGACGACAAAGCTGGTTGAGGGACTAATGCGTTTGTGAGAATTGCAGGATAACGCAGGTAGTGTCCCTCATTGATTCGGTTTACCTACCGGAGATGACCCCTAAAAATGTATGAAGACATTGAAGACAATGGTGGTATGAGAAGATATTCTTATTGAAGACTATGACAAGAGAAGACATTGCATGAAGACTCTATAGCGTGAAGACTGTGTGGCTTCGTTGTTTCCTTTTCTTCTTTGTTGAGTCATAGGAACCACCGTACTGTTAAGTGGGGTCCAAGTGAACTAAGTCAGAGTGACTGAAGTGATGCTCAACCCAAATCCTATGTCTTCGAGCGAAGACAATGTGAGCAAATCTTATCCAGAGCTGGATGAGTCAGCTTTGCTTGTAGCCCAAGTAAAGCTGCCATGTGTGTTTGAAATCTGCCCGTTGGAACACGTGTCATTTCCTTAGTGACCCAGGGTCATTTCGGACAAATCAGGTCGGGTTGCCTTGTGGCTATAAATAGCCCACCCCCTACACCATAAATTGGTGGCTTCTCAGAGTTAGTTTACGGCTTTTGTCGTTTTGAGAGCAACCCACCTCGAAGCCTTTGAGAGAGAAATCTTTGCGAGGACAAAGCCCAAACACCCAGAGCCAAAGAGTGTTAGGCATCACTGAAGTCTTTCTGTCTGTGTGACCTGAAGACTTATTACACTTGAGGACTGTGTATCCTCCATCCGGTTAGGCTTCGCGTTCTGAGCATCCAAGAGTCATCGTGGATTGCCGGGTGAACGAAGACTGTGAAGGTTCGGAAGTCTACCTTGAAGACTTACCAGAGTGATTGGACGAGGACTAAGTGTCCTTTGCTCAAGGGGAATAAGGTGAAGACATGGTGTTCTGAGTTGAATCTCAGCCTCCCTAACCAGACGTACAGTTGTCACAGCAACTGGAACTGGTCCAACAAATCCTGTGTCTTCAACAAGTGACTGGTTCTATCTCTTCCCTCCTTTACTTTGAGTTTGTCTTCGTGAAGTCGTTGCTTATCTATCTTATCTGATTGACTTCACTGCTTGACTACTATTGTTGATTGGCTTCATACTATCTTCCATCCTGATCCTACTACCTAGCTGCTATTAGTCTTTGTACGTTAACACTATTGCATACTTGACTATGGCTTGCTTGTTGTAGTTTATCTTCCGCCACATAACAATTAGGTCATTTCTATTATTTGTCTTCGAAACTTCCATGTTTTGAAGACTTTGATAAAAATCGCCTATTCACCCCCCCTCTAGTCGATAACTAACACTTTCAAAAGCCCTTCAATGAATTGAAGAACAACATGGAACTCTGGACGACAGGCCTTGTCAACATCGCCAAACGCCTCAGCTCGCAGCTGACCATCATCAAGATGGACAACTACGTCTTTACTGACGACGAGCATGAAGTTCCAAGTGCCAAGCTAATGCTCTTCTTCAAGAATCTCATCAAGGCACTAGAGATGCATCATGAGGAGAGATCCGCTAGCTTCGCCAATGAGTATCGCACATTCTGCCACAACGTCCTCTTGAAGGTACTCATCAAGCTCATGTACTGGAACCCCGGCATTGACATCTCCAAAGCCTTTAAGAGCTTACGAAGGGAGTAGATACCAAGGCAGCTATAGAGCCTGTCGTGCCGTTCACCGACAAGGTCAGCAAAATCCCCAGGACTGAGGACCAGCACTGGAACTAGCTCCTTACATTATATTTCCGCCAATGCATTCCATGGAAAAGAGAAGTTCATCTTAAGTTAGAACTACATTTGGCTTCTGATGTAATATAAACTGATGTCTGATGAATGGACGTCTGCTACCTTCCTTGTCTTATTCTGTCTTTGCATGATTTTTGTACCCTACGTTTGTCGGAAACTTGCCGGTGTGCACACTCTTACCACGAGTGCTTGAGAAATGGGTCCTTTGCAGCATGCTGGAAGTGCCGCTGCTGGGAAGTTCACACTTGGCGGTAACAGCGTAGCTACTGAAGTTGTTGAGGGGACTCGAAACAAAGTAGGAGTAAAGCTGATCACGTGTGGGGACCCCGAAGTACACAGTTGAAGCCACCAATTGTGCGTGCACAGTGATCCCAAGGATCAATGCTCACTATACACTACGAACTAATTATCAATAGTTTACATCCATTACATACCGTCTTACTGTTGGGAAATGTAGCATGCAATTTCAAAAAAATCCTACGCTCATGCTAGATCTATCTAGGAGATGCATAGCAACGAGAGGGGGCGATTGTGTCCACGTACCCTCATAGAACAAAAACAGAACATTAACTTAACGCTATTGATGTAGTCGAACGTCTTCTCAAATCAACCGATCAAGTACAAAATGTACGAAACCTCCGAGTTCTGCACACATTCACCTCGATGGCGTCCCTCAAACTCTTGATCCAGTAGAGGCATGAAGGAGTCGATGAGTTCCGCCAGCACGACAGCGTGGTGACTGTGTTGGTGAAGTGATCTGCGCAGAGCTTCGCCTAAGCACTATGACAATATGACCAGAGGAGTAAACGGTGGAGGGGGGCACCACACATGGCTAAGACAATTGATATGTTTTGGGGTACCCCTTTGCCCCCGTATATAAAGGAGGAGAGGGGAGGAGGCCGGCCCTTCGGGCGCGCCAAGTGTGGGGAGTCCAACTAGGATTCCCAATCCTAGTCGGCCCCCTTCCTTTCCAATGGAGGGGGAAGAGGGAAAGAGAGGGAGAGGGAGAAGGAAAGGGGGGTCGCGCCCCTCCCCCTTGTCCAATTCGGACTCCCTTGGGGGGGCTCCACCTCTTGTGGCCTGCCTCCTCCTCTCCACTATGGCCTATCCGAACCTCTCCGGAACCATTCCGGTGTCCGAATATAACTTTCCAATATATCAATCTTTACCTCTCGACAATTTTGAGACTCCTCGTCATGTCTGTGATATCATCCAGGACTCCGAACAACCTTTGGTCACCAAAACGCATAACTCATATAATACATATCGTCATCGAACGTTAAGCGTGCGGACCGTACGTGTTTGAGAACTATGTAGACAAGACCGAGACACCTCTCCGGTGAATAACCAATAGCGGAACCTAGATGGCATATTGGTTCCCACATATTCTATGAAGATCTTTATCGGTCGAATCGCAATGTCAACATACATTTTTCCCTTTGTCATTGGTATGTTACTTACCCGAGATTCGATCGTCGGTATCCTCATACCTAGTTCAATCTCATTCAGCAAGTCTCTTTACTTGTTCCATAGTGCATCATACCGTAACTAACTCATTAGTCACATTGCTTGCAAGGCTTCATATGATGTGCATTACCGAGAGGGCCCAGAGATAACTCTTCGATACTCGGAGTGACAAATCCTAATCTCGATCTATGGCAACCCAACAAACACCTTCGGAGATACCTGTAGAGCATCTTTATAATCTCCCAGTTATGTTGTGACATTTGATAGCACACAAGGCAATCCTCCGGTGTCCGGGAGTTGCATAATCTCATAGTCGGAGGAATATGTATTTGACATGAAAAAGTAGTAGCAATAAAACTGAATGATCATTATGCTAAGCTAACAGATGGGTCTTGTCCATGACATGATTCTCCTAATGATGTGATCCTATTTATCAAATGACAACTCATGTCCATGGCTAGGAAACTTAACCATCTTTGATCAACGAGCGAGTCAAGTAGAGACATACTAGGAACACGATGTTTTCACTACAAGAAAAGACACATCCGTGACATTTTGGGCCGAACGGACTTTTTTTCTGTCATACATATGACACTTCTATGACGATAATTGTGACAAAAACCGGTATCATCATAGGTGTGGTGGGCTCCTACTTCTATGACAAAAGATCATGACAGAAAATGAGCTTTTCGTCCTGGGCGGGCCGGAGATGCAGCTGCATGACATTCTTTGGGCCGTCCATGACAGAAAAAACCGTGGTAGAAACGAGGGCGAGGAAAATTTCGGGGAGTTTCCGCTTATGGTGGGAGGTCGGGGCCGAGCGATGTGCGTTTCTCTGGTACACGTACGCGCGTGTGTGCGAGGCGTTGGCTCTAACTGAACCCGAGCGAGCCGTTGGGCTCTAACTGAACCCGAGTGATTGCACTGCAGGCTACGTGTTACTGAACCCGAGCGATCGATCGATGGCTGTTAACTGAACCCGATCGAGCGATTCCTTCGCTACTACAGCTAACTGAACCCGATCGATGCTTCCTCTCTGGATGAACAGTGAGCGTT
>NC_041387.1:565633934-565650486 GCF_002162155.2 Triticum dicoccoides | reverse complement strand
TTTTGCGGTACGCCACACCCCTCCCGATCAACAGGAGCCCTGTTTCGACCGTAGGAGGTTCGTTTTCTCTGTTTTGCGATACGCCACACCCCTCTCGATCAACAGGACCCCCGTTTCGACCATAGGAGGTCCGTTTCCTCCGTTTTGCGGTACGCCACATCCCTCCCAATGAATAGGATCCCGTTTCGAACGTGGCCGGTCGAACACAAGGCCGTTTCCTCTGTTCTGCGGTACGCTAGGCCTCGTTTCCATTGCCTGTTCCGTCCATGCCCTCCCGATGAAGACGACGACACATTCCGTTCCGACCCAGCCGGTTGGCTCCCCATGAACACGACGACGACGTTGTTTCTCCGTTCCGACCCAGCCATGTACACGAGCCCTGGCCGTACGTATGCGCGAGTAGGCATTCGAGACCCCGCTCGTATGTACACATACGTGGCCGTATTTTCTTTCTTGCACACTGGCCGCTATACGTACGTGTACATGCTACATGCGCGCATCTACTACGACACGTACGCGCCTCTACTACGACACGTGCGCGCCTCTACATCAACCAGTATATATGTACATACACGTTCGCGACCAGAATGACAATGCTATGTACACTTCGACCAGTTGGGTCCCTACTGTCAGGTATTTCCTTGCGTGCGAAGATGTAGCTGGTGGGTCCCAACAGTCAGGGGGGCCAATCATTTTTTTCGGACGCACTTCCTTGTGTGCGAAGATGTAGCTGGTGGGTCCCAGCAGTCAGGGGGGTGAATCGTTTTTTTTCGGACGCACTTCCTTGTGTGCGAAGATGTAGCTGGTGGGTCCCAGCAGTCAGGGGAAAACGTTTTTTTGCGAAATACGGTGGCCCGTACGATGGGTCCCCACTGTCAGGTGGAGGAATAATTATTTTGCACGTAATAAGGAGGCACTTCCTTGCTGTGGCCGTGGACCCAGCTGTCAGCCTCTCCACGTAAAGTCCATGTCCGATGGAAGCCGTTCCTTGACCACGTTGACCATGCCGCGCCTAGAGCACTAGGGCGGTGGACGACGGCGAGGCCTAGGAAGGGGACAACGCGGAGTCGGGGAAGACGCGGCAGTGGATGCCCACACGTAGAGGATTATGAGGGTTCACTCGTTCGGTTGCGGTGTGAGGCTGCCGTCGCCGCAGAATAACAGGGGGTGTGGGTGCGTAGAGGGATGGCCTGGCCAGCGGTGGGAGTAGTAAGGGGCGGTGAGGCCTCTGCGGCATCACAGCCGGCCACGGGTGGCTGGAGCAGGCAGCACGACCGACGCTGCTTTATGCGGCTGGAGCAAGAAGACCAGAGGTTGAAGAAGCACTACGGCCATTGGATGGACATCGTACGGTCACTGGAGCTTGAACCGTTCATATATTGACTAAAGTTGACAAAGGCCTCCGTCCCAGTCAACTTAGTAGGCCCACAAGTCAGCCTCCCACCAAGGTGGGTCCCAGCTAGCAGGGGGTATTCATTTTTTTGTGCGTAATAAGGAGGCGCTTCCGGTGGGTCCAAGCTGACAGCGGGGGGAACTATTTTTTCGTGAAATACGGTGGCCCGTCCGGTGGGTCCCAACAGTCCGGGGGAAACATTTTTTAATGAAATACTGGTGGCCCGTCCGGTGGGTCCCTCCTGTCAGGTGGAGGAATAATTATTTTCTGTGTAATAAGGAGGCACTTCCTTGCGGTTGCCATGGACCCAGCTGTCAGCCTCTCCACGTACAATACTCTTCCGATGGAAGTCGGTTGTTGACCACATTGACCACGCCACGCCGAGAGAAGCATGGCGGTGGACGACGGAGAGGCCTAGGAAGGTGACGACGCGGAGCCGGGGAAGACACGGCAGCGGAAGCCCGCGCGGAGAGGAGTACAAGGATTCACTGGTTCGGCTGTGGTGTGAGGTTGCCGTCGCCGCATAATAACAAGGAATGTGGGTGAGTAGAGGGATGCCCTGGCCAGCGGTGGGAGTAGTAGGGGGCGCTGAGGCCTGCACGGCAACACAGCTAGCCATGGGAGGCGGGAGCAGGCGGTCCCGCAGGCGCTGCTTTGGCGGCTGGAGCAAGAAGATCAGAGATTGAAAAACACGACGGCCGTTAGATTGACATCCAATGGTTATGTCTACTAGAATCGTTTGTTGACGTATATAATAACTTAAAAAATCTTGCATACGCGTCAACTAAACAGGCCCACAAGTCAGACCACTCCCTCTTTTTTTTAGTAATTTATATATAGCTCATGGCAACTTCTTATGCAATTTATTGCAGTCGTTTTTTTTGGTTGGCTCGGGCCAATTTCGCATATTTCTGTGGTTCCAAACTATTTTTAATACCAAAATGTCGAGCCAGATTTAAAGTACTTTGAAGATATATTTAAATTAGGTTAATGCCCAGTGAAATAGGAATCTGAAAATGTGAAAAAAAATCAGAAATTATAATGTAATTGCCAATTTATCATATGTTTTTATATTTACAACCCATTTCATATTACTTTCAAGATTTGCACGCGTCTTGAAAGAGTTGCAGCCCATCAGGGCGTAGAAAAATAAGTAGGCCTGGATTGGGTATTCTTCAGAAAAAATAAACTGGGCTCATTTTCACAAAGAAAAAAATAGCTGGGCTGGTCACATGGTGAACATAAAATATAAGCCTGTGCTAGACGGGCCACAGCCCAGTTCAAACCCTGCTCCGTCTCAACAATAACAAAAAAAATACTGCTCGAGTAGCTACATCCCAGGTGTCAGCCGATCTTGTGTTGTTATCTAGTCTATTGACTATATAGGCTCACAAGGTCGTGGGTCCCAGATGTCAGGAAAACCCTAGGAGGAAGCATTTTATTTTTCCATACGCTGACGTGGTGGGACCCTACTGTCATCCTCTCCAGGTACTTCGGCAGATTCCTGTTGTTTGTTGACCATGTTGACAACACGAGAGGGCGGCGCCACGGTGAGCGCACCAAAGCGCGCGGAGGACATCGGCGTTAACGATTTAGGAGACGGTGGAGCGGCGATGCATGCGCTGAGGCGCAGCCAGCCGTGGGAGACGGAAGCAGGTGGCCCCACCGGCGCTGGTTTAGTTTTGGCGGCTGGAGGAAGACAGGACTGAAGAAACACGACAGACTATAAAAGCAGCAGGAGTACTTAACAACCTTAATTGAAACCAGCAGGGGCACTTAACAACCAAAGCTGAAAACAATATGAGTACTTATACAGGTTCAACCGTACAAAGCACGCCTCGAACAGTGCTACTTTGCCTACAGTTAACCAAGGGTGTGGCCGCCAAGCCCCAAGACAAGGCCTAGGCGCCACCCTGCGCATCCACAACCTTCTGAAAGCGGCTTCATCTCGCAACGTGGTCAATAAACAGGATATTTGCTTTAGAGCCATGGAAAAGCATGAACATAATCTTCTGTCCTATTCTCAAAGATGGACGGGCCTTCAATATTTGAGACCACCCATGAATAAGTATCTTTTCACCTCCAAGGGGAATTGAGTAGGTTGACATAAACATCATGTTGGGACCAAGCGCAAGTCTGACCCGACCATGGTCAGGCATTTGTATAGTAACAATAGAACTGAGCAGTCCTTGTTTCAAGAAGATCACAGCTGTAAAACTTTGAAAGCAATAGTTTATGAACAACATATATAACAGAAAACAGCTCGTACCATAAGTTTCTCGACACAGTTGGAGCTGTTCACCGAGTGCAGCAGTGGCACACATATCCCACGGGGCCTTCCACCATTGAAACGCCCCACAAGGACCTCAAGACGATCAATAAAGTGTAGGAACTTGTGGATGTTGATCCAGTCAACTTCAGTGCCATAAGTAACAACCGAGTTATTACAGAGTAACAAACGAGCAGAGTGCTTAACTCTGAAAAAACCTACACGTGCCACCAATTATAAGAAAATATTAGTTAGAAGTAGCATCTTCGTGAGAGATTCGTTGCTACATCTAAATTTAAATTGTGATTAGTTAGACAGAATAGGTGGATTAAGAAGTAATCGAGGCAACAAGCAAGAACTAGATACAAAACTAACATGGATGAACAATTGGAACGGCGTCGGGGTGGAAGATCGCAGTGAAGATGAGACCAGGTTCTGCTATTTCCATCAACATTCATGCGCCAACTTTTAGTCCGTAACACTTGAGAAAGTTTATCCAAGTTCGGCCATAAAAAAAGCAGCGATCATCTTGGTTCATGAACCCAACTCGGAACTTATATCCATGGCTTGTCTTCACTGTGGCAATTAAACTAGTGTATTCAGTTATGGCAAGGCCGAGCATCTTGAGTACATGTGTTCTGGCAGAGCAAATAATACACTGCAGGAAAAATGATATGAGAACACGGCAAGTTCAAAAAAACCCACCCTCCCAGAGAGAAAACAAGATTCTAGGAACATACTGTGCGCGTTTCAAATTGCTGCGTTAGGATGAGAAGGAACAAGTGTGGCGTCTCGCCGAGGGCGCAGAAACCTGTAGGGTACTCGCACTTTGGGCACTCCAAATGAAACACACTAGATTCAGTAGGAAGAAAAATGCATCAACGGCAGCGGCTGCATCCTAGGATTACCTGTGACCAAGGGACTTGGATTTATCTGGGATGGATGAAGAATTCGTACCTGGTTCTCCATGAGAAAACCCTATGCAATCGCCGAGAGGGGGTTTTCTCTGAACAAGCAGACGAGGGAGAAGGGGATTCGGCCCAGTGAAATATTGCTGCTTCGTCCGTCCAACTTACTGCTAAAGCTGGAAAGGGGGGTTGTGATTTGACGGCTCATTGGGCATTACTACGGCGCTACGACCGGGGTGTGTCTACCGTGAAGTTGTGCACTCTAATTTGTGCATATGGCACGTGGACCCCACATATCAGCGAAGGAAGTAGAAAGACATGAGTAACTAGTTACACATAAATAAATTTTTTGACAGAGAGATACTCCCTCTGTAAAGAAATATACAAATCTTTTATATCATAGGCTCACCTTGCCGAGAAATATACTCCCTCTGCAACGCACGGGCATTATGGGGGTTCAACTTTTTTATGGGGGGTCAGCTGAGAATATAATACTCAGCTAGGCTAACGGTTCTGGACTTTGGGCCGCAGGCCGACCCTACATGTTTGGGGGCCCATGTGTTCTACCTCAGCGCTTTTCATATTGCAAGCGATCGGTACGACACTGGTTTTAGATGCCGTTGCAAGGAGAATACACAAAATTGAATAAAGCACGACAGCTGTTGGAATGAAATCGGACGACAGTTCCTATCCAGCAATCAGAGTTGCAATTCTATCAACGATATACCATGTGATGAATAATACTGTCGTACTACTAATACACACAGGACACTTGTTTCACCATGCCAAATTATTACATCAAAATCCCTCGGAGGATAGATCAGTTCGGCAGTTGCGTGCTACTACTTAAGAATTTCAAAGTTGATTTGGACCAGCTCTCCTTGCTGAGAAATTTTGATTTTGACATCATCCCCTACCGCAAGATATGATTTAGATTTGAACCTTGACCATCCTTTAGCATCAATCATCATGCGACCATCCTTTGTACTTACGGTATATTGAGCAGGTTCAGTCACACCATGGCTGCGCATGGTAAGAGAAACTTGGCCGCGGTCGCTCGGATTGTTGAACGACTCCCTCATTGCTCTAGGAATTCTCTGTTTGCAAACAAGAAGACATACCCAAACAGTTACATCAACACAGTGAATCATGTGAAACAACATGGAAAGAAAAAAGAACGAATCACTTGGGCGGACAATGCTTACCAAGAAGGTGGACATGTCGGTTTTTGTAAGGACTTTGTTATATGAAGTGCGAACTGCAGCCCAGTCTATTGCCGGTGCAACTGGACGGGCCGGAGCAGATGCAAGTGCAAGTGTTGGTGAAGGTGCCGAAGCCGCTGCTGCTGCCGGAGATGGTGCTCCTTGTAGAGCTGGTGCCGGTGTCAGAGCAGGTGCCGGTGTCGATGCCCGATCCTCTGGTAGATCAGATTGATCTGCTCACGCGGTTGGTGCCCAATCCTCAGCTGGATCAGACTGAGCTGCTGCCGCTGTCATTGCTAGAGCAACTGCCGGTGATCGATCCGTTGCTGAAGGTGGTACCGATGTGCAAGACAATGGCGATCGTGTCTGGTCTGCTATGATCAGCTTTCTAACTTGACTAGGGTCCGTGACCGTGATCCAGTTTTTTCTTCA
Organism: Triticum dicoccoides; assembly: GCF_002162155.2. NCBI lineage: Eukaryota > Viridiplantae > Streptophyta > Magnoliopsida > Poales > Poaceae > Triticum > Triticum dicoccoides. The sequence goes on along the minus strand of NC_041387.1, from coordinate 565,644,282 downwards.
TTTCTTTTAAACGCAAGCAGGACTAATTGTGGCGTTTTTGTTAAACCAAACTGCAGTTCATCATAGGGATTTAGCTTGTACTCAGACAACAGACTGATCCAATTTTTTCTAGTAATATAAGTGATGGACAGTGCCTTCGTTACTGACATGACATAAGAAGTGAAACCTGCAAAAATAGCCATCGTAGAGCAAACCAAACGGTTTATTCTGTGATGAATGTCACATGGCAAAACCTGCATCGTAAAATTGCAGGAAAAGAAAGAAAACATGACATTAAATCAATAAGATTTAGACAGTAAATAAATAAGATTTACTTTATGTGACACGAGTGAATCCTTACCAGGAAATCACTATGTTGAAGTACTAAACAGAAGATTGATCGTCCAACTACGTGTGGCATGCAGGGGCCCCACCTACTCCCACAAGCAGGACAGTCCAAAGGTCGTGAAAAATCGTATGGACCAAACATTCATGGGACTGGAAATCCTGGTGGGTGTGATAAACCCTGCAATGCATACAGATATTGGAGTGTAACCATAATTGATAAACCATCCTCACAAAAAATATGATCTGGATACTTCAGAATATACAGACTGAATTCAGTGGATAGACATTAACATAGTCCGTTCTCAGGACTGACCACATACCAAAAGCGGCAGTACTAATAAACAATACAGGGTTCACAAACACAAATCAAGTATTGAACAATAGTACTTACTACAGACAAGCAAAGTTGCACTAACTAAACTCTGCAGACTATTTCTTGCCACCGACCTACGGGATGAACCCCGCATAACTGACTAGGCCATGGACTTCGTGTGAGATGTCTACATGCACCATCACCATCTTGTCAACCTTGGGGAACCTAACAGAGTGGTCTTTCCACTCATAAACATGATGATGAAGACATGCCACATCAGATTTGTCGGGAAGCTTTAGAAGAAGCACACCCTTCGTAATCGAAGGCACAACCAGGAAATTGTTGTGGTCAAGTACAGCCTTGAGAACACGCCTGAAAACAAAGCTATAGGAAAACACTAGTTCAGGACACGTGGCGACAAGGACATAGCAGCTGGATAGTTCAACAGTAGAACTGATCATTAGTTCTTCCAGTTCACAGGGCATGACTTTGAGAACTTCATCTCCACTGCAGACCTGGTTCTAATTCAAACAGAAACCATATTTTATTACTACCTCCATTCAGAAATATAAGATGATTTTCGATATTATACTCCATATATGACTACATATATGCACAGAAATGAGTGAACAAAGACACTAGAACATGTCTTCAAAGGCATGAGAGCAGAGGGATTACTTGCAATATCCATAACACAAGTTACTGAGGCAAATATACCATATTCAAAGGTAGCATTGATGTTCATAAAGTACTCCCTCTGTCCCAAAATTCTTGTCTTAGATCTGTCTAGATACGGATGTATCAAGTCACATTTTAGTATTAGATACATCTGTATCTAGACAAATCTAAGACATGAAATTTGGGACAGAGGGAGTAGTTGAAAGTAATCTATAAGAAATCAGTGTCAACCTCTCACATGTTTTGGTCAAAAAAGGAATTTAGAACCATCATTTGGCACACTAAAATCACATGCAAGTTCACCCAGAAAGTTGTACTACCAGTACTATTACTGCGTGTTAGGTGAAAAAACACGATCAAGATCGAGAAAAAGATTGTCAACAAGAGACATTACCTGGACTTGCTTAATGAGGGATCCCGGAGAGGGGGGCTTCGACAGGGCGATGGCTTTGAGCTTGTCTGTGGTAGTCTCGGTGGGTGCTTGCGCTTCTTCGTACCATGAGCCTCGACGGTTTTGGCCAGAGCCATAGACATCACGTCGGCCAGTGCTCCGGCGCCCATACAAGAGAGGAAGCTGAGAGAGAAGAGTGAAAGGAGGAACGAGATGAGGGAGATGCGAAGCGAGTGGGGTTTTTCATCAAGAGAGGAAGCTGAGAGAGAAGAGTGAAATGATGGTTGCTTCGTCCGTCCAACTTACTGCTCGAAAGGAGGGGGTTTTGTGATTTGATGGCTCATTGGGCATTACTGCGGCGGTTCAATCGGGGCAGTCTACCGTCACTCTACTACGGAGTAATTTAGTGCATGGCTGGTGGACCCAGGTGCTGGCTGTCCCACACGTCAGTGAATGTGAGTAATTTAGTGCATGGCTGGAGGAGGATCCGCACGGTAGAGCGTGCCCACTGTTTTTCTGACCAAAAAAATGATTACAGCAAGCGTTTCCACTCTAACGACGGAGGAGTGCGAAACACGGGAGCCACTTGAACATACACAATGCTCCTACTACTAGGCATGTGCAATGGTTCATACGTCAGTACTACACAATCTTGTTGCTAGTGTAGTAAGATATGACGATAACAAATGATGTTGTGTGCATGTCAACTACTCCTATATGTAACATAGTACCGCTTTTTCGACTGTCCGGTCGAGAATGAACGGTGAGATCAATGTTAACAGAACTAGGTCCACAGCGCACGGGGAGTACGGTGCTACAATACTCCATGAAACATGAACCATATGAAGCACAAATAGTGTTAGTCAGGGTGTATGTAGGGTGCACGGGATGGGAGCAAAAGTTCCCTTCTCGACCCACTTTTGGGTGTTTGGCAGAGTGCATGAAGGTGCATGAGTCCACACTAGTAGGTTGACAAAAATACACGAAGAGGGAACAACTATATTGAGATGAGAATGCAACCAAACACACCCACACGCTTTGTGCTACAGTGACTGATCTGCACTGTCTGAGTTTGATCCAATGGTCATGTTGCGCCGAGACATGGACATGCCCATGCAGTGGGCGCCTAAACACCACCGAAGTCCCTCTACTTCTCGAGGCGCACTACGTTGGTGATGCAGGGTGCAACCGCCCGCAGAGCCCGCTCCCGATTGATGAGAGGCAGCTCGTCAAAGATGGTGTCCAATGGCACGAATGGATTCCGGTGACGGAGCCCTGAAAGGATTCACCCGGCAACGGCGATGGCAGTCTGCAACCCCTCCTTGTCCAGCTCAGCCCCCACCATCGTGCAGAGACGACTTAGCTCCTCGGAGATATAGGTGAAGAAGGAGACCAGGTCAGGAAGCCGCAGCTCGTTGAAGTCGACCGGGTGGTCGAACTGGTTTAGCCCGACGGCCGGCATCATCGTGTTGGCACGACGGTAGGCATCACGCAGCCGCAACACGTGCGTGGCAACTTGGTTCACCATGTGGCTGAGGCGATCCTGGACCTCGTCACGATCGGCCCGCTCGTGCTCTAGCCGGCTCCCCTAACGGCCTATCATATCTCCCGCTTTCTGCAGCAACGCCGCCGACGCCTCGAGCATCTTTGTGGTGGATGCCTGCCGCTTTTGAAGCTTCGTGAACTCCCGCACATAATGGAGGAGCATGGCACTCCTCTCCTCCTTGAGCTCACGGAGCTCCACGTCCTTGGCCCTGAGCTCCGCATCCTTGGCATGGAGCTCCTGTGTCAGGCGCCTCACCTCGGACTCCGTGATCTGCTGCGCCGCCATGGCACCAGGTAGAAGCAATGGGGAGAGGAAGCAAAGGGGGCGAAATGGCTGAAAGGCTATGCAATCTACGGGAAGGTGGAGGGCGGAAGCCGAGGAGCAGTGAATCTTTTGGTTTTCACCATGGTAAAACACCAGTCGACGACTTCTCACATCAGGGAGCAGTGGGTTTTACAGGCGGAGTCATCGTGACTAATTGCTGCCGCGCCTGCTCCCGTCAATCAAAAAATTAAAAATCCTGCCGTGCCTGCTCCCGTCAATCAAAAAATTAAAAATCATGCCACACCCAAACACCAGAGCAACACCGCGGTGGATATTTAAATTTACCTGCCGGCAAGTAGATAAAAAAAGGGGTGAAAAAAGAAATGTAGCGGCGGCCTAGCTAATTGGTCGAACTAGCCCAACTAGCTAGCCACCATGCTTCACTGATGTACTCGGCGGGAAAGGTGGTCTTTTGTGATTTGATGACTCATTTACTTCCTTCGGCGCTACGACCGAGGAGGACCTAGAAAACGCACGGTAGGTCGTCCCACGTCAGGAAGAATATATGTGTGCACCACCCGGGAGGACCCCGAAACCGCTCGGTAGGGTGTGCCACGTCTCGGCACGGAGGAAAAATGTGCGTGTAAAATATACTGTATTAGATGTAGTACCTATGGTTCGACCTCGGGACCCAGCAAATCGGTCAAAAACAACCCACTAGCCACACAGCTTCATCATGCAAACGTGGCATGGAGGATAGATGTGGTTAGCTCCGTCTTAACCAGCCACAACGTCTCTTGTTCTAGGCGATTCTTCTATTTTCCATGCTTTTTTTAGTTGTAATAACACCACGGCAAGCTAGCGCCGCTCTTCGTGTGTGCCCATGCAAAGGTTAGACGATGGAGAGAAGAGAGATTGAGATCGCAGACCTGGGACCCACAAGTAAGTGAGACAACGGTCATGCACGTGTTGACGAGGCACTCCCTCTACTATACTCAACGGAAGTACTATATAAAACCAAGTTATGGGACAAAGCCAACAACCGTTTGTTTTTTCAGGCTATCGACTTACGCTTTGTAGTCTAGGTTGCCAGTTCGAATCTCATCTTTCAGATTTGTTAGTTTTATGTCCAAATTTGATTAATGACAAGTGGGACCCCCATGTGTTGTTCCGATATTTTAGTGTAGGATGGTTTTTTTGAACAAACACTTTGCGCGGTTAGACAAGTAACGACACGAGTTACACGTATTTTGCAAGTTTATGAACAAAAATGACAATGGCATAGAATATCACATCCACCCCGCAGCTTAGGTACTATGGTGATACGAGTTTTTACACCGTTGGAAGTGAGATCCAATGGCTTGGGAGTAGTCTTTGTAATTATGTGCAATTTCCAAACTCTCCAAAGTTTTTTTTGCAAATAAAACATTCAGGCCTTGTGTGTGCCGCTGCATCTTCGATCCAACGGCTCCCCGTTGCTCATATTAGGTGCTCCCCGTAGCTTAATTACCTGCTACAATGATGTGAGCATCTAGGTCGTATGATCAGTGATCAGATGGCACATGCATAGTACTTGTACTTTCTGCGCATTTCCCAAACTCTATCAGTCGTATATTGCAAAAACATTCAAACCTCCTACTGTGGGCTGTTAGATCTCAGTGAACTCGTATCACCATAGAATCTACGGTGCAGGAGCACCTCATATTCTCCCGTGCGAGAAAACATAAGGTGCTATCGCAGCTTGGATGCTACGGTGATACGAGCTTGGAGGTCGTTTCATCTGAGATCCAATGTCATCTGAGCAGTCTTTGTGCTTGTAAGCAGTGACCAAACTCTTTTGGGCTTTTCTGCAAAAAACCATTCGAACCACCGAGGAGGTGTTGGGTCAGAAATCCAATGCCTCTGAAGAGCTTGTATCACCGAAGCATCTAAGGTGTGGTAGCACATGATATTCTTACATACAGGAGAATATGATGTCCTCCTTCATCTTAGATGCTATGGTGATACGAGCTTTGAGGTCGTTGGATATGGGATCAAAGGGCATCTGAGTAGTTTTTGTACAAATTGTGTGCAATTCTCAAACTCATCAAGGTTTCCTGCAAAAATATTAAGACACATCATGTGAGCTGCTATATCTCAGATCTACAAGCTCCAAGCAACTCGTATCGGCATATAGCATCTAAGGTATGGGGGCACATGATATTCTCTCAGGGAGGAGGGGTGCGGGTGCACAACCAATCAGTGGTTGGGAGGGTGGGGACAAATATAATCTAAACAACCCTAAATAGAGCTCCACAATTTTATCTAAGGTCGAGGGGTTGACCCCCGACAATCATAGCTCCGCCTAAACACAACATTTGCATGTACTTTAGTACTAGACTTAATATTCATGTTCATTTTAAATATTGAACTAAGGACCATGGATGTCTTACATTTTGCTCCCTTCGTTCCTAAATATTAGTCTTTTTAGAGGTTTCAAATGGATTGGCACATACGAATGTATATAGACATATTTTAGAGTCTAGATTCACTCATTTTGCTCCGCATGTAGTCACTTGTTGAACTCTCTAAAAGACTAATATTTAGGAATAGAAGGAGTATTTTTGAATTCGTGTTATACATGCATGGTTTGGAAAAATAGATGCACTATACTTATTGGATTGTTGTTGTGTTCGTGCGTGTGTGTCTTTGTGTGTGTGTGTGTGTGGTCATATGCTTGATACATACAAAGTTTTCTCACCTCCATATTGTTCATCTTTTAAATTTGAATTTGCATTGGAAAACTTACTAGGGATACCATGAAATGTGAAATCCACGTTGAGATCACTATATCACAAACTCACTCTAATTCAACAACTCGTCATAAATGAATTACCACGTTGACATTAGTATTTGCAAGGAAAATACGGGTTTGTGATACACATAGATTCGTTTGGCAATTTAAAAGGTTCCTTTCGTATTCTCGAATGGTAGGACCCAACGGCGTACCAGCCAGACCTTGGCTCGTGTTGATCCTAAAAAAATAAAAAAAACAAAAAAAACTGGGATCGTTTCCTTCGGTGGCATGCGTGGTACGCACATTAGGGAACCCCAACCAGTCGAGCCTCAACGTTTCAAGTCGAAATATCTGGCGGCCAGAATTCCAGCCCTAGGAAATTCCCCTCATGTCCCCGGTCCATAATGACTACCGATGAACAAGGGAGGGATGCTTTAGTAACTAGACAACGTTACCTACCGTGCCGAGCACGGTTCAATTCCCTCGGTCACTGCTCGTCAAGGTCACCCGTCAACTGATTGCCTAGTACTACTACTACTACACTAGGATGAGCACAGAATTGAGCCCATTTGTTCGTGCCTAGTACTTGAGTTAATATATCAGGCAATGCACTGGTACGGAGGGATTATCCTTTTACTCTGCATATATATCTTGTCTGAAGTCTAACTAAGCAAAATGTTAGACCAAATCCTTTCTTAAGAAATACAACAGGATAGACGTACGGCTTGAAAATTAATTACATGATGCAAGTTATGATATTGTTTCGAATCCTAGATCTTAAATTTCAGAAAATCCAAAAGTGAGCATAATCTTGAAACTGAGCATGGTCACGTGATATGGCACAAATATTACTTCGTAAATGTTTTCTTCAATTTGAGACAAGCTGCTTATGACAAGATCCACAAATGAACAGGCAAGGTATTTTGGAACAAAGACCTGTCATGTTAAGGCGAATGTTTTCACTATTGAAACCATGGGCGTTTACGTGCCACCACGAGTCCCCGCTTCTCATCGGCAGGTGTCGTCCGAGCAAGCATGTGAGTCGACAGGAGGCGTGCGAGCAGACCGCTGCGCCGGCTGTCAGGGAGGCGTGAAAGAAGACCGCTGTGTGAGCTCACCGAGAGGCGAGCCCTTTGACCAGGCTCCGCCGCCCACCCTCGTCCCAACTGCTCCCACTTTTAATGTCGTCGGCGCCGCAGTTTAAAATCAACCCCGCACTACCCGGTATCGCTACAATCTTCTCTCTTCCTCTCCGATTCTCCTATCGTCTACCTCCAACTAGCCTGACCTAAACGTACACCATGTCGCATCATGATGGTCTGCCCTTAGTGTTCCAGTTTCCTGAGGAAGACACCCAGCCGGAGTCTCAAGAACATAAGGCGCTTTGGGACGAGCTTGAACTGGCCTTGCGGGAAGACGTCGCGCCTGTCCCCGCTCCTGTTCCAGCTCCAGTCGCCCCTACTACGCCAGCGCCCATCCCTGTGGCATTGATGGGCTAGGAGCCGCACAGTGTCGCTGAGCTTGATCCCACGGGGTTCCACGAGGTCCCCGTCGACTTTCACGCACCCGTGCACCTGCCAGCGCATGCGCCTGCGCGTGCACTGACGCACACGCCCGTGCCGGTGCCGGTGCACCTACCAGTGCATGCGCCTACGCGTGCACTGACATGCGCGCTCGTGCTGGTGCCCGTGCACACGAATGTATCCGCCGCGCCGTTGACAGCGCATGTCACCGTGCAGGTGCCAGTGCCCCCCTCAGCAGAATGGATGGCCGCCGTCGACCGCTTCCTTGCACCAATGCCAGTCGCCTCCTCCCGCCAGTTGACTCGCTCCGAAGTCCAGAACATTTTGGCCTTCCTTGAAGCTAGGCCAACGTCCAGGAGTACGCCAACAACGGTGCAAGACGCCACAGCCGCCGTCGGTCAGTGGCCCGACGACACACAGAGCACGGCAGAGGAGCTGCTTCCCACCGCGAGACACCCCCGCCGCCGCCGCGTAATCTAAATTTGGCATGAAAAACGTTCGGACTGTCATGCTTAAAATCTGAACGTTTATCATTTCCGCTTATTTCATATCGATCATCGTATAATTTAAAGTCGGAGTCAGACTGAACGAAATCTATGGTTTGATCGATTCAATGTTCTTCTAGAGCCGTATCAAATTAAATATAAAACGTCATCAAGCCACATGTATTCCTTGTCATCCAACGACCTAGACTGCTTCAATGTCGAGCGCTCAACACGTTTAGCGTGCAGTTAATTTCATGCCAAAAATAGTGCTAATCACATAACAACACGCAAATAATATCCTAGTACTTAATATCCGCATGCACTTAATATACTTCCAAATTAACGTGCATTGCACGTACACACTAACTAGTGCTGCTAGTACGTGAAACTAGTGTCGTGACTTGTGAACGCGTCCAGATATGGTCAACGGCAACATCTCCCGCGAGTTCTTCCTGTTTGCCCGTGCATCTAAACGCAGAAGGGGAGGAGAGAGAGAGAGCACACATGAAACCCACCAGTAAGTGAAGGCGAATAGTACTAAAAATAATTTTACATGTTATCCATTAATTAGGCTGTGGTAATATAAAAACATTATGTGAACAAAGGGGGGTACAACAAACATTTCTATTCTACGTATGTTGCCTATTGACGTGCCGCTTGAATGCCCGGTCGCATGTTCGATCCTCATCCTTTATTTTTTAATTTGTATATAGGTCCAAATTTGTTTCATGACATGTGGGCCCCTCGGTGTGTAGTTTGTAGCACTTTAATTTGTGGGTCGAAATTTGTTCCATTCCAAGTGGACTATTAGTGTGTAGTTTTGTAGCTAATTTATAATAATTAAAGAGAACAACATAGTTTTTTCAATAATACCATGGTGCGACGTTGAAGGCGAGAAAGGACGTGCGAGAGAGCGATGACCGAGCCAGAGGGAAATCAACTAGGGAGTTGCGTGGGTTGCAACGGTATTTGGAGTAGTTGTGGGGCGAATGCTACGAAAATATAATCTAAACCGACCGGAATAAATCCCTACACAAATTAATCCAAGGTTGGAGTGCCCCTCCCAATGTAAATAGCTCCTGCTTTGCGAGGTTTGGAGAGGTAGTAGCTTCAACGCATGGAAGATAGGGTGTGAGAAAGCAAGGTCAATCGAGAGACATATAGATAGAGAGACAAAGTGAGTGTGGTCTGACATTCATTGAACAAATATATATGCTCTGGAGAGATATTGTCCGATTGAGCTTTTGGCAAGGGTGAGGGCTATAAGATAGAGCTTGAGAGATGATCCAGTCACAAACGTGTAGATATATTTTGTGCGTGGGAGGAAGCAAGGTCAAACGATCACATAGGGTCACCGTGCGATCGAAAGAGTGAGACGGGTTGCAGAGGTGACCTAGATAGACAATGTGCGTGAGAGAGTATACAATGTGAATAGGTCGAATTGGGCTCAAACATGGTGATATATCGTTTTTGTCCGAGAAAGAGCGAGGTCAATCGAGACATACTGAGAGAGAGAGAGAGAGAGATTGAGTGAGCGTGTCCCACCATGAGGTCGGAAGAGTGGCGGCGGCTTGGATGGACTAACCTAGATAGACAATCTGCGTGAGAGAGTATATAGTGTGTCGATCGAGGCCCGAACAGGGAGATATATCATTTGTGTGTGAAAGAAAATGAGGTTAAACGAGACTCAGATAAAGAGAGCGAGATTGAGCGAGTGTGGCCCGCAGTGCGAAAGAAAGAGTGAGACAGTCTCGAGGGAGTGACCTAGATATACAACGTGCGTGCGTGCGCACGAGAGGTTAGGGGGGGCTAGATAGGCAGTGCATGTATTTAGCGCGAGAGGGTGAGAGGGAGATGGGGGAGAGAGAGAGCTCGGCATGGGGTGCAATGGCGGGTTTGTGAGGTAAATACATTTGGTAAGAGAGTGGAAAAAGGGGTTGTGTAGTGGAGAGACTTAGAGATCGAAACTTGGAGAGAAAGAATGAACGTGTGTTGGAAACCGATAGCTTTGTTAAGGTGGTTAGGAGAGGAAGATTGACCGATAC
>NC_041387.1:565605798-565633470 GCF_002162155.2 Triticum dicoccoides | reverse complement strand
AAAAACAACATTTGAATGTACATAGTACGAGACTCAATATCGATGTTTCAATTCGGTGTACATTGTATGATTTGAACCAGGCATACGGGTAATTATTTTGAATTCGTGCCATACTAAGTTTCGAAAAGTTGACATTGACTCAATTTGTTGTGCTTTTTTGTAGGTCATATGTTTGAATCCATCCAAAAGTTTTCTCACTACCATGGTGTTCATCATATACATATGAATTTGTATTAAAAAAGTAGCATGGATACAGTGAAAGGCGAAATCCATGTTAGAATTGGAGATCGCTATGTGACACACACTCTAATTTAAATAACTAACTACGTGACACACACTCTAATTAAAATAACTAATTATGTGACACACACTCTAATCCACGTTAGCCTGGGTACCGTTTCAATTTTTTTTCAAATAACTCCTCATTAATTAATTTATAGTACTCCCTCTGTTCACTTTTATAAGACCTTGAAGACATTTCAGACAATGTGCAAAACAGTTCATTTTAAGTTGTCTGAAACGACTTACAAAAGTGAACGGAGGGAGTATCTCGTTTCGAATGACTAATTATTGCAAGGAAAACACGGGCATGGTAATACATACAGATTCGTTTGCAAATGAAAGAATATTCGTTTGCATTCTCAAATGTAGGCGCACCAGGGAGACTAGGGTCGTGTCGGGGTAGACGCTGCTTTGGTGCCTTAAAGGCAACTACCTTTGGGTCACTGACATGTGGGCCAGCCACCTGTTGGGCCCACATGTCATGGACACAAAGGCATGTGCCTTAAGGCACCGAAGCATAGTCCTGTCGGGGCTGGTGGCATGTTTCGGACGGACACGTAGCACCCAGCCACCCACCCCCCCTCAAAAAAAGGACGACGACAAAATAAGTTTGCGCTTCCATGTTTCGGATTGAAATGCGGCCCCAATTCCAGCCCTGCAAAATCTCTCTTCTCCACCGTCCCCTTCCGCGCCCAGATTGCTCAAATCCCTAATTCGCTGCCAACCCAAGCAAAGTTCGAATCGCCCTTCGTCTCGTCTCTTTCCCCACCATTCCCCACCTCTGTGCAGGATAACGACGACGAAGACAACGGTCGCGCTTCACCACCGCACCGGAGCTACCTCATCTACGCCCTCGTCCACCGCACCGGGTGGTCCACCAATAACATCGGCCGCCGCAACCGACGTGCCTCACAAACACCGAGTTCCACCACATCAGGTGCGCTTCACCGACACCGTCTCCCAGCTCACCGGGGCTACTTCATCAAGCACATCGTCGCACCTCCGCCCCCCGAGGCCGTTGGGGCTTCACCAACGTTCTCTTCCACCGCATCGTAGCGCTCCGCTGCCACTCAAGATCTGCATCCGTGCGCGGCCAGCCAATGCCAGCGCATCACCCTCAACGGCTCTAAAGTGACCCGCACTCTAGCTAGGCGAGCATGCCCAAACGCTGGCCCGAACTAGGTATCCACACATCACTCCCTTGTGCACTGTTCCGACGATGTTTGGATATCCTTTCACTGCTCTCTTAGCTTACACGCCTATGCAACTCTAACTTTAACTCTTATTTCTTTTGGAGTTATCATCTGAAACAAGTAAATCCATTTTTTAGCGAAGCATGACGGCGCTACGGGATCTGGTACACATCCTGCACACCCGTATAACCTTGTAAGTATCTGTCCTCCGGTACAACATCAAGGTCGATTCCTCTTATTTGATCAACCATTCGCCATGTCAAAAATGTAGAGGGGGATGAAAGGAGAACAAGGCATGCATATCCAAGCAAGTGGTAACATGGACTTGTACATGGAACGTCCCAAGCGCAAGTAGAGCTGCAGTGAGCCTGTACAACGAGCTAGCTTAAGTCCCTGCATTTCATTTAATTCGTATTGGCATTCGTGTATGATTTGTGTGCAGTGGCTGATCCACGGATTCATGTTACTAGGGGCAACTTTAACTTAAAAAATACGAAGGCACTTGCACTCCGGAAATCAACCTAACTTGAGAAATGTGAAGCTACATGCACTTTGAAAACCAGCTAATGATCCAAAGTAGTTCAGATTATAAACATTAAATGATGCAAGCACCAAAAAAACACAAAATGCAACATAGTGTACAAGGACTACAAACATGGTCTGTACCTGCTTGAATTATTCGTTCTCTGGCTGAAAATATCGAAGCATAATTGCACGTATAACCAGTGCGCAAATTGCATATCAATATATCTATCCTGCACAAATATGCCAATAGTTTCAAACAACCGATTAGAGTAGTATTTATGCTATGTTGTCATGATACGGTGACTTTCTGGTAGATGGCCTCGACGTTTCCTCAAGCTATGAAAATGCACTATAATTTGCTTGTCATCAATGCATGCAAATCTCTGTCTCTCTCAACATAGTAGATCATCATTAGACACTAAATCCTTCAATGAGCTTGCAAAATGCTTGCATTAGATCCCTCATTAGACACTATATGTTCATCACCAGGAGCATGTAAAATGTTTGCATCAAATTCTTCATTAGCAGTCTGTTCATTAGACACTTCAGGCTCAAGAACAACATGAGCTTGTATGTTTGCACCGGAAACTTGATTAGCTACATCAGATTCATTCTGTTCAGTACTGATTGGGAGAGTTATAAAATAAGTAGAAATTGGTTTCATTTTCTCATAGATTCCCTACATACAAGAAGTTTTACAACACAGTCAGGTTTAACTATTGGCCAGAAATTGAAGAGTTGAATTAGATACAATCAGGGATGTGATGTACCTGCTTGTTGCGCATGCTACTCTTGCAAGCTGCGACTGTCCGTTTGCGCAAGCTCGATGCCATGCCTGTGCTGCCGCCGCCGCCTCCCACGCAGGCTACACCTAGGGTTGGATCTTCATCTTCTTGTCCTTCCGTTCGCTTGAAGCCCGGCTACCGCCCTCCATGAGGGCGCAAGGAAGTGTTGTGTCGGCCTGTCCAGCGGCGGCTAGGTTAGGAGTGAACCAGACTAGAGGCTGGAGCGAATGAATTGGGATTTTTCCTGCTGTTGATCGATATGGGAGGCGCTCGTTTGGGCCGCAAGCCTGCTATAGGGTCTGCCTTGCACTTATGTTATTGGCCCATCCAAATTTAAACATTTTTCTTCATTTTTACATCGCCTGCTCGTGCATTGGGATGAACAAAACTAGCGTGGGCCAACCTGGACGACTCAAACTAGGTGCACACTTTCTAGCCACCTGAGGCGGCCGCCCATACCAGCCCCTATGGTGGCGTCGCCCCTTTTTGCGTGTATGATTGGATAGTGAAAAATATTCCGGTGGCGCTTTCGATTTATCCACAGAATGGTTGAATTGCTTGTTTCTATGAACTGAGTTTGCCAAGAATGTGAAGGATGCCAGTCTTTTCATCCTATTGTAGATTCCTTAGATCTCGATATGCCAAAAGTAATCACATGAAATATACAGTAAAAGCCAGTGTGATGTGTGTGGCTACAACTAGTCTGACTACACGTCCTCATATAACATATCAAGGATGCACCATCTTACCAGATTAACCATTCGACTTACCCATGTAGTGTGGGAAGAAAGAAGTATTAGGACTGTGTATCCAAGCAATTGATGCCATGGAGTCCTTCGTACAACCTTGTAGGCAAAAAAGAAGTTGCAGTGTGCCTGTACAAAGAACTAGCATAAGTTCAGTTACCTGCTTCTCGGAATTTTAGTTAGCCACTTATTGCAAAATTGTTCAATTACGTTGCTTGGCTTAATTTAGTTTGCTACTGATTACATAATACCACAGCCTGTTAATCATATTGTATACTGCGCCTATCTATGTGTTTGATACTTACTGTTAAGAATTATCTGTTTGCCTTAAATTAAATATCTACTTGTTTGTTTAACTGCTTTACTGCTGCAACAGCGGGTTACAATGATGTTAATAACTACTTTTCAGCATCCAATTGAATCTCTTTAATTCCTTGTTTGTTTAACTGGTTTGCTGTTATAACTCCTAGTTGAGATGTTTTGCTAACTTCAACTTTTCTGAATCCAATCGGAACTTTAATGGCAAAACAGGTTAGCCCAAGATCAAAGAGCGAGGTCCCCATGGACGTTGCATCATCCCACAGCAGTGGCACCGGCCCAATTGTGCATTATAAATTGCCATCTGCTGATGCTCTAGAGTCTAAACTAGTGGTAGAAAGAGATTCTGCTTCTGCACTTAGAGATGAAGTTGACATGTTGAGGAAGCAAATAGCACAAGCACAAGCAGTACTCAAGACAACAATTAAATATTTGGTGGATTTCAAAACGAAGCAAGCTGAGACTGACCAGATTGTTAAGGTCCTGAAGGAAAAAAGGAAATTAAATTCCTACTTGGTAAATCGTAGGTGAAATGTTCTTTCCATCGTTGAATAACCTTTGTGTTGTCTGTTCATGTAATCAATCAAACCATTTGTTTTAGAGATCATGTAATAATTGTTTTTTTGTTTTTTGGTTTGTACTTTTATTTGAGCACAAGTCTGTACTAATTGCTAAGACTCGGAGACATTTCATTTGGATTGCTGTGCTAGACCTACAAATATGCGAATCGGGCTGAATGTGCATTCAGCAATAGTAGTAGTATAGATGGACCATAAGTGGCACGCATCGGAAAGGGCCAAGATGCTGGCTAAAAAAAGGATGCTGTTTTAGCCAAAAAAAAGTACAGCGGCCTGGCTTATGTATGTTAGTTGATATTATTGATCCATATACTCTATAAGGGTTTATATGTCTGTTAGTTCTGTACATTCTTGGTTGATTGACTCGATATTTGAATCTTGATACATCGCTCGTGTACATATCTAAATGGGAGTACACATTATGCTGCGTGTGACATTTGAGTTGGACATGAAGTGCTCCAAATATTCGAATTCACCTTAAACTGGATTCTAGCTTCTGAATTTAAGTATCGGCATTTGTAAACCATATTCATATATGACAGTGGAATACATCTTTGTCGTCCTTTTGAAGATATATAAAAACACATATAATGATTTATAAAGATTCATATAGGAATACAAAATGGATTCGAATTTAGTTGCCAGGGTAAACATGGATGCTTATTGTCCCAAAATTTGAAAGAAGCGGCAAAATGTCCACTCCCACGTCGGTTGCCCGAAGCCAAGTATTTGGGAGAGGGAAATTACTGTCTACCCATTACACAGACAATCCATCGGCCCATTTTCCACTTCTCTAAATAGGGGTAGGTTAGTAACTTCAGTTAGACGTGACACGACCGCCTGTGAGGCCATTCCGACACGGTGGGCATAAAACATGGGCGACAAAACACATTTGATTCAAGCTCCTCCGAAAGACCTCTATTTCTCCCTCCATTCCCCATTCATACACGGTGGGCGGCAAAACAAACATGACTCGGCCAAAATTGATGTTGGCAAATATTTTCAGCAGGGGCAGGTTTGTAACTTCACTTAGACGTGACACAACTGCCTACCTGTCAGCCCCGTTCATACACCGTGGGAGCCAACCATGGGCACCAACCACCCTTTCCTCGCCCGAAATCGCTCTGGGCAAATATTGACGAGATGCGAGATTACTGTCCTATCCCCAACCGACGAGACGTCCAAATTTTAAACGGGGGCTAAGTTTGTAACTTTCCCATATTTCAGACAGGCGTGTCCCAAAAACATGGTTCCCCGTACCTCTCCCTCCATTTTCCCATTCATACACTGTCCGCGCTAGAACACCCCATCCCCACACCATCCTCCGTCTGCCACCCCATCCATCGCCGCCGTCCTCCACCACATCCATCGCCACCGTCCTCCACCATGCCGGAGCGCCTACCAAGATCGCGTCGTCCACTGCTAGAGATGGATGTTTCTCATCCACGGCGACGAACCAATAGCCTTGCATTGCGTCCTCTCGCTTCATCGGCACCGTCGTCTTCTTTGCTGGGGCCGCTCACACGACCTTCTCTTCCACCGCAACGGGACTTATCCCCCGATGCACCCGTCTACCGTCACAGATCTGCTTCAATGCCACCGATAGCCATCGCACCCCCGATGCATACACGGTGCCGCAAGAGAGGTGGCACTTCATATCTCCTCAACTTTTTGACCTCAACTAGAAAATAGATCTTAACTTGGTTACTATATTTTCTTTTCAGCTCTTAGAATTTAGTTCTTAGTTCAAAGCAAACAATGGATACTAAATATCATTTCTCCGGTTTGCAGCTTCAAATCTGCATGGCACAACCATAATACGGTTTAATTGATCATGCTTTGGGTTTAATTGATCATGTGGTTCTGTGGTGGTTTCTTTAATAAAAATCGGAGGGGAAACCGTATTTTTCTAAAAAATATATGCTTAGAGTTTCCCCCTTTTATGATCACTATACGATCAGAATACGTGCTTTGTGTCATAATAACACTGCTCCACCCATCAAGCTAAACAAGCTTAGTTGTTCAAATACGAATATGATATTATTAAAACAGAGTTGTTTAATTGGTCAGCTAAATGTTCCTAAATTAGTTTCGACAATGCATGTTCGCCGCTTGGGTGTGTATCTCTACAGGGTGCCCACGGCGGGCCGGCCCACCCTGGGATTTTGGGTCGTCCCAAGCCCCGATTCCCCTCTGTTCTGCTGCGCGCTTCTGATCTCTACTCGCCCCTAGCCGCCTGCCTCGCCGGTGACTTGCCGTCCCCGGACGGCATGACTCTAGGAGGAGCCATCGGATTAACAGGAGGCCAGGAGCCGCTCGCCCAACAGTGTCACCGCTGCCCGAGCGCGCCGTCGTGCCTACCTTCCTAGTTCGTTTAGGGCTCAGGCGTGCAGCACCCACCAAGCCAACCCGATTTATCCTGAGATACGTCCTCAACACTCAGTAGCCACTCCTCATCACCCATTTTCTAATTGACTCATTACTCATTAGGCAGGACTATCATTAGGGTTTGTTTTGTGCTTAGTGCTACCTACACTTAATGGTTCAGATGTATTTCGGTAATCTTTAGTACCTCTAAAGTTCACAGGGTTTTCAAAATTCCGGCCCTCGGAGCAGACACTAGTCATTTTGGATTGTTGTTCGTAGTGACATTGACCCAGATTACTACTGCCCGCCAGGTTTGTTGACAATTTTACTTGTCTTTCTTACTCATTCGATATAATATCCAATTATTCACGTCGATTAGTTGCAAACAATAAGTGCTAGACAAACTTCTTCATTCAGATTTTGGACGGTCTCTTACTGCAGTTACAATTCTGCATACTTGTCCTAGTAAGCTCACAAGTAAATGATTGATTCACTACATCTATGCTTGCCTTGTCATATTTGTTGTCAATATTCATTTAGGGTGGACCACCCTGTTTCTAAATACTTGAACCTTAGACATGAGTGAATAGTATTTCTCTATGTGATCTCTTCCATCATGTGTGGGCAACAAACACTGCATTGTATAGAAAGAAAGTGTCATTTCCAGCTTTTACATAGGTTTCTATCTTTTACATGGAATACAATGTGCCTACTTGCTTTCTGTCACACTACCAACACTCCACCCTTGAAGCTAAACATTATGCCACTCATAATTGCTTAGTTTATTTGTTCAAATACGAATTTCGTATGATTCTAATGTTCCTACTTCAGTTTTGAAATGTGTGCCTGCCTGTTATAGAGACATAAGGGGTTTGTATTTCTGTATGTGGTCTGGTCAGCACGGTTGGGGAGGTGAACTTTGCATATGCAGGGGTTTATAGGGAGACACTCTCCGAGTTGAATCCGCAATGCATTCCATAGATAATCTGACTACTTTTTATGTTTTCATGAATCTCAGATTCTGAATAGCATCATAATGATTATGAGCTTGCGCGCATGAAAAGAATAAAGCAGAACAATGCCATGACTATCAAACTTGGCATTAAGGGACTGAAATCAAGTCTGGATGCAATGCAATGCAAACGCTCTCCACCTACAGATTAATGCTCAAAATATGATCCTAACAGTGATTCTGAGCTAGAGGGAGACCTAAGTAAATGTAGCTCCCTAGTGGAGGAGTCAGAGGAAGATGCCCTATCTTATTCACCCATCAAGGTACTTGCTCTAACTTTCCAATGTTACATTGCTCGCACATATCTTGCAACTGATGCTTTGCATTACTTCTACTTTGTTGAACTGCCATTAGCTTAGTTTACACATCGTGTATGTGAATACGCCCTGCCTATCCATTTTCAGTACATATTCCATCTGCCATTATACCATATTTATCCATTCAAACGATGTTCTTGTGTATCAGACGTTCAAAAGGAAGAGGGTGATTGCTGGTCGTGGAGGACCACAAGCAAAGTATTTGGAAAAGGTAGTGGCACCTGATAAATCAAATAGCCAATTAGGTGTAGTTGCAATATCACCTGACCCACAAAACACCCCAACTCTAGCAGACTCTATCCCTACTACACTGGTCATTTCTAATGCACCAACTCAGCAGACCCCAACTGCAGAAAACAGTATGATTATGCCAGTTGACATAGCACCAGCTATACGATGCAAAATCCCCATTCCAGCAAAGAGTACACGAAATCCAGTTGCCAAATCCCTTTTCGAACCAGAGAGAGCCCTAATTGCAGCAAATAGGACCCCTGTTCCATTTCTTCCCAGTTTAGAAGATGGACCTTATGTTGTTGTCAGGAACTTTGTGCGCATCTTTCCTTCATGGAAAGATTATACCGCAGACACAGAACAATTTCCAGTCTTCCTCCGCAACTTACGCATAAGTAATGTACTAATGTTATTCATGGTTAGTGCTGCATATGTTTCTGCTGACAGAAGACACAAGATTTCATTCTTTGAAATAGGCGAGGAGCAAACTGGATTGTGATGATGAGCAAGGGTTGGTTGCGCTTTTCAAGCACTCGTTGATGAAGTATCGTTCCTACCTGAGGCAAGCGCACTTCGATGGCAAGCCTCTGAACAAAATTTCTGTAAAGTCTCCGGTGCTACATTTATCCGACGGTGACTGGAATAATCCTGTTACACATTGGTCTCGCCTGCAGCGTAAGGTACTGTCTATGATATCACATCACAATTTGAACTACATTTCTGCATTTGCCTTAATGTCTCACTTGTACAAAAACTGTTAGCAGAAGAACATTCGTTCTCAAGGGACCACAGAATCTCGCAACTATACTGCACACTGCATTGCTCTTGTGAGTACCTCTTTCCCTGTATGACCATACTTACTTTCATAGATGTTTGATTATGTAGCATCACTGCACATGTTAGCCTCGTAATCGTCCATTTGGTGGACATTATAAGATCCGTATGGACTCTTACATAAATTTAGAATCAACCCAATGCTTTTGAAGAGGTTTAGCTCTGCAGTCCTCTTGTAAGGACTGAACGTGGTCTATCACTGTACTTACATTGACAGCTACTCCCTCCGTTCATAATATAAGAACGTTTTGTAAAGTACACCAGTGTTCAAAACACTCTTGTATTATGGGAAGAGGGATTGGTTCATTTTGTAGCATTCTGCATCTTATCTCCCTCGCCCACCATTTACTAAAAAAGATCAGATCTATATTTAATCTTACCAACAAGTAGAATACACAGACAATGCCAATGCAGAAGTGTAGCCCATTGCTCTTGTCAGTACATTTTGTCCTGTAACGGTTGTACTTCCAGGGATTGGTAGTTGATTATGTAGCATCAATCTGCATCTTATCTTCATTATCCTCTATCCCTTCAAGTATTATCATATCTATAATTACTCTCTACAAAATGTAGAGTACAGGCAATGCTTATGAAGAAGATTATGTGCTCAAATTCTTGAGTTATCCTTCCCTTGACATGGAGAAGGGCATTATAAAGCCGGTGTTAGCTTTTAATGTAATTCAGTCTTCTAAAGCCTTTATCCTCAACTGTTGTTTAATTTGCTCATACTCCCTATCGTTTACTGCTGTATAGTTTGCTGTTTCTACAAAAATGCATGTTCGCAAGAACCGTAAGTTCTAAGTTTTACTTGTAAAACCAAATTCCTTATTCATACCATGCACATTACTTAATACTCCCTATATGTATGCTTGTTTTTGTGGATCTATAATCCAGTGTGTGGTGAAGCAGCCCACGTTTGCACCTTGTCATCTCCTGTTTTATCTTACTGATGTGGCTGATGATATGAACAACATGACATGCACATTATCCAAAATAGATACAATGATTTTCTTTGCCCTTCATCTATGCTTGTTATGTTAACATGGTAATCCAGTAGTGTGGTGAAGCTCCCTGCATTATGAACAATGCCAAATTATGCTATTGATATTTTGAACTTACTCTTTATTTTCTAATTTGAAATTGGATGGAATTGACAGCACAATTATCATCTTTGTTTATACACGTGCAAAACCTATCATCTCTCTGCTTTGTTTCAGGTTGATATGCCTGATGGCATGCACAAGTCTGCTGAAGGTTGTGAGACAAACACAACATATATTGCAGCAAAGAAGGCAAAACATCTTGAAGATAGCGAGACAACCCCAAAGTCTTGTCTTGATGCAGTGTTCAAGTTACTTGAGACTAACAGTCAGACAAGCTCAGAGAATTCGTTGTCTGAATCAGTTCGACTTCTTCAGTCCCAAGTTCTAGCAGAAAGGCATTCTACAACTCAACTTCGACTTGAAGTCCTATCTCTAAGAAAGATTGCGGAGAACACCAATGAGAACCTCATCGCTAAACAGCTACACCTGGAAGCTATGACCCACATGCTAGGCCGGTCTCACAGCCTTGCTCAGTAGCTTGCGCAACAGTTCCCCCGCAAGGCTAACCTTTCTTGAACTATCTTGGAAGTGGTCTCGGTTCAGTATTATTTTGTTACGCTGCAATGGTGCCCAGTTTTTGTAATCTGCTTCTTCGTTGTGCTTTATGATCACTTGTGGCGAACTTCGATGCCCAGTGGATGTAATATACCTTAAATCCTTTATTGTATAGTGTAGGTTTATTCTTAGTTACTATGCCGTAATTTCTTTATTTTATAGAGTAGGTTTGTTCTTAATTCCTACTAGTTACTGCCATCATTCGCTATCTGAAAAAAATTAGATGTAGTCAACCGGGACGAAACATTTGACTCTAACGGGCCAGGTTTTTAGCGGGCCGGAATTGGGCCGGCCTGCGTATTTCTTGGGCCCAAATGATTGGGGCCTTCACACATTGCGCCAGGCCCACACTTACACCGGCCTATATTTTAGTTGGGCCTTTTGTCGACCCAGCGCTTAGTGTGGCCCAGGTAGCATTGGGCCATTAATGGGCTGAATATTGTACTGGCCTGTTACGACCGAGATGAAACCACGGGCCTTTAGCAGGCCAAAATGCATGTTGGGCCTCAATTTTCACTAGTCATCGACGGGCCTTCAGCAGGCTGAAATGTAGACAGGGCCTTTTTGGGCCTAGTTAGCTCACGGGCCGTTACCAGGCCGAAACATATCTCGGTCCTTAGTTGGCCCACTGATATCATGGGCCTTTAAGGGGCCAAAAACGTAGTATAGGCATCAACATGCCGAATACAGGCTTCTCCATAAGTCTGTATAAAACCATATAATTTGATCACCTTATCAAAGCATATATTCCAACTCTGAGATGCTTGCACCAGTCCACAGATGGATCGCTGGAGCTCGCACACTTTGTTAGCACCTTTAGGATTGAAAAAACCTTCTGGTTGCATCATATACAACTCTTCTTTAATATCCATTAAGGAATGTAGTTTTCATATCCATTTGCCAAATTTCATAAGATGTGGCAATTGCTAACATGATGCGGACAGACTTAAGCATCGATACGAGTGAGAAAATCGCATCGTAGTCAACACCTTGAACTTGTAGAAAACCTTTTGCAACAATTCGAGCTTTGTAGATAATAAAACTACCATCACCGTCCATCTTCCTCTTGAAGATACATTTATTTTCTATGGGTCGCCGATCATCGGGCAAATCCACCAAAGTCCATACTTTGTTCTCATACATGGATCCTATCTCACATTTCATGGCCTCAAGCCATTTGTCGGAATCTGGGCTCATCATAGCTTCTTCATAGTTCGTAGGTTCGTCATGGTCAAGTAACATGTCTTCCAGAACAGGATTACCATACCACTCTAGTGTGGGTTGTGCTCTGTTTGACCTATGAGGTTTTGTAGCAACTTGATATGAAGTTTCATGATCTTTATCATCAGCTTCCTCTCTAGTTGGTGTAGGCATCACGGGAACATATTTCTCGGATGAGCTACTTTCCAAATTGAGAGCAGCTACAATTACCTCATCAAGTTCTATGTTCCTCCCACTCACTTCTTTTGAGAGAAACTCCTTCTCTAGAAAGTTTCTGTTCTTAGCAACAAAAATCTTGCCTTCGGACTTCTGGTAGAAGGTGTACCCAATTGTTTCTTTACAGTATCCTATGAACACACATTTCTCCGATTTGGTTCGAGCTAATCAGGCTGAAGCCTTTTGACATAAGCATCGCATCCCCAAATTTTATGAAACGACAGTTTAGGTTTGCTGCCAAACCACAATTCATACGGTGTCCTCTCAACGAATTTTGATGGTACCCTGTTTAATGTGAATGCAGTTTTCTCTAATGCATAACCCCAAAATGATAGTGGTAAATCGGTAAGAGACATCATAGATCGCACAATATCTGATAAAGTGCAGTTACGACGTTCGGACACACCATTACGCTGTGGTGTTCCAGGTGGCGTGAGCTGTGAAACTATTCCACATTGTTTTAAATGAAGGCCAAACTCGTAACTCAAATATTCTCCTCCATGATCAGATTGTAGAAACTTTATTTTTTTGTTATGATGATTCTCCACTTTCACTCTGAAATTCTTTGAACTTTTCAAATGTTTCAGACTTGTGTTTCATTAAGTAGATATACCCATATCTGCTCAAAACATCTGTGACAGTCAGAAAATAATGATACCCTCCACGAGCCTCAACACTCAATGGACCGCATACATCGGTATGTATTATTTCCAAATAGTCATGAGCTCATTCCATCGTTCCGGAGAATGGAGTTTTAGTCATCTTCCCATAAGTTATGGTTCGCAAGTATCAAATGATACATAATCAAGTAATTCCAAAAGTCCATCTGCATGGAGTTTCTTCATGCGCTTTACACTGATATGACCCAAATGGCAGTGCCACAAATAAGTTGCACTATCATTATCAACTTTGCGTCTTTTGGCAAATATTATGAATATGTGTATCACCACGATCAAGATTCAATAAACCATTAACGCTGGGTGTATGACCATAGAAGGTTTTATTCACGTAAACAGAATAAATATTACTCTCTGTCTTAAATGAATAACTATATTGTAATAAACATGATCTAATCATATTCATGCTCAACACAAACACCAAATAACATTTATTTAGGTTCAACACTAATCCCGAAAGTTTAGGGAGTGTGTGATGATGATCATATCAATCTTGGAACCACTTCCAAAACACATCGCCACTTCACCCTCAAATAGTCTCTATTTATTCTGCAACTCCTGTTTCGAGTTACTAACCTTTAGAAACCAAACAGGTATCAAATACCCAGTGCTACTAAGAGCACTAGTAAGGTACACATCAATAACATGTATATCAAATATACCTTTGTTCACTTTGACATCCTTCTACTCCGCCAAATATTTGGGGTAGTTCTGCTTCTAGTGACCATTTCCTTTGCAGTAGAAGCACTTAGTTTCAGGGTTAGGTCCAGCTTTGGGCTTCTTCACGGGAGTGACAACTTGCTTGCCATTCGTCTTGAACTTCCCTTTATTTCCCTTTGCCCTTTTCTTGGAACTAGTGGTCTTGTTTAACCATCAACACTTGATGCTTTTTCTTGATTTATACCTTCATCGATTTCAGCATCACGAAGAGCTCGGGAATCACTTTTTTCATCCCTTGCATATTATAGTTCATCACAAAGTTCCAGTAACTTGGTGATGATGACTAGAGAACTTTGTCAATCACTATCTTATCTGGAAGATTAACTCCAACTTGATTCAAGAAATTGTAGTACCCAGACATTCTGAGCACATGCTCACTTGCTGAGCTATTCTCCTCCATATTTTAGGTGAAGTTCTTGTCAGAGGTCTCATACCTCTCGACACGTTCATGAGTCTGAAATACCAATTTCAGCTCTTGCAACATCTCACATGCTCTATGGCATTCAAAACATTTTTGAAGTCCCGGTTCTAAGTCGTAAAGCATGGTGCATTAAACTATCAAGTAGTCATCATATTGAGCTAGCCAAACGTTCATAATGTCTGCATCTGCTCCTGCAATAGGTCGGTCACCTAGCGGTGCATCAAGGACCTAATTCTTCTGTACAGCAATGAGGATAAACCTCAGATCATGGACCCAGTCCGCATCATTGCTACTATCATCTGTCAACTTAGTTTTCTCTAGGAACATATCAAAAAAACATAGGGAAGCTACAACGTGAGCTATTGATCTACAACATAGTTTGCAAATACTATCAGGACTAAGTTCATGATAAATTAAAGTCAATTAATCATATTACTTAAGAACTCCCACTTAGATAGACATCCCTCCAGTCATCTAAATGATACGAGATCCAAATCAACTAAACCATGTCCGATCATCACGTGAGATGGAGTAGTCATCAATGGTGAACATCTCTATGTTGATCATATCCACAATATGATTCACGTTCGACCTTTTGGTCTCCAGTGTTCCGAGGCCGTGTGCGTACATGCTAGGTTCATCAAGTTTAACCGGAGTATTCCACGTGTGCAAATCTGGCTTGCACTCATTGTATTTGAACGTAGAGCCTATCACACCCGATCATCATGTGGTGTCTCAGCACGAAGAACTTTCACAACAGTGCATACTCGGGGAGACACTTATACCTTGAAATTTAGTGAGGGATCATCTTATAATGTTACCGCCATACTAAGAAAAATAAGATGCATAAAAGATAAACATCACATGCAATCAAAATATGTGACATGATATGGCCATCATCATCTTGTGCTTTTGATCTCCATCACCGAAGCAACTTCATGATCTCCATCATCACTGGCTTGACACCTTGATCTCCATCGTAGCATCTTGGTCGTCTCGCCAACCATTGCTTCGATGACTATCGCTACCGCTTAGTGATAAAGTAAGGCAATTACATAGCACTTGTATTTCATACAATAAAGCGACAACCATATGGCTCCTGCCAGTTGCCGATAACTTTTACAAAACATGGTCATTGACGGAGTCCTGGATTAAGGGGTCCTCGGATAGCCGGACTATATACTTTGGCATCACTATTAGACTATGAAGATACAAGATTGAAGACTTCATCCCGTGTCCGGATGGGACTCTCCTTTGCGTGGAAGGCAAGCTTGGATATTTGGATATCTAGATTTCCTTCTCTGTAACCGACTCTGTGTAACCCTAGCCCCCTACGATGTCTATATAAACCGGAGGGTTTAGTCCGTAGGACAACAACAATCAGAATCATAGGCTAGCTTCTAGGGTTTAGCCTCTACGATCTCATGGTAGATCAACTCTTGTAATACTCATATCATCAAGATCAATCAAGCAGGAAGTAGGGTATTACCTCCATCGAGAGGGCCCGAACCTGGGTAAAACATTGTGTCCCCTGCCTCTTGTTACCATTAGCCTTAGATGCACAGTTCGGGTCCCCCTACCCGAGATCCGCTGGGTTTGACACCGACAGTGGTGCTTTCATTGAGATTTCCACTGTGCCGTCACTGTAAGGCTTGATGGCCCCTTCGATCATCTTCAATGATGCAGTACAGGAAGAGGTTTTCCTCCCCGGACAGATCTTCGTATTCGGCAGCTTCGTACTGCAGGCCAACTCGCTTGGCCATCTGGAGCATATCGATAGCTATGCCCCTGACCATCAGGTCAGGTTTGGAATCTTAAACTATACTGCCGACATCCGCGGAGACTTGATCTTCGACGGATTCGAGCCCATGCCAGGCACGCCGAACGGTCACGACAGGCATGGCTTTGATCTGCCGTCGGTCAGTATTCAGGAGATCGCACCTGCGTTGGCGCCGGGAACCAGTCCGGAGCAGATCGTGCCTTCCGAGGACGGGTGGATGGACCCCACCATGGAGGCCGCATAATCATCAGCGTCGGAGCCGAACACTGGTCCCACCTCCTGTGAGAGTGGTGTCATCAGACCCTCGGACTCGTCTCCGGCTACAGGATCCGAACCGCGTGCGTCCGTGCCTGTCGAATCTAATTGGGAACCAGTCATGGAGTTCACTGCCGCGTATATTTTTCAGCATTCGCCCTTAGGTGATGTGGTGAACTCATTAAGGTCTCTTTCCTTGTAAAGAGATTCCTGGCCGAACTATGTTCGACTCGAGTGGGAAGCGGATGACGAGGAAATTCGCTCCCCACCCACCACCCACTTCATAGCCACTGTCAATGACTTATCTGACATGCTCGATTTTGACTCTGAAGACGTCGACGGTATTTACAACGACGAAGGAGAAGAACAGGAACCACCGCCCACGGGGCGCTGGACTGCCACCTCTTCATACGATATATGCATGGTGGACACACCAAAAGAAGGCGATGGTGACAATACAATGAAGGACAATCCCCTCGATAAGCCACCAAAGCGGCACCGTAGACGTCGCTCTAAATCACGCCACAGTAAAAACAGCAACAACAGTGCAAGAAATAATAGTACCCCGGTTGATTCCAAAGGAAACGACGACCCCATGGACCCAGCGATGGAGCAGGGTGAGCCAGCGGACGGTGAAAACAGTCCGGAGCCGACGTCGGATAACGCCGATACCGAGGGTCAAATTCAACAACCTGTCTCTGAAGAGGAGAACAGTCCGGACGATGATGCACTCATCATCCCAGAAAAGACCTCGGAACAAGAGAACCTCCAAAGAAGGCTTATCGCCACTACGAGATGCCTAAAGAAGCAGAAGCAAAGGCTTAAAGCAGTGCAGGATACACTCAACCGCAGGTGGAACAAAGTGCTCGACACAGAAGAAAAATACCGCGACGATCGTCAGACAAAGAGCTATCCAAAGTGCAAGCTGCTGCCCGAATTCAACGACGAGGCCGTAGAGCCCATTCAGCCGAAAACGACCGATCAGCCGGACCGACCACCCCGTGGCCGTGACAAGACGGCTAATGATGCCGCACACAAGTCAGCACACAATTTACGTGAGCTCCTGGACAGAAAGTACGATATGGCCAGATCCATCTACGGATCTAGGAAGCGCGCTCCTGCACAGGATCAGAGCTACCGAAACGATCACAATGATCGAACACCGGCTAGGAACCAAAATCGAACACAACAACCGTCGACAACATGCCACGACATGACCAAATACAAGGGTGCCACACACCCCCTGTGCTTCACCGATGAGGTGTTGGATCATGAATTTCCGGAAGGATTTAAACCCGTGAATATAGAGGCATATGACGGAACTACAGAGCCTGGGGTCTGGATCGAGGACTTTATCGTTCATATCCACATGGCTCGCGGAGACGATCTCCACACCATTAAATATCTACCCCTCAAATTAAAGGGACCAGCTCGGCACTGGTTGAAAAGCTTTCCCGAAGACTCAATTGGAAGTTGGGAAGAGCTCGAGGATGCTTTCAGGGCTAATTTTCAAGTCACCTATGTCCGGCCTCCGGACGCCGACGACCTAAGTCACATAATTCAACAGCCCGGAGAGTCAGCCTGAAAGCTCTGGAACAGGTTTCTTACTAAGAAGAATCAAATAGTCGATTGCCTAGACGCCGAAGCCTTAGCGGACTTCAAACACAGTATCCGGGAGGAATGGCTTGCCAGACACCTCGGCCAAGAAAAGTCGAGGACAATGGCAGCCTTAACAAGCCTTATGACCCGCTTTTGCGCGGGCGAGGACAGTTGGCTGGCCCGTAGCGGCACCAGTGACCCAAGCACATCCGAAGTCAGAGATGGCAACGGGAAGCCGTGACGCAACAAAAACAAGCGTCGAAACAATGATGGCAGCCCAGAGGACACGACAGTTAACACCGGATTCAGGGGCTCTCGATCCGGTCAACGGAAGAAGCCATTTAAAGGCAGCAGAGATGGACCGTCCAGCCTAAACAAGATTCTAGAAAAATTATGTCAGATTCACGGCAGCCTCGAAAAACCTGCAAACCACACCCATAGAGAGTGTTGGGTTTTCAAACAGGCTGGCAAGCTAAATGATGAACAAAAGGGGAGGGAGACGCCAAGTGAAGATGAGGACGAGCCACGTCAGCAAACACTAGAGGACAGAAGGAATTCCCACCAGAGGTCAAAATATTGAATATGATTTACGTAACTCACATTCCAAAGAGAACGTGCAAGCACGCACTCCGAGTAGTATACGTTGTTGAGCCCATCGCCCCAAAATTTAATCCCTGGTCGGCATGCCCGATCACCTTTGACCACAGGGACCATCCGACTAGTATCCGGCACGGCGGATCGGCTGCCTTGGTGCTCGACCCAATAATTGACGGATACCATCTCACACGAGTCCTTATGGACGCGGCAGTAGTCTAAACCTGATATATCAGGACACTGTCCGCAAAATGGGGATAGACCCTTCAAGGATCATCCTAAGTAACACTACCTTTAAAGGAGTGATACCCGGCGTCGAGGCCCACTGTACGGGCTCTCAAGTACTAGAGGTTGTATTTTGTTCCCCCGACAACTTCAGAAGCGAGGAATTAACCTTCGACATCGCTCCATTCTGGAGTGGCTATCACGCACTACTGGGACGAACGGCCTTGATCATTTTAATGCAATATCGCATTATGCCTACCTCAAACTTAAGATGCCTGGTCCACGAGGCATCATCACAGTTAGCGGAAACACAGTGCATTCCTTATGCGTGGAAGAATATGTGGCGGCTCTAGCAGCCGAACACCAAGCGGTCCCTCCAACCAGGACTAAGGGCCGGTCGTCAAGACCACGGACACGGTTAGACGAGTCCGGCGCTCCACCTAATGTAATAGCCTAGTTGGGATTTCCCCATAAAAGATGCTAGGGGTTGCTTACAAAAAGAACCCATAGTTTGGCTCCACCCTATCAATACAATAGCATATTGCATTTTCATGGTTCATTCAGATTAACGAACACCTCGCACGAAGTCTTTCACCTGGGTTTTTTCTTTTACACATGATCATCGTGCTACACTCTTCTAGGATATGGCAGAACGAAGATAAAGGCGCAGACGTGCAGCAGGGCCCCGCACAAAGGTTTCATTTTAGATTAAGACCCTGCATAAACCTTTTTAATATCTCTTGTTGCTTCTTCCCCTCCAGAAAATTTATACAACTGGGAGGGATACTGGCGTTTTCGGCATTTTTGTCACACAAGACTACTGCTGATACCTAGAAACTCAGGGCTTATTGTCAAGGGCGTTATTTAGCCCAGTACACATTATAATGTCTGAATACCTTAGGGAGTGTTTAGCGTCGTGAGTTGGGCCTTATATGCATCAACTCCGAATCATGTCTTGGTCAAATGTTGGGTTTGTACGGCTCCCGTGTTTTGCTACCTTACGTTCCATTCTATCGGCTAAGGCGTCACCGGGAGAACTACTGCGATTGTGCCCTGGTTCACCTGGACGAGCACCTCAGTAGAGAAAGCCGAAAACTAACTGTCATGATACAGTGCGAGACTGGTCAACCACTCGATGACCCAGCGGAATCTTCACAATTCCTCCGCATTAACGAAGGACCGGTTTCCCGGTCACGTACATACGCGCACCATATCCGGCTGAACGCGAAAGTACCCGGGGCTATATAGTAGCCCCACCGTCAAACTCCTATGGCTAAGTGAAAGTGTTAAAGCTATATAGTCCGATTGCCTAGTTCGCCGCGCTATCACCTCCTTAATAGACCAAGACGTTGGATCAAGTGTGACTACGCGTTTTCTCGAACACCCCCGATTATATGCGTGGGGGCTAAAGCCGACGACTGCAAACTTTCAGGTTATATATATACATAAACGGCTGCACATGAGGCATTATAATACTTTTGGGAAAAAGTATAAAAACAGCCTTTATAATGAAAATAACATTGTCTTTACAATCGTGATACATGTCATTCGAACATGGCACTCTTTGAGCACTGAGCCTCTATTAAACGGGCGCCTTCTAATAGTTCTTCGAAATAGTGCTCGGCCGGGTCCTGGCCGTCCGCCGCACTCTGGGTTGCAATAGCGGTGGCTTCCATCCTAGCCCAGTATGTTTTAACACGGGCAAGAGCCATCCACGCACCCTCTATGCACGCCGACCTCTTCACATCATCGATATGCGACACCGCACCAAGGAATTGTTGCACCAATCCAAAATAGTTGTCCGGCCTTGGTCCTTGTTGCCAAAGATGATCCATGACAAACCTCATAGCAAGCCCGGACAACCTGTGGAGTTCGTCCCATGCGGCCATGTTTTCATACAATGGCAGCGGACGCGTCGGGGCACTGAACTGCGACCAGAATAACCTGTCATCCTTATGGTCTTTCCGATCTTTGTAAAACTCGGACGCATCAGCAGCACTCGTTGGCAGGTCTGCATATGTGTCTGCCGCACTCCACAACTGATCTAGAGGGGCATACTTTGGATCACCGAATTTCATCCACAACAGATAGGGCTTTCCAGCCATGATATCTCCGACTTCACGAAGCTCCTCCCTCATCCCCCTCATTTCAGAGCGGGTTTCCTTGGCTGCCTCCAAGGCCTTCTTCAGGTCAACCGCTTTTGCTTGATTTTCCTTTTCAGGGAGCTCACGGCGATTGGCGGCATCTTCTAGCGCGGTAGCCATCTGGGATATCTTTTCTTCGCTCCGGCAATGACCAGCCTGTTCGGCTCTTAACTCCTCGACCGCCTTCAGAGCGGCCGCATCACTTATCTGGGCTTGCTCCTTGCCTCGGTCAAGCTCCGCCCAAAGGGTATCCACGGTAGCAGCTCCATTTGTGGTCACAACATATTATAGATACTAGCATCATGCTCCTCTTAAAAATTTGCGGAGAAGCCGAATATACATACCTTGGGCCTGGTCAAGCCGCTTGTTAACAAGCGCGATGTCGGCATCGGCCATGTCCAGCTACCGCTTTAGCTCTTCAAAATCAGCAGATCGGTCGGTCGCCGGACCCTCAGCGACCTGCACATAAAGTAGCGCGCTTATTACCAGAGATTACGATCCTCTGTTCGCCACGTTGATGGCACCTAGAGTCTCAGGGGCTACTATCTATACAGAGCACACTTAGCATGTGTGGAACCATCAAAAAAACATTTTTTGCGTACCTCAAAGCCTCTCAGTAGACTCGTAAAAGCTTCATTCAAACCGCTTTTCACGGACGAAATCCTCTCAACCATCGTACCCATTAAGGCACGATGAGTCTCTGAGATGGACGCTCGCTCCAGAAGGCCCATTAGTGTGCCCGGCTGTGTGACGGACAATCCCGGACTCCTCCCGAAGCTCTCTTAGGGAGCCAGATTTTTTGAAACTCCGGGCAGCCTAAGTGTCAACTTCTGGCCTTGGTGGATCAGGAGAAATCCTCCGTGACGACACCTCGGGGTCGTTAGCCCCATGTGACGGGGAGGTAGAGGTGGGCGTCTCGCTCTCCATCATCTCCGGAGGAAGATCCCCCGAGGACGAACTCTGTGGAGAAGGGCTACGAGCCGGAGTGCAACAAACATGTTTCAGTCATTATTCTCAGAGACAAAACAGGATATGTCTATCAAAGTACTCTTTCACTTATGGCTCGGTGGAGGGCTGGCCCCCTTGTGAGGTTTTATTCCCTCGTTTGGAAGCCTCCATTTCCAAATCTTCAGAGGCGACCCTTTTCTTGCCTTTAGGAGAGGGGATTTAAGATTCCCCTCCCCGATTATCCTCCTTCGTGGAGGCACCTACTCCTCCAATATTGATATGTATAAAATAAGGCCCATCTGTGGCTTCTCTATTTCTCCCCTCATCTTCTCCTGATGGCACCTGATACAGCATGCAGTTAAGCATCCTGGTCAACAAAGGATTCGGCGAGCCTTCGGGAAGAGGGGCCGGACACCTAATCCTCTGCGCCTTCTTCAGCCAGTCCTGGCAGAGAACAATTTTTCAGAATGATGTTACAATAAACATAAAGGATGGCGTGCTCGGTAGAGGAATTACTTACTTCGGTATCCGAGCGGTTGCAATTGAGACCCGCGTCCTCGGTGGTGTCCGGATACTTTATTCGTGATCCGAAGAATGATTCATACATCTCTTTGAGCACCAGGCTGAAGAATTGTTGAACGGTTCACGGTCCTTCCGGGTTGAACTCCCACATACGGATAGGACGACGTTGGCAGGGCAGGACTCAACGAACCAGCATCACTTGCATTATCTTGACAAGACTGACGTCCCTCTTGAGAAGGTCTCGGATGCGGCTTTGCGATGTCAGCACGTCGTTAGTCGGCCCCCAGTCCAGCCCCTTGTTGACCCATGACGCCAGTTGCGGTGGAGGGCCCGGGCGGAACGCTTGAGCGGCCACCCGCTTTGTACCTCGCGGGCAGTGATGTAAAACCACTCCCGCTACCATAAATCAGAAGTCTCCACGACAAAACCCTTTGGCCATGGGGCGTCAGCGCCTTTGCTTATTATAGCGCCTCCGCACTCCGCGTGACGCCCGTCGATCACCCTCGGCCTCCCATTGAAGGTCTTGAGCCATAGGCCGAAGTGGGGGGTGATGCAGAGGAAGGCTTCACACATGACGATAAACGACGAGATCTGAAGGACGGAATCCAGAGCTAGATCGTGCAAATCTAGTCCGTAGTAGAACATGAGCCCTCTTACGAAGGGATCAATGCTAAAACCTAGCCCTCGGGGAAAGTGGGAGATAAAAACAACGCTTTCATTGGGTTCGGGAGTGGGGACGACCTACCCTTGAGCGGGTAGCCTGTGCGGAATCTCGACGGTGAGATACCTGGCCTCCCTGAGCTTCCGGATGTCCTCCTCTGTGACGGAGGAGGCCATCCGCCGGCCTTGATTGGATCCGGACATGGTCGAAGGACCGAAGTGCTTTAGCTTGGGCCTTGGGTGTTTGAGGTACGGGAGGGGAAGGATTGAGCGTGGAAAGAAAAGGATAGGCCTTGGCCGCTCTTTATAAAGAGGACGAATATCAAGTGTCCCCCGCGTGACCGTTTGGGACTTGTCTAAAATCGAGGAGTCATATTAAACAAACACGGTTGGGTTACCCACGCCCGTATTAATGAGAATCCCGGAATAAGGGGGTAGTGGCTTCGACAAGACATGCCAATAAAACCGCCTCGCAGCGCGTAGTGGCTGGCTGTGAAAACGGTTTGGATAAAGACCGGACCATAGCGTGATGTCGTAAAAAGCTGTCAGCAGATTAGATTTGTGGAATATTATACTCTCTACAGTGGTATGTGGAATTTGTTTTGCAGAGCCGGACATGGTCCTTGTGTTCTAATTCTTCTATGGAGTATTCGGAGAAGGAACCCACCTTGCAATGCTGAAGACAATTTGCGTGCCGCACTCATCGTCATTGAAGCCTGGTTCACGGGCTACTGAGGGAGTCCTGGATCAAGGGGTCCTCGGACAGCCGGACTATATACTTTAGTCTGACTGTTGGACTATGAAGATACAAGATTGAACACTTCGTCCCGTGTCCGGATGGGACTCTCCTTTGCGTAGAAGGCAAGCTTGGATATTCTGATATGCAGATTTCCTTCTCTGTAACCGACTCTATGTAACCCTAGCCCCCTCCGGTGTCTATATAAACCGGAGGGTTTAGTCCGTAGAATAACAACAATCAGAATCATAGGCTAGCTTCTAGGGTTTAGCCTCGACGATCTCGTGGTAGATCAACTCTTGTAATACTCATATCATCAAGATCAATCAAGCAGGAAGTAGGGATTACCTCCATCAAGAGGGCCCGAACCTCGGTAAAACATCATGTCCCCTGCCTCCTGTTACCATTAGACTTAGACTCACATAGTTCAGGACCCCCTACCCGAGATCCGCCGGTTTTGACACCGACAATCATCTCATACAACAATCTTATATCACATCATGCCTTTACCATGTTACATCACAGCATGGCCTGCAAAAACAAGTTAGACGTCCTCTACTTTGTTTGTTGCAAGTTTTATGTGGCTGCTATGGGCTTCTAGCATGAACCGTACATACCTACGGCACAAAAACCACAATGGCGATTTATCAAGTTTGCTGTTTTAACCTTCACAAGGACTGGTCGCGGTCAAAATCGATTCAACTAAAGTTTGAGAAACAGACACCCGCCAGCCACCTTTATGCAAAACTAGTTGCATGTCTATCAGTGGAACCGGTCTCATGAACGCGGCCATGTAAGGTTGGTCCTGGCCGCTTCATCCAACAATACCGCTGAATCAAAAATAAGACATTGGTGGTAAGCAGTATGACGATCACCACCCAGAACTCTTTGTGTTCCACTTGTGCATATCATCTACGCATAGACCTGGCTCGGATGCCACTATTGGGAAACGTAGCATGCAATTTCAAAAAAATCCTACACTCACGCAAGATCTATCTAGGAGATGCATAGCAACGAGAGTGGGAGAGTGTGTCCACGTACCCTCATAGACCGAAAGCGGAAGTGTTAACTTAACGTGGTTGATGTAGTCGAACGTCTTCTCGAATCAACCGATCAAGTACCGCGTGTACGGCACCTCCGAGTTCTGCACACATTCAGCTCAATGACGTCCCTTGAACTCTTGATCCTGTATAGGCATGAAGGATCCGATGAATTCTGTCAGGATGACAACATGGTGATGGTGTTGGTGAAGTGATCCAGGTAGAGCTTCGCCTAAGCACTACGACAATGTGACCGGAGGAGTAAACAGTGGAGGGGGCACCGCACACAGATAAGACAATTGATGTGTTTTGGGGTGCCCCCTTGCCCCCGTATATAAAGTAGGAGAGGGGAGGAGGCCGGCCCCTGGGGCGTGCCAAGTGGCGAGGAGTCGAACTAGGATTCCCACTCCTAGTCGCCCCCTGAGGGAGTCCTGGATTAAGGGGTCCTTGGACAGCCGGACTATATACTTTGGCCGGATGGTTGTACTATGAAGATACAAGATTGACGACTTCGTCCCGTGTCCGGGTGGGACTCTCC
Organism: Triticum dicoccoides; assembly: GCF_002162155.2. Lineage (NCBI taxonomy): Eukaryota > Viridiplantae > Streptophyta > Magnoliopsida > Poales > Poaceae > Triticum > Triticum dicoccoides. The sequence goes on along the minus strand of NC_041387.1, from coordinate 565,608,328 downwards.
TTTGCGTGGAAGGTAAGCTTGGCAATTCGGATATGTAGATCTCCTTCTTTGTAACCGACTCTATCTAACCCTAGCCCCCTCCGGTGTCTATATAAACCGGAGGGTTTAGTCCGTAGGACGACAACAACAATCATAATCATAGGCTAGCTTCTAGGGTTTAGCCTCTACGATCTCGTGGTAGATCAACTCTTGTAATACTCATATCATCAAGATCAATCAAGCAGGAAGTAGGGTATTACCTCCATCGAGAGGGCTCGAACCTGGGTAAACATCGTGTCCCCCGCCTCCTATTACCATTAGCCTTAGATGCAAAGTTCGGGACCCCCTACCCGAGATCCGCCAGTTTTGACACTGACATTGGTGCTTTCATTGAGAGTTCCACTGTGTCGTCACAATAAGGCTTGATGGCTCCTCCAATCATCTATGGCGATGCGAGCCAGGGTGAGGTTTTCCTCCCCGGACAGATCTTCGTATTCGGCAGCTTCGTACTGCTGGCCAACTCGCTTGGCCATCTGGAGCAGATTGATAGCCACGCCCCTGGCCATCGGGTCAGGTTTGGAAGCTTGAACTATACTGCTGACATCCTTGGAGACTTGATTTTCGACGGATTCGAGCCCATGTCGGGTGCGCCGAACAGTCACGTCGAGCATGACTTAGATCTACCGTCGGACGGTGTTCGGGAGGTCACACCTATGGCTGCTCCGGCTCTTAATTCGGAGCAGATTGTGCCATCCGAGGACGGGTGGATAGACCCCGCCACGGAGACCGCACACTCATCGGCGCTAGAGCCGAACACAAACTTCAACCACGCGCATCCGTGCCTATCGAATCTGATAGGGCACCGATCATGGATTTTACCTCCGCGGACATCTTTCAGCACTTGCCCTTGGGCGACATGCTAAATTCATTGAAATCTTTCTCTCTGTCAGGAGACTCTTGGCCGAACTATGTCCGGCTCGAGTGGGAGCGGACGATGAAGGAATTCGTCCCCCACCCACCAGCCACTTAATAGACACTGTCGATGACTTAACCGACACACTTGACTTCGACTCCAAAGAAAACAACGGTATGGACGACGATGCTGGAGATGAACCACTGCCCATGGGGCGCCGGACAGCTACCTCATCATATAGTATATACATGGTGGATACGCCCAAAGAAAACAACGGCGAGGAACGGAAGGATGCAACGAAGGATAATCCCCTTGAGCAGGAACCAAAGCGAAGACGTAGACGCCGCTCTAAATCCCGCCACAGTAAAAACAACGATAACAGCGCAAGAAAGAATAACACCCCAGTCGACTCCAAAGGAAACGACGACCCCATGGACCCAGCGATGGATCAAGATGAGCTAGGGGGCGGTGAACATAGTCCGGAGCCGATGTCCGATGACGGTGATCCCGAGGGTAAAACTCTCATCCTGTCTCCAGAGAGGGAGAACAGTCCGGACGACGATGCACTCATCAACCCGGAAAAACACTTGGAACAAGAGAACCTCCATCGAAGGCTTAATGCCACCGCGAGGAGCTTGAAGAAGCAGAAGCAAAGGCTTAAGGCCGCGCAGGATACGCTCAACGCAGATGGAACAAAGTGCTACACACTGAAGAAAAATACGGCGGCGATGGCCACACAAAGAGCTACCCAAAGAGCAAGCTGCTACCCAAATTCGAGGACGAGGCTATAGAGCCCATTCAGCCGAAAAATAAAATGGCCGATCAGCCGGACCGACCCCCCCGTGGCCGCGACAGGGCGGCTAATGATGCCGCACACAAATCAGCACACGATTTATGTGAGCTCCTGGACAAAAAAGCTGGTATGGCCAGGTCCATCTATGGATCTAGGAAGCGTGCTCCGGCGTAGGATCATAGCCACCAAAACGATCATATTGATCGAATACCAGCTAGGAATCAACACCGAACACAACAACCGTTGACAGCATGCCATGACACATCCAAATGAAGGGGTCCCGCGCACCCTCTGTGCTTCACCAATGAGGTGCTGGATCATGAATTTCCAGAGGGATTTAACCCCGTGAATATAGAGGCATACGACGGAACGACAGACCCTGGGGTCTGGATAGAGGACTTTATCCTTCACATCCACATGGGTCGCGGAGACGATCTCCACGCCATTAAATACCTGCCCCTCAAGTTGAAAGGACTAGCTCGGCATTGGTTGAAAAGCCTCCCCGAAAACTCAATTGGAAGTTGGGAGGAACTTGAGTATGCTTTCAGGGCCAATTTTCATGGGACCTTGATACGTCTCCAACGTATCTATAATTTTTGATTGCTCCATGCTATATTATCTACTGTTTTGGGCAATATTAGGCTTTATTTTCCATTTTTATATTACTTTTGGGACTAACCTATTAACCGGAGGCCCAGCCCAGATTTGTTGTTTTATGCCTATTTCAGTGTTTCGAGGAAAAGGAATACCAGACGGAGTCAAAACGGAACGAAATTAATTGGAGAAGTTATTTTTGGAAGGAAAGCCACCGGATAGACTTGGACTCTATGTCAGAAGATACGGGA
>NC_041387.1:565571117-565605400 GCF_002162155.2 Triticum dicoccoides | reverse complement strand
ACCCCCTAGGGCACGCCCCCTGCCTCGTGGGGCCCCCGAAGCTCCACCGACGTACCCCTTGCACCCATATATACCCACGTATCGTAAAACTTCCAGAATAGAAGATAGATCAGGAGTTCCGCCGCCGCAAGCCTCTGTAGCCACCAAAACCCTCTCGGGAGCCCGTTCCGGCACCCTGTCGGAGGGGGAATCCATCACCGGTGGCCATCTTCATCATCCCGGCACTCTCCATGATGAGGAGGGAGTAGTTCACCCTCGGGGCTGAGGGTATGTACCAGTAGCTATGGCACGATCTTGATGTATCCCGAGCTTTGCTATTGTAGTTGGATCTTATGATGTTTCTCCCCCTCTACTCTCTTGTGATGAATTGAGTTGCCCCTTTGAAGTTATCTTATCGGATTGAGTCTTTTATGAGAACACTTGATGTATGTCTTGACGTGCTTATCTGTGGTGACAATGGGATATAACGTGCCACTTGATGTATGTTTTGGTGACCAACTTACGGGTTCCTCCCATGAACCTATGCATAGGGGTTGGCACACGTTCTTGACTCTCCAGTAGAAACTTTGGGGCACTCTTTGAAGTACTTTGTGTTGGTTGGATGAATCTGAGATTGTGTGATGCATATCATATAATCATGCCCACGGATACTTGAGGTGACAATGGAGTGTCTAGGTGACATCAGGGTTTTGGTTGATTTGTGTCTTAAGGTGTTATTCTAGTACGAACTCTTTAATAGATCGATCCGAAAGAATAACTTTGAGGTGGTTTTGTACCCTACCATAATCTCTACGTTTGTTCTCCGCTATTAGTGGCTTTGGAGTGACTCTTTGTTGCATGTTGAGGGCTTGTTATATGATCTATCTATGTTATTATTGTTGAGAGAACTTGCACTACTGAAAGTAAGAACCCTAGGACTTGTTTCCTATCATTGCAATACCGTTTACGCTCACTTTTATCATCAGTTACCTTGTTGTTTTTATATTTCAGATTACAAATACCTATATCTACTATCCATATTGCACTTGTATCACCATCTCTTCGCCGAACTAGTGCACCTATACAATTTACCATTGTATTGGGTGTGTTGGGGACACAAGAGACTCTTTATCATTTGGTTGCAGGGTTGTTTGAGAGAGACCATCTTCATCCTACGCCTCCCACAGATTGATAAACCATAGGTCATCCACTTGAGGGAAATTTGCTACTGTCCTACAAACCTGTGCACTTGCAGGCCCAAGAACGTCTACAAGAAGAAGGTTGCGTAGTAGACATCAAGCACTTTTCTTGCGCCGTTGCCGGGGAGGCTAGGTAAAGGGCACTCACTCACACCCCGTCAACTAAGCTCTTTTCTGGCGCCGTTGCCGGGGAGGTGAGTGCTTGAAGGTATATCTTTAGATCTTGCAATCGTATCTTTTTGTTTCTTGTTTTAGCACTAGTCTAGTTTATAAAAGAAAACTACAAGAAAATGGAGTTAAGTTTGTCTCATACGCTTCGTTTTTTTAATATCTTTCGTGAGTATGATGGAAAGGAAAATTGTGCTCAAGTGCTAGAAGAAGAATGCATTAAAATTCTTGGTACTAGATCTTTGTATGATGAGCATGATTGCAATGTTGTTAGTATCAATTCCTTGAATATCCATGATGCTAATGATATGCAAAGCCACAAGCTTGGGGAAGCTATGTTTGATGAATATGATACATTTTGTCCCCCAAGCTTTGATGAGCAAATTTATTTTGATGAAACCATGTCTCTTATCTATGATGATTATTGTGATGACACGTATGCTTTAAAGAATAATGATAACCATGAAACTTGTCATCTTGATCCTAATTTTCAATCACATGATAGTTATTTTTTTTGAGTTTGCTCCCACTAATATTAATGAGAAGAAATTTGCTTATGTGGAGAGTAGTAAATTTTCTATGCTTGTAGATCATGAAAAGAATGCTTTAGTTTCTGGTTATATTATTGAATTCATTCATGATGCTACTGAAAATTATTATGAGGGAGGAACATATGCTTGTAGGAATTGCAATAATATCAAGTTTCCTCTCTATGTGCTTAAATTTTTGAAGTTATGCTTGTTTTGTCTTCCTATGCTTGTTGATTATTGTTCCCGTAAGTTGTTTGCTCACAAAATCCCTATGCATAGGAAATGGGTTAGACTTAAATGTGCTAGTCATATTCTTCATGATGCTCTCTTTATGGTTTAATTCTTATCTCTTATGTGAGCATCATTGTCATCATCATGCCAAGCTAGAAAGGCATCAAAGAAAAGCGCTTGTTGGGAGACAACCCAATACTTATCCTTACTGTTTTTATGTGTTCACATGATTATGCTACTGTAGTAATCATGTTTTATAGCTTTTGTTTCAATAAAGTGCCAAGTAAGACCTTTAAGATGGCTTACGGTGATAGTTGTGTTGATCCTACTGAAAATCAGAAACTTTTGCACACAGTAAATTAGTTTTGTTAATTCACAGAAACGTTCTTATGATTTGATTCTTTTTGATCCGGATTGGTACAGGAATTTCTTAGGACTTCCTTATTTGGTAGGATTTTTGGAGTTCCAGAAGTATACGTTTGATACAGATTACTACAGACTGTTCTGTTTTTGACAGATTCTATTTTCTATGTGATGTTTGCTTATTTTGATGAATCTATGAGTAGTATCGGAGGGTATGAACCATAGATAAGTTGGAATACAGTAGGTTTAACACCAATATAAATAAAGAATGAGTTCATTACAGTACCTTGAAGTGGTTTTTTGTTTTCTTTCGCTAACGGAGCTTACGAGTTTTCTATTAAGTTTTGTGTTGTGAAGTTTTCAAGTTTTGGGTAAAGATCCGGTGGACTATGGAATAAGGAGTGGTAAGATCCTATGCTTGGGGATGCCCCGGAATGCATCCCCTCTTTCGTCTTCCTTCATCGGTAACTTTACTTGGAGCTATATTTTTATTCACCACATGATATGTGTTTTGCTTGCAGCGTCATGTTATTTTCTTTTGTTAGTGTTTTCTTGCTGTTATTTAGAATAATGTTTTGCATCTTTAGTTTCAATAAAGAAGTCAATGATAGCCTTTGCCATGCTTATTTTACTAGTATACATGTTGCTGCTCAAAAACAGAAAGTTTACCGCTGTTGCAAAAATTCCCTAGAAAAGTCAGAGAATGATATAATGATGAAACCTTTTGCATGATGTGCTCTGATAAATTTATTACAGTGGGAATTTGATTTCATAATTTTTGGAGTTAGGGAAGTATTTTGAGTCTTGCGTTCTTTACAGACTGTACTGTTTTGACAGATTGCTGTTATGGTTGCATTGTTTGCATATGTTTGCTTGTTTAATGATTCTATTTGAGGATAGGAGTATTAAATATGCAGAGGCATTTAGTATGCAATGTTGAATAATAATTTTAGTGATTTGTTACAGTAGAAAATGATAAGGTTTTGCATTGTTTTATACTAACCTATCTCATGAGTTCTTGTTGAGTTTGTTGTGAATGAAGCTTTTTGATAAAAAGAAGAGAAATCATGATATGAGAGGAATTAAGGAGACACAAAAGTTCAAGCTTGGGGATTCCCAAGGCACCCCAAGATAATATTTCAAGAAGTCTCAAGCATCTAAGCTTGGGGATGCCCCGGTAGGCATCCCACCTTTCTTCTTCAACAACTATCGGTTAGTATCGGTTGAGCCTAAGTTTTTGCTTCGTCACATGAGTTGTGCTATCCTTGCATTGTCATTTTGTTTTGCTTTGCTTGCTGTTTGAATACAATACTAAGATCTGAAATTCCTTAATGTTAGAGAGTCTTCACGTGGTTACATAATTATTTAGCTACTCATTGATCTTCACTTATATCTTTCGGAGTAGTTTGTCATTTGCTCTAGTGCATCACTTATATATTTTAGAGCACGGCGGTGGTTATATTTTGTAGAAATTGCTAGTCTCTCATGCTTCACTTATTTTATTTTGAGAGTCTTTTGGAACAGCATGGTATTTGCTATGGTTACAAATTTGGTCCTAGAATGATGAGCATCCAAGTTGGGTATAATAAAAACTATCATAGAAAGTGAACGGATGCTATGATCAATTTGATACTTGATAATTGTTTTGAGATATGGAGGTAGTGATATTAAAGTCATGCTAGTTGGGTGATTATGAATTTAAAGAATGCTTGTGTTGTAGTTAGCAAGTCCCGTAGCATGCATGTATGGTTAAAGTTGTGTAACAAATTTGAAACATGAAGTGTACCTGGCTTGTGCATCCTTATGAGTGGCGGTCGGGGACAAGCGATGGTCTTCTCCTACCAATCTATCCCCCTAGGAGCATGTGCGTAGTACTTGGTTTTTGATGACTTCTAAATTTTTGCAATAAGTATATGAGTTCTTTTGACTAATGTTGAGTCCATGGACTATACGCACTTTTACCTTTCTGCCACTGCTAGCCTCTTCGGTACCGTGCATTGCCCTTTCTCACCTTGAGAGTTGGTGCAAACTTTGCCGGTGCATCCAAACCCCGTGATACGATACGCTCTATCACACATAAACCTCGTTATATCTTCCTCAAAACAGCTACCATACCTACCTATTATGGCATTTCCATAGCCATTCTGAGATATATTGCCATGCAACTTTCCACAGTTCCGATCATCATCATGACATACTTTACTTTTGTCATATTGCCATTGCATGATCATGAAGTTGGCATCGTATTTGTGGCAAAGCCACCATGCATTATTTTTCATTCATGTCACTCTTGATTCATTGCACCATCCCGGTACACCACTGGAGGCATTCATATAGAGTCATATCTTTTTCTAGTTTCGAGTTGTAATCCTTATGTTGTAATCAATAGAAGTGTGATGATCATCATTATTAGAGCATTGCCCAATAAAAAAAAGAGAAAGGCCAAAAATAAAAAAAGAAAGGCCCAAAAAAAGGGCAATGTTACTATCTCTTTTGCCACACTTGTGCTTCAAAGTAGCACCTTGTTCTTCATGTAGTGAGTCTCATATATTGTGCTTCAAAGTGGCACCTTGTTTTTCATATAGTGAGCCTCATAAGTTGTCTTTTTCGTACTAGTGGGAATTTTTCATTATAGAACTTGGCTTGTATATTCCTATGATGGGCTTCCTCAAATGCCCTACGTCATCGTGAGCAAGCAAGTTGGATGCACACCCACTAGTTTTCTTTTGTTGAGCATTCATTTATAGCTCTAGTGCATCTGTTACATGGCAATCCCTACTCCTCATGTTGACATCAATTGATGGGCATCTCCATAGCCCGTTGATTATCCTCGTCAATGTGAGACTTTCTTCTTTTTTTGTCTTCTCCACACAATCCCATCATCATATTCTATTCCACCCATAGTGTTATATCCATGGCTCACGCTCATGTATTACGTGAAGGTTGAAAAAGTTTGAGATTATTTAAGTATGAAACAATTGCTTGGCTTGTCATCGGGGTTATAGAAGTTGGGAACATCTTTGTGTGACGAAAATGAAGCATAGCCTAACTATATGATTTTGTAGGGATGAACTTTCTTTTGCCATGTTATTTTGAGAAGACATGATTACTTTGATTAGTATGCTTGAAGTGTTCCTATTTCTTTTATCAATATGAACTTTTATTTTGAATCATTTGGATCTGAACATTCATGCCACAATAAAGAAAATTACATTGAGAATCATGCTAGTTAGCATTCTACATCAAAAATTCTGTTTTTATCATTTACCTACTCGAGGACGAGCAGGAATTAAACTTGGGGATGCTTGATACGTCTCCAACGTATCTATATTTTTTGATTGCTCCATGCTATATTATCTACTGTTTTGGGCAATATTGGGCTTTATTTTCCACTTTTATTTTACTTTTGGGACTATCCTATTAACCGGAGGCCCAGCCCAGATTTGTTGTTTTATGCTTATTTTAGTGTTTCGAGGAAAAGGAATACCAGACGGAGTCAAAACGGAACGAAATCAACTGGAGAAGTTATTTTTGGAAGGAAATCCACCGGATAGACTTGGACTCTACGTCAAAAGATACGGGAGATGGCCACGAGGGTGGGGGCGCGCCCACCCCCCAAGGGCGTGCCCCCTGCCCCGTGGGGCCCCCGAAGCTCCACCGACGTACCCCTTGCACCCATATATACCTACGTATCGTAAAACTTCCAGAACAGAAGATAGATTGGGAGTTCTGCCGCCGCAAGCCTCTGTAGCCACCAAAAACCTCTCGGGACCCCGTTCCGGCACCCTGCCGGAGGGGGAATTCATCACTGGTGGCCATCTTCATCATGCATGCGCTCTCCATGACAAGCAGGGAGCAATTCACCCTCGGGGCTGAGGGTATGTACCAGTAGCTATGTGTTTGATCTCTCTCTCTCGTGTTCTCTCTCATGTTCCCTCTATGGCACGATCTTGATGTATCCCGAGCATTGCTATTGTAGTTGGATCTTATGATGTTTCTCCCCCTCTACTCTCTTGTGATGAATTGAGTTTCCCCTTTGAAGTTATCTTATCGCATTGAGTCTTTTATGAGAACACTTGATGTATGTCTTGTCGTGCTTATCTATGGTGACAATGGGATATCACGTGCCACTTGATGTATGTTTTGGTGACCAACTTGCGGGTTCCGCCCATGAACCTATGCATAGGGGTTAGCACATGTTCTTGACTCTCCGGTAGAAACTTTGGGGCACTCTTTGAAGTACTTTGTGTTGGTTGGATGAATCTGAGATCGTGTGATGCATATCGTATAATCATGCCCATGGATACTTGAGGTGATAATGGTGTATCTAGGTGACATTAGGGTTTTGGTTGATTTGTGTCTTAAGGAGTTATTCTAGTACGAACTCTTTAATAGATCGATCCAAAAGAATAACTTTCAGGTGGTTTCGTACCCTACCATAATCTCTACGTTTGTTTTCCGCTATTAGTGGCTTTGGAGTGACTCTTTGTTGCATGTTGAGGGCTTGTTATATGATCTATCTATGTTATTATTGTTTAGAGAACTTGCAGTAGTGAAAGTATGAACCCTAGGCCTTGTTTCCTATCATTGCAATACCATTTACGCTCACTTTTATCATTAGTTACCTTGCTGTTTTTATATTTTCAGATTACAAATACCTATATCTACTATCCATATCGCACTTGTATCACCATCTCTTCGCTGAACTAGTGCACCTATACAATTTACCATTGTATTGGGTGTGTTGGGGACACAAGAGACTCTTTGTCATTTGGTTGCAGGGTTGTTTGAGAGAGACCATCTTCATCCTACGCCTCCCACGGATTGATAAACCTTAGGCCATCCACTTGAGGGAAATTTGCTACTGTCCTACAAATCTGTGCACTTGCAGGCCCAACAACGTCTACAAGAAGAAGGTGGCATAGTAGACATCAAACCTATGTCCGACCTCCGGATGCAGACGATTTAAGTCACATAATCCAACAACCCGGAGAGTCAGCCCGTAAGCTTTGGAACAGATTTCTCACTAAGAAGAATCAAATCATCGACTCCCCGGATGCCGAAGCCTTAGCGGCTTTCAAGCATAGTATCTGAGACGAATGGCTCGCCAAACACCTCGGCCAAGAAAAGCCGAGGACAATGGCCGCCCTAACAAGCCTTTTGACCTTCTCCTGCGCGGGCGAGGACAGCTGGTTGGCCCGCAGTGGCACCAGCGACCCAGGAACATCCGAAGTCAGGGATGGCAACGGGAAGCCGCAACACAATTAAAAAAAGCGTCAAAATAATGAAGACAGCCCTAACAACACGGCGGTCAACACCGGATTCAGGTGCTCACGACCTGGTCAACGGAAGAAGCCATTTAAAGGTAGCAGAGATGGACCGTCCAGCCTAAACAAGATTCTAGACAGATTATGTCAGATTCATGGCACCCTCGAAACACCTGCAAATCACACCAACAGAGAATGTTGGGTCTTCAAGCAGGCCGGCAAACTAAACGCTGAACACAAGGGGAGGGAGATGCCAAGTGAAGACGAGGATGAGCCTCGCTAGCCGAACACTAGGGGACAGAAAAAATTTCCACCAGAGGTCAAAACAGTGAACATGATTTACGCAACTCACATACCAAAGAGGAGGTGCAAGTGCGCACTCTGAGACGTATACGCTATAGAGCCCGTCGCCCCCAAGTTTAACCCATGGTCATCCTTCCCGATCACTTTTGATTGCAGGGTTCATCCGACTAGTATCCAGCACGGAGGATCGGCCGCCTTGGTGCTCGACCCAATAATTGACGGATACCATCTCACCCGAGTCCTTATGGATGACGGCAGTAGTCTTAATCTGATATATCAGGACACTGTCCGAAAAATGGGGATAGACCCGTCAAGAACCAGCCAAAGCAATACTATCTTTAAAGGAGTAATATCAGGCGTGGAGGCCTGCTGCACGGGCTCTCTAGTACTAGAGGTTTTATTGGGCTCTCCCGACAACTTCCGAAGCGAAGAATTAATCTTCGACATCGCTCCATTCCGAATTGGCTATCACGCATTACTCAGAAGAACGGCCTTCGCTCGTTTCAATGCAGTACCGCACTATGCTTATCTCAAACTTAAGATGCCCAGTCCACGTGGCGTCATTACAGTCAGCGGAAATACAGAGTGTTCCTTACGTGCGGAAGAATATGTGGCGGCTCTAGTAGCCGAACACTGAACAACCGCTCCAAGCCAGAACAAATGACTGGTTGTCAAGACCGCGGACACGGTTAGATGAGTCCAGCGCACCACTAGTTATAGCAGCCCAGATAAACCTGAGCTTGAGTCGATGGATATACCCGCATAGATGGTGCTGGGGGCTGCCGCATGTAAAAAGGCCCATAGTTCGGCTTGACCCTATTAATACAATAATAGATTACATTATCATGGTTCATTAAGAATAACCAACTTTTTACACGAAATCTTTCACCTGGGTTTTTCCCTTTACAAACGATCATCGTGCTACACCCTTCCAGGATACGGCACAACAGAGACAAAGGTGTAGACGCGCAGTAGGGCCCCTCTCAAAGGTTTCTCTTTAGATTAAGACCCTTGTAAACCTTTTTTAAAGTCTCTTGTTGCTTCACACCCTCCGAGCACTCAAAGAAACTGAGAGGGATGCTGGACTTATTGGCATTTCATCACGCCAGACCTATGCATGTATCTGGAAATTTAGGGCTACTTATCGAGGGCATTACTCAGCCAAGTATATGTTGTAAAGTCTGAATATCTTAGGGAGTGTTCGGCGTCGCGAGTTTGGCCTTATATGCATCACCTCCGAATCATGTCTTTGGTCAATAGTTGGGTTTGCCCGGCTCCCGTGTTTTGCTACCTTAGGTTCCGCTCTCTCGGCTAAGGTGGCACCTGGAGAACTACTGCACCTCATCTGGATGAGCACCTCAGTAGAGAAAGCGGAAAACTGACTGTCATGATAAAGCGCGAGACTGGTCAACCACTCGATGACTCAGCGGAATCTTCGCGATTCCTCTGCATTAGCGAAGGACCGGTTTCCCGGTCATGTACATACGCGCACCGAATTCAGATGAACGCTGAAGTACGAGGGGCTATATAGTAGCCCCACCATCAAACTCCTATGGCTAAGTGAAAGTGTTAAAGCTATATAGTCCGATTGCCTTGTTCGCCGCGCTATCACCTCCTTAATGGACCAAGACGTTGGATTAAGTGTGCTTACACGCTTTTCCGAACACCCCCGCATTACATGCATGGGGGCTGAAGCCAACGACTGCAAACTTTCAGGTTATATACATACATAAATGGCCGCACAGGAGGCACTATAATACTTTCAGGAAAAAGTATAAACACAGCTATTATAATCAAAATAGCATTGTTTTTACAATTCAGATACATGTCACTCAAACATGGTACTCTTCGAGCACTGAGCCTCTATCAAACGGGCGCCTTCTAGGACTTCTTCAAAATAGTGCTCGGCCGGGTCATGGCCTCCCGCCGGACCCCGGGTTGGAATAGCGGTGGCCTCCATCCCTGCCCAATATGTTTTGACACGGGCAAGAGCCATCCGCGCACCCTCCATGCACGCCGACCTCTTCACAGTGTTGATATGCGACACAGCACCAAGGAATCGTTGCACTAAACCAAAATAACTGTCCGGCCTTGGTCCCTTCGGCCAAAGATGATCCACGAGAGACCTCATAGCAAGCCCGAACAACCTATGGAGCTCGGCCCACTCGGCCATTTGTTCATTCAATGGCAGCGGACGCGTCGGAGCACTGAACTGCAACCAGAACAACCTTTCCACCTCGTGATCTTTCTGATCTTTGAAAAACTCAGTTGCATTAGTAGAACTCTTCGCCAAGTCTGAATACGCGTCTGCAGCACTCCATAATTGATCCAGAGGGGCATACTTCGGATCTCCGAACTTTATCCGCAACAAAAAGGGCCTCCCAGCCGCGATATCTCCGGCTTCACGAAGCTCCTCCCTCACCGCTCTAATTTCAGAGCGAGTTTCCTTGGCTGCTTCCAAGGCCTTCTTCAGGTCAGACGCCGCTTTTGCTTGGATTTCCTTTTCAAGGAGCTCATATCGGTCGGCGGCATCTTTTAGCTCAACAGCCATCTTGGCTATTTTATCTTCACTCTGGCGATGAGCAGCCTATTCGGCCCTTAACTCTTTGGCCGCCTTTAGGGCGGCCGCATCACTTATCCTGGCTTGTTCCTTGGCTCGAGCAAGTTCCTCCCGAAGGGTCTCCATGGGAGCAACTCCATCTGCAGTCACATCATATTATAGATACTAGCATCATGCTCCTCTTAATATTTGCTGAAAACCCGAAAATACATACCCTGTGCTTGTCAAGCCGCTTATTCACAAGCGCGATGTCAGCATCTGCCACGTCAAGCTGCCGCCTAAGTTCGGCAATATCAGTAGTCTGGCCAACCACCGGACCCTCAGCCGCCTGCACATAAAAGCAGAGCAATCATTACCTGGGACTATGATCCTCTGTTTGCCGCCTCTGGACGGCAACCAGAGTCTCAGGGGCTACTACCTATACAGAGCACATCTAGCATGTGCGGTACTGTCAAAAATACACACATATTACTTGGCGTACCTCAAAGCCTCTTAACAGGCTCGTAAAAGCTTCATTCAACCCGCTTTTGGCGGATGAAATCCTCTCAACCACCGTACCCATTAAGGTACGATGCGCCTCTTAGATAGCCGCTTGCTCCAGAGGACCAATCAGTGTGTCCGGTTGTGCACCAGACAGTCCTAGACTCTTTCTCTTTCTCTCCTTTGGAGTCGAATACTCCGGACTTCTTGCGGCCGAAGAGTTAACTTCTGGCCTTTGCGGATCAGGAGAAATCATCTGTGACGACACCTCAGGGTCGTCCACCCCATGAGACAGGGAGGCAGGAGGAGGCGTTTCGCTCTCCATCATCTCCAAAAGAAGATCCCCCAAAGACGAACTCTGTCGAGAAGGGCTGCGAGCCGGACTACAAGATATATGTCTCAGTTATTGTTCTCAGAGATAAAAACAAGATATATTTACCAAAGTACTTTTGTTCACTTACAGCTCGGTTGAGGGCTGGCCCCCTTGCGGGTGCTGTGTGGTAAGGACGCCCTCCGGGGCAGGGCCCCCTGGCGAAGGTTTCTTCCCTCGTTTGGAAACCTCCGTTTCCAAGTCTTCAGAGGTCGCCCTTTTCTTTCCTTGGGGAGAGGGGATTCTGGATTCACCTCCCCGATTATCCTCCTTCACGGAGACACTAATTCCCCCGGTTTGGATGTGTAATGTGTGAAGCCCACTTTTGGCTTCTCTATTCCTCCCTTCATCTTCTCCTGATGCCACTTGATAGGGTGCGTGCTCAAGCATCCTGGTTAGTACAGGATCCGGCGAGCCTTCGGGAAGGGGGGCCGAATACCTGATCCTCTCTACCTTTCTTATCCAGTCCTGGCCGAGAGCAGTTTTTCAGAATGATGTTGTGACAAATATAAAGACGACATGTTCGGTCATGGAATTACTTACTTGGGTATCTGGACAGTTGCAGTTGAGGCCGCATCTTTGGTAGTGTCCGGACACTTTATTCATGATCCGAAGAACAATCCGTACATCCCTTTGAGCGTCATGTCGAATAATTGTTGAATAGTTCGCGGTCCTTCCGGGTTGAACTCCCACATATGGAGAGATCAACGTTGGCACGGGAGGACCCGACGAACTAGCATTACTTGCATCACCTTGACAAGACTGGCATCCCTCTTGACGAGATCTCGAATGCGGCTTTGCAATGTCAGCACGTTGTTAACTGGCCCCTAGTCAAGCCCCTTGTTGACCCATGACACCAGCTGAGGCGGAGGGCCCGAGCGGAAGGCAGGGGTGGCCGTCTGCTTTGTGCCTCGGGGAGCTGTGATGTAGAACCACTCCCGTTGCCATAAATAGGACACCTCCGGGAAGGAACACTTTGGCCATGGGGTCGGTGCCTTTGCTTATTGTAGCACCTTCGCACTCTGCGTGTCGCCCATCAATCATCTTCTGCTTCACATTGAAGGTCTTGAGCCATAAGCCGAAGTGTGGGGTGATGCGGAGGAAGGCCTCACACATGACGATAAACGACGAGATGTGAAGGATGGAATCTGGAGCTAGATCATGGAAATCTAGCCCGTAATAGAACATGAGCCCTCACACAAAGGGATCAAGACAAAACCTAGCCACCCAAGGAAGTGGGAAACAAATACGACACTCTCGTTGGGTTCGGGAGAGGGGATGACCTGCCCTTGAGCAGGCAGCCAGTGCGGGATTTCGGCGGTCAGATACCTGGCCTCCCTAAGCTTCTTGATGTCCTCCTCTATGACAGAGGAGGCCATTCATCGGCCTTGAATGTTGGATCCAGACATGGTTGAAGGTCCGAAGCGCTTAGCCTGAACCTTGGGTGTTGGAACTCGAGGTGGGGGAAGGGAAGGATCGAGCGTGGAAAGGAAAGGACAGGCCTTGGCCCCTTTATAAAGGGGGTGAATATCAAGCGTCCTCCGCGTGGCCGTTTGGAACTTGCCTAAAATCGAGGAGTCATACTAACAAGCACGGTTGGGTTACCCACACCCGTATTGATGAGAATCCCATGATAAGGTGAACACGATCTCTGCTTCGACAAGACGTGCCAATAAAACCGCCTCGCAACACGTGTAGTGGCAGGCTGGGAAAACGGTTTGTAATGACTGGGCCATGGTGTGATGTCATGCTATGAAAAGTTGTCAGTAGATTAGATTTGTTAAATATTGTGCTCTCTATGGTGGTATGTGGAAATTATTTTGCAGAGACGGACACGATCCTCATATTCAAGATCTTCTATGGAGTATTCGAAGAAGGAACCCGCCTTGCAATGTCGAACATAATCTGCGCTCCGACTCATCGTCATTGAAGCCTGGTTCAGGGGCTACTCAGGGAGTCCTGGATTAAGGGGTCCTCGGACAGCCGAACTATATACTTTGGGCGGACGGTTGGACTATGAAGATACAAGATTGAAGACTTCGTCCCGTGTCCGGGTGGGACTCTCCTTTGCGTGGAAGGCAAGCTTGGCAATTCGGATATGTAGATCTCCTTCTCTGTAACCGACTCTGTGTAACCCTAGCCCCCTCCGGTGTCTATATAAACCGGAGGGTTTAGTTCGTAGGAGGACAACAACAATCATAAGCATAGGCTAGCTTCTAGGGTTTAGGCTCTACAATCTCGTGGTAGATCAACTCTTGTAATACTCATATCATCAAGATCAAACAAGCAGGAAGTAGGGTATTACCTCCATCGAGAGGGCCCGAACCTGGGTAAACACCGTGTCCCCTGCCTCCTGTTACCATTGGCCTTAGACGCACAATTCGGGACCCCCTACCTGAGATCCGCCAGTTTTGACACTTGCACCCCCTTTCTTTCCAACGGAGGGGGAAGAAGGAAAGAGAGGGAGAGGGAGAAGGAAAGGGGGGCCGCGCCCCCTGCCCCTTGTCCAATTCGGACTCCCTTAGGGGTGGCGCCACCTCTTGTGGCCTGGCTCCTCCTCTCCACTATGGCCCATTAAGGCCCAATACTTCCTCGGGGGGTTCCGGTAACCCCTCACTCCGGAAAATATCCAAACCTCTCCGGAACCATTCCGGTGTCCGAATATAACCTTCCAATATATAAATCTTTAGCTCTCGAACATTTTGAGACTCCTCGTCATGTCCGTGATCTTGATACGTCTCCAACGTATCTATATTTTTTTATTGTTCCATGCTATTATATTACCCATTTTGGATGTTTATGGGCTTTACTTTACACTTTTATATCATTTTTGGGACTAACCTACTAACCGGAGGCCCAGCCCGGATTGCTGTTTTTTTTTTGCCTATTTCAGTGTTTTGAAGAAAAGGAATATCAAACGGAGTCCAAACCGAATGAAACCTTCGGGAGCGATCTTTTTGGAACAAACACAATCCTGGAGACTTGGAGTGGACGTCAAGAAGCAAACGAAGCGGCCACAGGGGTGCCCGGCTCGCCCTAGGGGGTGGGCGTGTCCCCCACCCTCGTGGGCCCCTCGTGGATCCACCGACCTAGTTCTTCCTCCTATATATATCCACGTACCCGGAGAACATCCAGGAGCACCATGAAAAACTATTTCCACCGCCGCAACCTTCTGTATCCGTGAGATCCCATCTTGGAACCTTCGTCGGTGCTCCGCCAGAGGGAGAATCGACCATGGAGGGTCTCTACATCATCTCCAAGGGCTCTCCGATGAGTTGTGAGTAGTTTACCATAGACCTTCGGGTCCATAGTTATTAGCTAGATGGCTTCTTCTCTCTCTTTGAATCTCAATACAAAGTACTCCTTGATCTTCTTGGAGATCTATTCGATGTAACTCTTTTTGCGGTGTGTTTGTCGAGATCCAATGAATTGTGGGTTTATGATCAAGTTTATCTATGAGAAATATTTGAATCTCCTCTGAATTCTTTATGTGTGATTGGTTATCTTTGCAAGTTTCTTCGAATTATCAGTTTGGTTTGGCCTACTAGATTGATCTTTCTTGCAATGGGAGAAGTTCTTAGCTTTGGGTTCAACCTTGCGGTGTCCTTTCCTAGTGACAGCAGGGGCAGCAAGGCACGTATTGTATTGTTGCCATCGGGGATAAAAAGATCGGGTTTATATCACATTTCTTGAGTTTATCCCTCTATAGCATGTCATCTTCCTTAATGTGTTACTCTGTTCTTATGAACTTAATACTCTAGATGCAGGCAGGAGTCGGTCGATGTGTGGAGTAATAGTAGTAGATGCAGGCAGGAGTCTGTCTAGTTGTTGTGGACGTGATGCCTATATACATAATCATGCCTATATAATCTCATAACTATGCACTTTTCTATCAATTGCTCGACAGTAATTTGTTTACCCACCGTAATATTTATGCTATCTTGAGAGAAGCCACTAGTGAAACCTATGGCCACCGGGTCTACCTTTTATGATATAAGTTTCCGATCTATCTTGTTTTGCAATCTTTACTTTTCAATCTATATCATAAAAATACCAAAAAATATTTATCTTATCTTATTATCTCTATCAGATCTCACTTTCGCAAGTTACCGTGAAGGGATTGACAGCCCCTTTATCGCATTGGTTGTGAGGTTCTTGTTTGTTTGTGTAGGTACGAGGGACTTTTGAGGAGCCTCCTACTGGATTGATCCATTGGTTCTCAAAAACTAGGGGAAATACTTACGCTACTTTGCTGCATCACCCTTTCCTCTTCAAGGGAAAACCAACGCAGTGCTCAAGAGGTAGCAAGAAGGATTTCTGGCGCCGTTGCCGGGGAGGTCTTCGCTCAAGTCAATACATACCAAGTACCCATCACAAACTCATCTCCCTCGCATTACATTATTTGCCATTTGCCTCTCGTTTTCCTCTCCCCCACTTCATCCTTGCCGTTTTATTCGCCCTCTCTTTCCTGTTCGCCTCTTTTTCGCTTGCCTCTTGTGTGCTCGTGTGTTAGATCGTTTATTTTGTCGTCATGGCTAGTCCTCATATCATGGTTATTACTCCCGAGCATGAAGTTCTCAATTTTAAACAAAGGGGGGAATCTAAAAGATGCTCGGTATAGAATTTGCAATGCTCAAAATATATCTACTAGGAAGCTTTCTACTTCCGTTCTTCCTCGCGAATTTTATGTAGGCATTACCCCTTGGAATAGATGCATTCTTGATACCATTACCGGAGGGAATTTCTTGGGTAGCCATACTTTTGATGCTTACAATGCTATGTTAGATTTGTTTGGTCCACCCCCTCTTTTGGTTAATGGAACTGTTTTAACTTTGCAACATGTGATGCAAAGGCTCGAAATTATTGAGAACAAAGTTTCCACTTGAGTTAATTGAAAATTTGGATAAAAAGATCCACAATCAAATCACCCAATATGGGTCTAAGTTTGGAGTTACATTGAAATTTTTTAAAGAGAAATAACCTATAGTTAATGAAAGAATAGATCTTGATTCTACAAGAATCGGTAAACTTGAGGATATTATTACCAACTTAGGGTCTGCCTTTTCATCCGTGAAAAATACTCCAACTCCTCCTACCAAAATTGACAAATTTATGTATTTTCCTAAAAATAAGGGTGAATCTTCTAGTAAGGAAAATGCGGATCTCAAATCAATAAGTGTTCATCCCAATTTTCTCGCTATGATTAAGGAACCTTTTGCTACAAATTAATTTCTTGATTTCTTGCCTAGGGGTTTAATCATTTCTAAAAATAAATAAACTCCTAAGGGTTACAAGTGCTCTATTGAAGAATTGAATACCAAAGATGACAATACTTAGATCTATTCTCGCTTTTATGCCTAGCTAGGGGCGTTAAACGATAGCGCTTGTTGGGAGGCAACCCATTTTTATTTTTGTTCCTTGCTTTTTGATTCTGTTTAGTAATAAATAAATCATCTAGCCACTGTTTATATGTGGTTTTATGTTTTAATTAGTGTTTGTGCCAAGTAGAACCTATAGGACAACCTACGGTGATAGTTAATTTGATTCTGCTAAAAAACAGAAACTTTTGCACACACGAGAATAATTTTAGTAAATCACAGAAACGATATTTTGCGTTGATTCTTTTTGCAGTAGATCAACAGAAAAATGTCCCAGGATTTCCTATTTTGGTAGGAGTTTTAGACTTGCAGAAGTATTCGAAAGTTACAGATTGCTACAGACTGTTCTGTTTTTGACAGATTCTGTCTTTTGTGTGTTGTTTGCTTATTTTGATGAATCTATGGCTAGTATCGGGGGGTATGAACCATAGAGAAGTTGGAATACAGTAGGTTTAACACCAATATAAATAAAGAATTAGTTCATTACAGTATCTTATGTGGTGTTTTTTCTTTCTTGCACTAACAGAGCTTATGAGATTTCCTGTTGAGTTTTGTGTTGTGAAGTTTTCAAGTTTTGGGTAAAGATTTGATGGACTATGGAATAAGGAGTGGCAAGAGCCTAAGCTTGGGGATGCCAATGGAACCCCAATATAAGTCAAGGACAACCAAAAGCCTAAGCTTGGGGATGCCCCGGAAGGCATCCCCTCTTTCGTCTTCGTCTATCGGTAACTTTATTGGAGCTATATTTTTATTCACCACATGTTATGTGTTTTGCTTGGAGTGTCTTGTATGATATGAGTATTTGCTTTTTAGTTTACCACAATAATACTTGTTGTACACACCTTTTGGTAGAGACACACATGATTTGGAATTTATTAGAATACTCCATGTGCTTCACTTATATCTTTTGAGCTACATAATTTTGCTCTAGTGCTTCACTTATATCTTTTAGAGCACGGTGGTGGTTTTATTTTGTAGAAATTGTTGATATCTCATGCTTCACTTATATTATTTTGAGGGGCTTCTAGAACAGTATGGTATTTGCTATGGTTATAAAATTGGTGCTAGAATGATGGGCATCCAAGTTGGGTATAATAAAAACTATCATAGGAAGTGAATTGGATACTATGATCAATTTGATGCTTGCTAATTGTTTTGAGATATAAAGGTGGTAATATTCGAGTAATGCTAGTTGGGTAATTATTAAATTGAGGAATACTTGTGTTGAAGTTGGCAAGTCCCGTAGCATGCACGTATGGTAAAAGTTGTGTAACAAATTTATTGCATGGGGTGCTCTTTTGATTGCCTTCCTTATGTGTGGAGGTTGGGGGCGCGCGATGGTTAACTCCTACCAACCTCCCCCCTAGGAGCATGCATAGTAGTACTTTGCTTTGAGGGCTAATAAAACTTTTGCAATGAGTATATGAGTTCTTTATGACTAATGTGAGTCCATGGATTATACGCACTCTTACCTTTCCATCATTGCTAGCCTCTTTGGTACCGTGCATTGTCCTTTGTCACCTTGAGAGTTGGTGCATACTTCACCGGTGCATCCAAACCCCGTGATACGATACGCTCTATCACACATAAACCTCCTTATATCTTCCTCAAAACAGCCACCATACCTACCTATTATGGCATTTCCATAGCCATTCCGAGATATATTGCCATTCAACTTTCCATCGTCCCGTTTATCATGACATGCATCATCATTGTCATATTTCCTTGCATGATCATGTAGTTGACATCATATTTGTGGCAAAGCCACCATGCATAATTTTTCATACATGCCACTCTTGATTCATTGCCCATCCCGGTACACCGTCGGAGGCATTCGTATAGAGTCATATCTTGTTCTAGTATCGAGTTGTAATCAATGAGTTGTAAATAAATAGAAGTGTGATGATCATAATTATTAGAGCATTGTCCCTTATAAAAAAAGGAAGCCCAAAAAAAAGAAAGGCCAATAAAAAAAGAAAGGCCAAATAAAAAAAGAAAGGCCCAAAAAAGGGGGGGGGGACAATGTTACTATCTTATTCCATACTTGTGCTTCAAAGTAGCACCATGTTCTTCATATAGAGAGTCTCATATGTTGTCACTTTCATATACTAGTGGGAATTTTTTATTATAGAACTTGGCTTGTATATTCCAACGATGGGCTTCCTCAAAATGCCCTAGGTCTTCGCGAGCAAGCAAGTTGGATGCACACCCACTTAGTTTCTTTTGTTGAGCTTTCATACATTTATAGCTCTAGTGCATCTGTTGCATGGCAATCCCTACTCCTCATGTTGACATCAATTGATGGGCATCTCCATAGCCCATTGATTAGCCTCGTGAACATGAGGCTTTCTTCTTTTTTTTCTCCACACAACCTCCATCATCATATTCTATTCCACCCATAGTGCTATATCCATGGCTCGCGCTCATGTATTGCGTGAGAGTTGAAAAAGGCTGAAGCGCATTAAAAAGTATGAACAATTTGCTTGACTGAAACCGAAGTTGTGCTTGATGGGAGTATTTTGTGTGATGAAAATGAAACATAGCCTAACTATATGATTTTGTAGGGTTGAACTTTCTTTAGCCATGTTATTTTGAGAAGACATGATTACTTTGTTAGTATGCTTGAAGTATTATTAATTTTATCTCAATATGAACTTTTGTCTTGAATCATTTGGATCTGAACATTCATGCCACAATAAAGAAAATCACATTGACAATTATGCTAGGTAGCATTCCACATCAAAAATTCTATTTTTATCATTTACCTACTTGAGGACGAGCGGGAATTAAGCTTGGGGATGCTTGATACGTCTCCAACGTATCAATAATTTTTGATTGTTCCATGCTATTATATTACCAGTTTTGGATGTATGGGCTTTACTTTACACTTTTATATCATTTTTGGGACTAACCTACTAACCGGAGGCCCAGCCCGAATTGTTGTTTTTTTTGCCTATTTCAGTGTTTCAAAGAAAAGGAATATCAAACGGAGTCCAAACGGAATGAAATCTTCAGGGGCGATCTTTTTGGAACAAACGCAATCCAGGAGACTTGGAGTGGACGTCAAGAAGCATACGAGGCGGCCACGAGGGTGCCCGGCGTGCCCTAGGGGGGTGGGCGCGCCCCCACCCTCGTGGGCCCATCGTGGCTCCACCGACCTACTTCTTCCTCCTATATATATCCACGTACCCCGAGAACATCCAGGAGCACCACAAAAAACTATTTCCACCGCCACAATCTTCTATATCCGCGAGATCCCATCTTGGAGCCTTCGCCGGTGCTCCGTCGGAGGGGGAATCGACCATGGAGGGCCTCTACATCATCTCCAAGGCCTCTCCGATGAGTTGTGAGTAGTTTACCACAGACCTTCTGGTCCATAGTTATTAGCTAGATGGCTTCTTCTCTCTCTTTGAATCTCAATACAAAGTTCTCCTTTATCTTGTTGGAGATCTATTCGATGTAACTCTTTTTGCGGTGTGTTTGTCGAGATCTGATGAATTGTGGGTTTATGATCAAGTTTATCTATGAGAAATATTTGAATCTCCTCTGAATTATTTTATGTGTGATTGGTTATCTTTGCAAGTCTCTTCAAATTATCAATTTGGTTTGGCCTACTAGATTGATATTTCTTGCAATGGGAGAAGTGCTTAGCTTTGGGTTCAATCTTGCGGTTTCCTTTCCCAGTGACAGTAGGGGCAGCAAGGCACGTATTGTATTGTTTCCATCGGGGATAAAAAGATGGGTTTATATCATATTGCTTGAGTTTATCCCTCTACATCATGTCATCTTCCTTGCATTACTCTGTTCTTATGAACTTAATACTCTAGATGCAGGCAGGAGTCGGTCGATGTGTGGAGTAATAGTAGTAGATGCAGGCAGGATTCGGTCTACTTGTTGCGGATGTGATGCCTATCTACATAATCATGGCTAGATTATCTCATACCAATGCACTTTTCTATCAATTGCTCGGCAGTAATTTGTTCACCCACCGTAATACTTATGCTATCTTGAGAGAATCCACTAGTGAAACCTATGGCCCCCGGGTCTATCTTTTGTCATATAAGTTTCAGATGTATCTTTATTTGCAATCTTTACTTTTCAGTCTATATCATAAAAATACCAAAAATATTTATCTTATCTTATTATCTCTATCAGATCTCACTTTCGCAAGTTACCGTGAAGGGATTGACAACCCCTTTATCGTGTTGGTTGCGAGGTTCTTGTTTGTTTGTGCAGGTACGAGGGACTTTTGAGGAGCCTCCTACCGGATTGATATCTTGGTTCTCAAAAACTAAGGCAATTTCTTACGCTACTTTGCTGGAACACCCTTTCCTCTTCAAGGGAAAACCAACACAGTGCTCAAGAGGTAGCAGATCTCATCCAGGACTCCGAACAACCTTCGATCACCAAAGCACATAACTTATATAATACATATCGTCATTGAATGTTAATCATGTGGACCCTACGGGTTCGAGAACTATGAAGACATGACCGAGACAACTCTCCGGTCAATAACCAGTAGCGGAACCTGGATGCTCATATTGGTCACCACATATTCTATAAAGATCTTTATCAGTCGAATAACAATGTCAACATACGTTATTCCCTTTGTCATCGGTATGTTACGTGCCTGTGATTCGATCATTGGTAAACTCATACCTAGTTCAATCTTGTTACCGGCAAGTCTCTTTACTCATTCCGTAGTGCATCATCCCATAACTAACTCATTATTCACATTGCTTGCAAGGCTTCATATGATGTGCATTACCGAGAGGGCCCAGAGATACCTCTCTAATACTCGGAGTGACGAATCCTAATCTCGATCTATGCCAACCCAACAAACACCTTCGGAGATAGCTATAGAGCATCTTTATAATCACCCAATTACGTTGTGATGTTTGATAGCACACAAGTCATTCCTCCGGTGTCCGGGAGTTGCATAATCTCATAGTCGGAGGAATATGTATTTGACATGAAGAAAGTAGTAGCAATGAAACTGAACGATCATTATGCTAAGCTAACGGATGGGTCTTCTCATACACATCATTCTCCTAATGATGTGATCCCGTTTATCAAATGAAAACTCATGTCCATGGCTACGAAACTTAACCATCTTTGATCAACGAGCTAGTCAAGTAGAGGCATACTAGGGACACGGTGTTTTGTCTAGGTATTCACACATGTATCAAGTTTCCGTTTAATACAATTCTAGCATGAATAATAAACATTTATCAGAATAAGAAAATATAAAATAACAACTTTATTATTGCCTCTAGGGCATATTTCCTTCACTTACACAAATAGGACCATCATCGTCAAGTCTTACATAGATAAAGCCTCAAGGGATAAACACCAAATAAATTGTCGTAGTGGAAATCTTCGTCAATAACTTAGACCTATGCCATATCCCTTATCCCTACAAGCATTTTGATTGGGAAAGCGTCCTAGTTCGCATGTTCGTCACGGAAGAACTCTTCTTCAAATTCCTACTCTTCCATGTCTGGCCAATTTAATAGCCAGGGACAAGCCAATGAATACTTTTGAATGTGGTCGCAAGCAACCCATGATTGAAACATAATAATATGCAAGGCTTTATTCCTAAGTCGGCATTTTTGCGTAAAGCTAGTTTTTCTTATGCAAGTATGATCAATATTGCTTAGAAATCATGTATGCATCTGCAACAAGTATTAGCAAGTTATAGACAACAACATCGAGAAAGAGTTATAGACAACCCAGTCTCGGGCTCATCATGACTTCGTCATGAATCTCAGCACAACATTTCTCGACCCACACTTTTGTAAAATCCAGACATAGTTTAAGCAGCGCTACCCAACTGTCCTTGATCGTGGACACGACTATTCAAATAGATGTACACTCTATAGAGGTTGCACACTTTACCCACAAGATAAGGGAACTTTCGTGTCATCCATTACTACTGGTACCTTAAGTACCTGGGGTAAGCACCTGATCACTACCTTTCTCTAGCCGTGACTAACATATAGTTCACTTGATTGGCACCATCCACCGTGCCAACCATTCTCACAAATTTAAATCTGAGCCACACTCCCAGACTCACCGCATAACCCATGCACGGGGGTACTAACGGTGTTTCCGGTGCCATGTAAAAATAGTCATGGCCGCCTATCCAAACATGGCCCCCGTCTCGACAGTGACCACACCACTCCCACCACTAGTAATGCAGGCTCCATTCTATCATGAACTAGGTAATCAGTAATGTCCCCCTCCCATACAAGGGTAGTGTGGTTGCGCATGTTCGGTTGGGAAGGTCGACAACTCTTAAATCTAATCCGTTTTCGAAAACAATACACTCCACTTGCCTCGGTACACCACTTCTTCACCAAGTAGTCACCTAGCTCATCATCACCCAAGGGCATTAGTGTCACCCATTGGGATTTTTGTAAGTATTTGTCAAACTACACTAGTTTCTTTCCATGCATAACCTGCCCCAGTTTGCGTAGCCAAAACTTCTACAAGCATCTATCTACTTCCCAATAACATAACTCTAAGCAAGCGTAGAGTCATGAACAATGCAAGTATGAATGGAAACATGAAAATGTAGGGAATCCTAGAAAGGTTGCCACCACCAAGATATCATGCATTCGATGCAACTAGAAAATGCAACTATGACAAAAGGGGTCATCATGGTTAAAGGGTTGCTTGCTTGGCTCAGCAAAGTCTTTAAATCTTCTGGTCCTTCTCCAAGCACTCCATCTACTTCGTCAACTATCCTTGAAAGCAATCACAATAAGCAACTCAACAAGAAATAAAATAAGAGTGCGCTTAAAAATAGGAATTCCACTTTTCTAGGACACCTCTAGTTATATGAAAAATAACCAAAGTGGTTCTACTGGATTTGGATTAACAAGGATTATGAATATTTCAATTTGGTGGAATCAACGGAAAATGAATCTGCAAGGAGTCTACAGAAATGTCTTTTTGTAAAATCAGAAAAAGGCACTCATTAAACAAGGCATGATTTTAGAAACATTTAAAATTGGTTTCACTGGATTTGGAGTTGAAATAAATAACATATGGATTTTTTAAGTTGACTTATGTGAATAAATGACATAGTCAATAGATCCAGTGGAAACTATGCATAGTAAAAATGTTCAATGTAGCCTATTAAATAGAGAAGGATTTTAGGATAGTCTGGGATTTTGAATCATCAAATTTGGAACTCATTTGAATTCTCTAGAGATTTGAATAGTTCTCTAGAAAAGAAAAAGAAAAAATGATTATACCTAAATGAGCCAAATTGGAGCGGCGGCAACACGCATTAGGCGCAACTTAGTGGCAAGCTGCAACTGGGGCGACCCAGCTGCTCAGCCGCGCGCGGGGCTGCCGACATCAAAGGCGTACTCACAGTAATATGTTTTCTCCGAGTGAAGACGGTTACTAGCTGAGCCAGTCTCCACTTAAACAAGGTGAGGTCCAACTGTCAGCAACTCAGCCTCACTAGTCGGCCGACAGGCAGGGCCCGCTGGCAGGCTTTCTCCCACCTCCCGCTCGAACAGAGCAGATGCAGGGGAGGCGTCGACGGCGACCGTCGGTGCTACCGTCCACCGTTTCCAGCGGTCAAGCCACTGGCTTGCTCGGGGAGATGAGTCATATCCACTTGGATACCGCAAGCTTGCCGGGGACAGTCGTAGTGGCAACGACTTAGACAACCGCAGAGAAGGCCGTTGGCCACCATTGGCCTCGTGTGCACGACGTCCTAGGGGAAGAATGGTGGCAATAGGGGTCGTCGCGGTGGGAATGTGAGGGCACTCGAGTGTCTAGGGGAGAGGGAAAGCTTTGGATAGCTCAAATTTTAGCGAAGGCCAATGGCGGCACTTCGGCCAGGGAGGTGGATGGAGGGCACACGGAGAGGAGCGGGTTGGTTCGGGAGGTGTACTGGAGGAATAGGGAGCAGAGGGCGTCCGGAGGGATGCTCGGGGAGGCCTTTTATGGCGGGGCAGTGGTGCACCGCGGACGGCGTCCACGACCACGAACAGGGTGACGCCAGAGGCCAAATTGGCGCTCTGGGTCATGTCTACGGTCCTCCTAGCACTACAAAAAAAATACACTTCCGTGATGATACGTGTTTGTCATAGTAGGTCGCGTTTTTTTCATGCATGTACATCCATGACGATTTTATGACAGAATCAAGATAGCCATACCTGTGCTGTCGTAGAAGTGTTCCATGACATTACCAAAATTATCATCACGGAAGTGTCCACTTCCATGATGATAATTCGCGCGTCACAGAAGTGCTTTCGTCAAGGATGACCGACACGTGGCATCCACCGTAACGGAACGCCGTTAAGCTATCGGGTCGGGTTTTGGACCCGATAACCCGTTAACAGCCCCGACCAATGGGAAATTTCCACGTGTAAAATTCTTATTGGCCGGACGAAACACGTGTCAGCTCGTCAGTGGGTCAGATAGGCGCCTATGATATGTCGACACGTGCCACGGCCCACCAGTGGTCCATTTAGCTTACAAAGCCGGCCCGTTTGACTTGGTCAAAAGTTAGTGGGTTGGCCCATGAAAAGCCTGTTAATGGTCTCTTCGCAAATAGCCCATTTTATGGCCCGTTAACTCACGGCCTGTTAGGCACTAAAGGAAATCGGCCCAACAACGTCATGTGGGCCGTCGAATATAACACCAGCCCATTTCACTTTCGGCCCATGTATGGCCCATGAC
Source organism: Triticum dicoccoides (assembly GCF_002162155.2). NCBI lineage: Eukaryota > Viridiplantae > Streptophyta > Magnoliopsida > Poales > Poaceae > Triticum > Triticum dicoccoides. Next base: position 565,579,866 of record NC_041387.1, on the reverse strand, counting down.
GTCTTTCAGCCCATATGAGGCCTTCGTATCTTTCGGCCCTTTACACGCCCACGGTGACTCTAGCCCATAATGAACAGTAATTTTCTTTGTACCCGTTAACGGCCCGTGATTTACATGTGTCGTTACCAGCCCGTGTTAGCTTTCGGCCTAGTGACGGCCCATACGTTCTTGGGCTCCTTTTCGGCCCTCTATTACTTCTGGCCCGTTACTGGCCTATCCCCCTAATGGGCAAAATTCGGCCCATGGCAAGAGTCGGCCCGTTACTGGTATGTTCCCCAAATGGACCAAATTCGGCCCATGGCAAGAGTCGGCCCGTTACTCGCCTGTTACCCTAATGGGCCAAATTCGGCCCATGGCAAGAGTCGGCCCGTTTCTGGCCAGCCCGTCCTATATTCTGGCCCATTAACGACCCGTTATGCCTGTGACAGAATTAAGCTTTTGCAGTCCTACGGCATGTTAACGGCCCATTACTGTGCTGGGCCGATACCAATTACGCCCGATTACGGCCCATGTAGACCCATTAATCCGATGGCTCGAGGCCCACCAATTACAGGCCCATTTATCGACGGCCCGAGGCGCACCGATTACAGGCCCATTTATCGACGGCCCGTAGGAGACGCATGGATCTTACAACCTGTATAGGGCCCACTAGCAAACCAGGGAAAAAGAAGACTAGGAAATAAATAAGGCAGAAACTAACGCTAGGCTATTAAGGCGATTGCACACATTACATCCACTCGGCATCAAAGATCGCCACCAGTGCAAATAGAGGGAACACCCTACACTATACGAAAATGGCTTGCTGTTTTCTTCAGCCGGTGGCTGCACGTTAAGAATAAATTTTGTATCTCACCAAAACAAATTACAACTATATAACAAAAGGAAGGTTGGCATAAAACTTAATAGTCTAGCAGATAAATGCACCACCAGAAGTTCAGAAGCTCGGTTCATTTGACCTGACTGTTATGTTTTCATGCTGTATTGTTCGATGGAGCACCATAACCCTCGCCTTCATTTCCCCTAGGCTCCTGAACAACATAGCAAATGTCTGATAGTCTGGTTTCAAAACCATGCATATCTTGACGACAATTAGCAATGTTTCTCCTTGTTTCACAAAGGGCCTCTGTTAGGGAATGGACTTGTGTCTGGAGCACAGATACAACATTGCTTTGAGCTTGCATATCTTGATCATGAGGCAGTTTGGACGATATTGCCTTAACAACCAACACAGTATTACGCAGGAACATGCTTTTGGCACTGTTAGTGGATAGGTACTGACCCACTGTAGCAAGAGCTGACATTGCGGTTATAGTTTCCTCGCCACCTTCAGAAGGTGGCGGTTCCACCATTTTTTCCATAGCTCGCTGAAAAGTTGAGGTTTTACATTAGTAGTACCAGAACAGAAGATATTAAGGAGGCAGCAAAACCAAAAAAAATAGCTTTGGTGTATATACAGAACTTATTCTGGTGAACCCATGTAAAATATTAGTTGTATTTTATTGCAAAGTACATAATAAAACCAGGTTCCAAACATATGACCATGTACCATCGCTAATGTATTGTCTATTTCTTCACATTGTATTGAGGGCTAAGGATAAAGAGACAAATTTTATAATACGGTAAGCGTAGTATGACATCATTCATATCACAAAACAACTGAGAACAGACAAACAGGCAATTGTAACGTTGTGTGGGCAAGTCCAGCACGGAACTAGATTACGGGTCAAGATCAAAGGAACATCACTCCTCTCTTTTAAACCTTGTAAGGTGCAATGATACGCTAAGACAATTGTGTATAAAATTGAAAAGAGTAATAGACATTGGCTGCAAACCATGCAGTTCAAGGCACAAGTCAGAGTAAGTAGTAGTTAAAAGGCATGAGGATTAAGGACTTACAACAGCGGCTTTGACTGGTGTAGTCATGCCCTTCTTCTTGCTGGTGTGACAGTCCTTAAAGATTTCCATAGCATTTGGTTCAGGTACTTTTTGGTCCTTGCGGGCTTTCCTCTGCATTTCGAACAAGTCAATATAGATCTGATAATATGGTACAGCGAAAAGAGTGAAATAGCAGCTAATTACAAGAGCCTCGCAGTGTGCAATATAGCTACGAGATCCTGTCATCTGTTGGAATTTCACTTTCGTACGGTTGGCCTTGTTCTTTGAACAGTTCACCTACAAGAAGATAGATTTGTGTGGCACATGCGTAAATAGGACTTCAACATGTGATCTGATCACATATATATAAGGTACCTGATACTTCGGATCAGACCAGTGTTTAACAAGGCCCCTCCAGGCTTCATCCGATATATTTTCCACTAGAGATGTTTGGGAAAGTTCACTGTTAGCCTTGCCTTCAAAGTGAGTTTTCCTCAAGTTATACCGATACTGTCGTAGAGCAGACTTGAAAACATGGGTGCAAGCTTGTCTGGTTGCATCATCTTGGCTATCCAACTTGAATCTCATCTGTTGAAAATTATGGGAGCCTCATTATCAGCAACCTAGAAAGTATGGGACAGAGCAAGACGATGTTAATAGTTTCCATACATGACCATACTTACAGATAAATGGTCGAGGAAGGTGCTGAACTGGGTTTCGTCTTTGTCATTCCTGTACTATATCCATGTTGGGAGGATACGTACATGACACCTAACGGCCTGCCTCTGATACTAACTTGGCTGACTCTGTAGCATCACGTGGCCTTTTTAAACCTGCCTCAAAACGGATCTCCGTTCTTCCTCCTCTAGATTTAGTTAACCTATCGAGCATTATCCCTGATGTTTGTTTCCTCTTGGGCCTAGGTGCTAGTCCAACAACGAACATAGGAAGTTTTAGTGTACATCAAACTGTGAGACTACATATAAAGAAGCATGCGACTGTAACTTGACTCTAGCAACTACCTTCTTTCTGTTGAAGCTCACAAGGTTCATCTGATATTGCCAACTCGTCTTGTGTCAAGAGTGCTTGGGAAGTAGTGTCAGGTGGCAAGGGAGCTTGGGAACATGCTGCTAGCTTAGTTGACGCACGAGTAAGTCGTGCAGCTGGTAGTACTATGGTAGGTGTTGCAAGAACTAGGGCTCTCTCTGCTTGTTTGGTGGCAGCTATTTGTTTCTGTTTGGCTTTTTTTGCAGCTCGTGTAGCATGGGATGTCGTGTTTGTAGAATTTTCTGCTGGACTTTCACCTTCTATTGCACCATCAGTACCAGTAGAATCTGCAGGATTCATCCGCTTCTCATTCCCTGCCATTTTCTGTTTCTTTCTCTTTCTCTGTGCCATGTTAAGTCAAGCCGACAAGAAAAACGAATAACAATTTAGTTCTTCGGAACAAATTGATGCATGATGCAGACGAACTGAACTTTGATGTTAGACAACCACATGATAGGAGGATGTAATATGTATGAAAAACAGGACGGAAGAGATAACCAGAACTATGATGTGTAAACTAAGAAGAAGACATTTCACCAAATTAGAAGCAATGCAATGGAAGGTATACACCATATGAAAGATGCTACAAATATCGCTTTGCCAAGTTAACAGTGTCTCATCATAAATGGCGTTTAAACAAATGTGAAGCAGTACAAGAAATAAATCATATGCAAGATGCAAACAACATCACACTACCATGTTAGAGGTCTCTCGTCATTAGTGCCATTGCATATTCACAGCTTATGATGTGTAAACTAAGGAGAAGGCATTTCAACAAATTAGAAGCAATGAAAGCTAGACACCGTATGAAAGATGCAACGAATATCACTCTACCAAGTTAAAACTGTCTCGTCATAAGTGTCATTTCAACAAATTAGTAGTATAAGCTAGAAAAGAATGTGAGATGTAACCTATATCACACTCCCAAGTCAAACGTGTCTTATGATAAGTGATTGTTGCAGGTTACACAACAGTAGTAATTTGATGTAAGAACATGGTGTGGTAGACAGATATTGTATGTTCTAGAAACAGGAGCACGTGTCTTATTCAAGTATAATGTGTAAAGTAAGCAGATGGAATTCAACAAAATTAGAAGCAATACAAGCTAGACATCACACATAACATGCAACCAAATATAACAGTGCCAAGTTAGAGGGAGCACCAGTGATGCTGCACTAGGGGAGACGTGCTAATCATAAACACAGCTTTGTTGAGTGTCTATGCATGTGTTGTCTTGGAAATCATCTTGGGGGTGTGTAGGAGTAGAAACTGTAGAGGCCCTCCATTCGGAAGGAGCACCTTTATCTGTTGCCTTGCTAACTTCTTTCTGCTTTATTTATTTTGAATTTTCAAGTAAAACCGACAAGAAAAAGCAATAAAATTCTCTCTTCAGAAGTCATTCATGCATGATACTGACAATCACTACTTTGATGTAAGGCAAACACATGATACCAGGATGGAATATGTACGAAAAACAGGACGACATGGCATGTTCACAACTGTTTGTGTAAACTAAGCAGAAACCATTCTAGCAAATAAGAAGCAATGCAAGCTAGACATCACATGAAAGATGCAACCAATATGACTCTGCCAAGTTAAAAGCGTCCCATCATAAATGGAATTTCAACAAATTAGAAGCAGCGCATGCTATAAATCATATGAAAGATGCAACTAATATCGCACTGCATATACTAAAGGTGTCTTGTCATATTGATTGATCCGGGATACAAAAAAAACAATAGTTTTATGTTAGGACATGCTTAATAGACAGATGTACTATGTACTAAATACAGGAAGGCATGTCACATTAATAGGTATAATGTCACATTTACAGGAGTATAAGCTAAGCAGACTAGCACATGCAGTTTAACCAGATTGGAAGAATTACAATCTAGACACCATATGCAACATGCAACCACATATCACGCTGCCAAGTTAGAGCAAGCACCTGCGATGTTAGTGTAGGGGAAATGCTGTAATCAACTACAGAGCTACGTTCACTATCTTCATCTAGCATTTTTGTTTCTTGAGAATCATGTCGGGAGGCTGACGCTGCATTCTTTAAATGAGGAGTAGTCCCTTTGCCTGCCAGCCTGCCTCGTCATAAGTGATTGATGAGGGATACACAAGAACATTAGTTTGATGTAAGAACATGGTTAATACACAGATTTACTAGTATGTACCAAAAACAGAAAGGCATGTCATATTCAAAGGTATAATGTGTAAGCTAAGCAGATGCAATTTAACCAAATTGGAAGCAATACAAGCTAGACATCCGGCTGGAGTGGTGAACATGATCATCTAGGACCTGAGAGCCTGGTGGGAGGCGGGCTGCTTCGCCACCATCGCGGCTTTTTAGTTGGCTTCCAGGTGATGCCTATCTTTGATGGGCTTGTCACTAGCTCGGCCAGTGTCCTGACTAGCTATTTGTCTTCTAGTTCTCACGGGATGGTGGTTCATGTAAAAAATATCTTTCCTTATCTTAATAAAGACCGACTTCGGCCTTTCGAATACAAGCTAGACACCATACGGAACATGCAACCACATATGACACCGCGAAGTTAAAGCAAGCACCTGGGATGGTGGTTCATTGCGAGTGAGGTCATCAACTCCAGAGCAACGTTTACCGTCTCCATCTGCTGACACTGCACCCTTTATAGCGCTGTAACGTGTCGTGCCTAGCCGCGTAGAAAGCTAGCACGACTTATCTCTTTTCTTTTTTGCTTCTCTTTCGGCAGACTCTGAAATACCCTTGCATAAAAACACAATAGTGAGAGTATGGGTGAAGTGTGTGCAGAACTAGTGCACTGTAAAAGTAGCAGATAGCAGGTGGCTGAAAAATAAATGACAGGAGACATATGATAGCTCCACAACATTGCATGGCAAACAAAATTAGATTCTAATCCGTATGATTTTGTAATATATGAGCACAGGAAATTCAGGTACTCCTCCAGCACACCACCACATGTGGTCATATCTAAGATAACAGTTGACTAAAAATAAATAGGTCAGTCGATTTTTTTAATGAACCGTTTGATCTATAAGGAACGGGCAGATGGCCTTCGTCTACCTCCCGCCAGTCATTGTTGACGATCTTTCTTGAACCGCCAGTGACCATCGGCCCAGATCCGTGCCTCCGCCGCCCCGCCCTCCCATCGACCTCACACCACCGCCGTGCTTGGCAGCGCCCCCAGGCCATCCCTTTAATCCCGGCCGACCTCCAGATCGGGCGCCAGTAGCTCTAGGCCACACACGCCCCTAAGATAAACACCAAGGCGCTGCTTCCCCGGCGTAATAGTCGTACTAGAGCCTGTTACGCCGGGGAATGCTTCCATTAATTGGGAATCAACTGGCCAGAAATTGAAATTCAGGGGGGCGACGGACCTCTAGCTAAGGTGAAATAGTATATGAGGAGAAACCTTGTGCATCGCGAGTTACTAGGAACATCTAGTATCGAGAAGAAGCGGTCAACTAGTGTCTTCTGTGGGATGAATACCGTGCAAGCAGAGACGTAAGATTTGCACGAATAAGGGAAGAGGAGTACCTTCTTCAGTTACCGCTGTGGTCACCTCCACATGTCGCACCGATCTTCTTCTTTTTACCGGGGAAACCGATGTTCTGGAGGGTGCAGGCTTGGACGAACCCATGGCCAAATTGTTCATTGTGTTGCCGTGGCCGTATGTCGGCGGAGGGGAAGCAGATCCGAGGCGGCGAAGGACGGCGTAGCAGGAACAGCTCCGGTGCGGTGGAGGGTGGCGAAGTTGGAGCGGCAGCGGTGAGGCGCAGGACGACATGGTTCAACTGGCTCGGGTACGGACGGCTCGGCCTCGGCTTCAACTACTAGCCGTGGAGGGCGTTGCGGTTGAGGTTGCAGTGGACAACGACGTCGGGGTATCGGCTCCGGCGTGATGGAGGAGGGCGGCGGTTGATGGGTGGGATGGGGTGGCGGACGGAGGACGCCGGGGTTTCACGACTGGTGGAGAGGTAGTTTTGGTGCCCACAGAGTATGAATGGGGAATCGTACGGGTGGGAGGAACCATGTTTCGGTCTGGGACGCGCTTGTTTTTGGCTTTTTTGAACAGAAGATGGGACACGCTTGTTTGAAATTTGGGGAAAGTACAAACTTTGCCCCCCTCTTAAATTTCGGACCTACCGCGAGCCGTGGGTAGGATGGTAATCCCAGGTGTCCCAAATAGTGGGCGCGCATGTGTGCTTAGGCGGCCATTGTGTATGATTGTTTTTCGGAGGCGGTTGTGTTGCATCTAGATGAAGCTACAAACCTACCCCAGTTTAGACCTTTGGACGTCGGGCTGGTAGGTTTCACGGGTCGGAGTTATTAGAAAAGTAATTTCCTTGTACTACCAAACACTGGTCTCACGCGGTTTCGGGCGAGTAGAGGCTCTTTTGGCGCTTCGTTCGAAATTTTGAAACACAAGCGTTCACGTTTAGAGTACTCTTGAACTATGAGGATTGACCTAAGTAGACAACGTTATATTTGACCTTGTATGTTTGAAAACCTCATTAAATTATCTGCTTCTTTTTGAAATTTTGACACTTGAAAATGCTATAACTACGATTATTTTGGAATGGAGGAGCTAAATTTGAATCTGTTTTGTACACGACTACATATGCTATTATGTACAAAATCAGAGCAAAGATTGGTGCCCCCATAATTTAGGTATGGTTTACAAATGCCATGATATCAAATTCAAATAATTGAATGGACTTCATGTTGAATCCGATTTTTTTAAACCACCTTAAGTTGAATTCAAATGTATGCTAGTTCATAGCTAGCTATTTATAAATGTCCATTGTGTAACTTTCGTATGTATAATTTGCTTTACACACACAACATGAACTATACTCACGTTTATATTTGATTGTTAAAGCGATGCATTGTCTGGAGTTCAAAATACTAACTATGTGGATCAATTGTGTCAAATAATAACATAGACATGCTCAAATTCGATAGAATCTAGATGTCTGATGGATCAATGACCGCTCCTTACGCAAATTGCAAATATCATGATCCCATCCTAATATTTGGATACAATTTATATCTTTAATCAATGTGTAGAGCAGTCTTTTACGTGTAGTTTCACTCTCCATCGGTGGTCTCTCACACATGCTCACACACTCTCTCCCGAGGTGTCTTTCTCGCACACATGCTCTAGATTTAACCCTCCCTCCTTCTCGTAACCATTTACAACTGTTTTCACTAACCTTTATCACAAGCACTCTTCCTCTCGCAAACATACACATGCACAATCCTCATCGACCCTTTCTATATACATGGACCTGCCTACGTGTCTCATGTACGCACATTATCTTTACGCCTGTCTCTCACACATTATCTCACACGTCTCTTCCTAATCGACGAGTATGATTCTAGCAGAGCATTCTGTAGGATGCCCCTTAAAGTTAGGTTGGATGAATAGTAATATTAGAGATAAAGGGGTTACCTTAGTCCGAGAACCTAGGGTTACAAATCCTAGCCGGCTTTGTCAGTGGACACAGAGTCATTCACAATTCTGCTATCTTTCTCTTGTACGACTAGTCATCCATGGGTCTTCCTAAATGTGTCATGGGCCGACCAATGTGGCGCAGGACGGAACCGAATGAAGGGCCTCACCTCGACCCACCGGACCTCACACGGTGACACACCCTCTGCCCCCACGTCTCATTATCTTCTCACACCCACACATACCAACACAAACACCAAACACACAAAAAATTTCTCCTGGTGCCTCTATTCCCTCCCCCCTTGCATATACACACTCAAGGGAATGGAATCTCTTGTCGTGATGCCATATTCGTCTCTCTCTCT
>NC_041387.1:565559462-565570762 GCF_002162155.2 Triticum dicoccoides | reverse complement strand
CCTCTATCCATGCCTCTCTCGAATACGTAATACACACATACCTCTCTAGGCCCCGCCAAATGCATAAACTACACATTCACACATGTTACATCATGTACCCCATTGATCTAAAAAGCCCTCTCTTCATGTTTATTTTGCATACAACATTCCTTTTGAATAAAGTGTGGCCAAAAAATTATTTAGAGTTTCTACATATATACAACATTACGAAGTTATATGGGGGAGTACGAACGCTAATTTGCATCGCATGGTGCCTACAATGATATTTATTCCGCACTGTGAATTTGTATATTTTTATACTATATACAAAGTTAGTCATAATAAAGAGAAACGAAGAGCATCTCTCTCTCCATCGCATACCCCCTCTGTACGCCCCTTTCACGTATGCACACAAAACTATCTCCAGGTCCTCTAAAAGTAAGCCCCCAGAAAATTCACGTGTGTTTCATCTTTCTCTCGCGATATATGCAATGACGATCATTGTATTTGAAGCGAAAGCATGATACATACATTGGACTTCATAATCCACTCATTACGGTCACCGTTTACGTTTAGTGGTTATTATACAGTCACGGTCTCACCGTACAACTTTGTATTTGCTCATGACATGACTAGTTGACCAGTTAAACGCTCCATGTGGCACCTCTAGTGTTGCATCACATTATCTCACTACCATCATGCCCACCTGTCGACTTGTATCTACTCTACATCTACAATCTTATAAAATACATAAAATACACTCTTATAAAAAATAGAGTTGGTGATGATGGTGTGCCTGCCATCCTGCAATATAGGTCGTCCGATTTATATCTGACAGATAGGTAAGAAACTATGGCAATTTTGCAAAAAGGTACCCACACACCTCTCCACATTTGCAAATAAGGTCTTCCCTCGTTCATCCTTTTCTCTCACAAGATAAACAAGTCATACAAATGCATCTTGATGTTACGTGCAATGCACGGGCATCTTGCTAGTAAGAATGAAAACAAACAACAAAAATATATTTTGACGGTGGTTCGAAGTCATGACCGCGGGCACAGCGGACAAGGTGGCCTTGTATTGGTATGATGAGCCGTCTGTTTTAACACACATGAGTTGGTGTGGTGATTATACACACATGCACGCATGCACACGAACTGCATCCATGCAACACTCACACAAACACATGCACCCACGCACGCACGCAACACTCACACGTACACACGCAGCCACGCACACACGCAACACTCACACGCACACACGCATGCATGCATGCACACACCAGTACACCACACGACCAACACACACTCTCACGCTCAAGTGCTTAACCTACACGTGCATGCGCACAAATCAGGCCCTAACAGACACATACACAACCAGGTGATTCCCGCGCACGGGTTGGAGCCTTGTCGCGCCTGCATAAATTTGTGTTTATCTGACCTTTTCCCTAGGTGAACTGATAGGTGGGACCCACAAGGAACGTGGTCAATTTAAATAGTCAACATGGCGCCATGCAGACTATTTGGCCGGTCAACAGAGTGCAACCCGATGCTAAACTGTGAGCAAGTGACCGGATAATCACCGCAAAATGTATATAGTGACTGTAATCAGCTTATTCTGAAGTTCGGTGACCATATTACGCTTTTCTCTCTGTAGGCCCTCCAAAACTACATCTCTACACGTTCTCGCATGTTACATCTAACAACTATGCAATACAGCACTACTACTACACTCTAACACAATAAATCATATGTGTTTTTGGTTTTACTAGATATCATATTGTTACTTATAATTATTTAGTTTGCATACATTAAAATTGCCTTTGAAATGTATGGCCAGTATCATCTACCGCGCGGGAAAAATCCCGCTCTTTCCTGTTTAATCGGGTTTGTATCGATGGATCGTGCGAAACAGCAAAACTATAGTACTATAGAGTACAAGTGACAGTTCACTGGACCGTCGTGTCGTCTACTCCTCCATTGTAAGAGTGGATCACTCTCTTTCATAAATCTTCTAGTCCCTTTCACCGACATGTGGGACATCAAGCTACCGGGTCTACGTGCCATACCGAAATATAGTGCAGAGCAGCCGGGGTGAAGCACCCCAGTCATGGCGCCGGCGTAGTAATGAGCAATGAGGCATTAAATCACAAAGCTGCACCTTTCCCGCAGTTAAGTTGGAGGGACGAAGTAATAATGCTAAAAAAGAAGTTGGACGGACGAAGCAACCATCATTTCACTCGTTGCTGAATCCGCTTCTCCCTCATCTTCTTCAACTTAACCACGTGTTGCTTCTGTCATTGTTCTGCGTCATGTAGGACGCGGATCGGCTTGGTAAAGCACTGACACGTGGGACCGCATGTTAGCAAACCACCAGGACAACGTCCTCCGAAAATAAGAAACCTCCTGCGCCATCCGCGCGGCAAAATCACCTCCTTTTTACTAATCTTTGATTCTATAATTTTTTAGATCAATATAATTGAGATTTGTATAGATAGCACACAGGAGCAAAACCAAGTGGTACGGTTAAGGGCATCCACAATGTGTAGCCAAATGTGAAAATAGCTTTTGGCATCGTGGGAACCATTTGTGGACGGTGTTGCCAAAGCCAAAAAGATGGAACCGAAGCTCCATGGTTGATTGATTGAAGGAATAGAAAAATGCAACATCTCTCCTCTTTCTCCCATGCTTGGACGCATGTAGTATAGTATAGAGCACAGAGTCTACTCCCCTGTCCCTTCTATCACAAATCACAAAGCAGTGAGGCGTCAAATCACAAAGCGCGGACGAAGCAACCATCATTTCACTCTTCGCTAACTCCGCTTCTCCATTGTGTTCTTCGAGAAACCATCTCACCGCGGTAGTACTCCTAGTAGTAGTACTAGTAAAGGACTTCCTGGATGCAAATAAGGCGGTTGTCTCGGCTTGCAGGCGGCACTTGTGAACGACTTACCGTGGTCTCCCTCAATGGTGTTCTCTGTCGAACGCACTTCGCCAAACCACAAAAAAAATCATCGACGTCACCGCAATGGGCAAGGAATTCAAATATAGTTACTACCTCCATTTTTTTGTACACAAGGCCAGTATATCAAAATTACAATTTACAAAGGGCCACTAACACTAATCGAGGCAAAATTGATGGGGTTAGCAACCAAGGACATTAATATCCCCTTCATGCATGCGGAAGTGAGAAGGTTCGTTTGCATGGCGCTACATTAATCAAGTGATGAGGAGTGAGATGGTTAGCTCTTTGGTATTTCGAGAAAAAAATACACATTAACTGACACGCGAAACGAGGATTTGTATCGATTAAATCCCGCGAAGGAAAACCCCGCCTTTATTTGTTAACACTAGTACTCCTAGTACGTACGTACTTATCCTGTTTGGGTCTAGGCCTTGCATTGCCAAACTTCACCACACATTTTTGCCAAGCTTGCCTAAAGTTTTCAAAATGAGAAGGAGGTACACTTGTGCACGGCTGTCGCGGTCGCACCGCACCCTCACACGGTCGCTCCTGCACGCCGCGGTCGCACCGCACCCTCACACAGTCGCTCCTGCACCCCGCAAACCCAACCAAGGGAACGCACCCTCACTGACACGTGCTATCGCATGTGAACAAACCAAACTCAGCCATCCTATCGCTGACACATAATTTTCGTTCATAGAGTATGTTTATCCAACCGCATGTTGGGGAGTATCCGTACGGCCCGTGCGGTGGTCTGTTGGGGAAGAAGAAGAGGTGAGGAAGAAGGAAAGAAGGGTTAGGAGACGTAGGATATTCATCCAACCGCCTGAAATGGTAGACTGACCCAAGTCAGGCGACTAGCATAACAAATATGGCCCTATTTGGATACTCCAACACAGTTAGAGTTAGAGTTATTTTCTAACCCACTCTAACCCAAAAAAGCACCTCTCCACCGGGATAGTTGGATTAGATGCAACTAACCCACTCTCACCCTCCATGTTTGGATACTTTTGGGTTATTTGAGCCCCCAACTAACCCAAATTAGCTCTAACCCCATGATCCAAACAAGGCTATAGTATGTTTTTACACAGCAAAAGATCCATAAAAACAACAACATAAAGAAAAACTATCACTACTAGCGGAAAGAGACGGCCTCGTCGTCTTTGGCTGCCGGCGCGAACCAGCCGTCGCTGCCGACATGTGTCTCCGCACCGTGGTTGTCCTCGGCCTCCAGCTACTCGTTCAAGCGGAGCGTGCGGGCGCTCTGCACGGATGAGAGCACAGTCCGGTTCAAGTCGAGGACGTCTGGTTCCGCCTGCAAGAGGGCCTCGATGGCAGCGGCATCTGCGCGCTCCATGTCGAGTCGAGCCTCCGCCTCCCGGTTCAAGTCCAGGACTTCCGGTTCCGCCTGCAGGAGGGCGTCAATGAGAGCGGCATCTGCGCGCTCTACGTCGAGTCGGGCCTCTGCCGCCTAGTTCATGTCCAGGATGTTCGGTTTCGCCTGCAGGAGGGCCTCGATGGCAGCGACATCCGCGTGCTCCGCCTCAAGTTGAGCCTCCGCCGCCCGGTTCACATCCACGACATCCTGTTCCACCTGCAGGAGAGCATCGATGGCAGCGGCATGCGCGCGCTACGCGTCGAGTTGAGCCTCTGCCTCCCGGTCCTCCTTTAGTATCGTCATGTTGAACCGCTGGTCCGCCTGCACCATGGGGGACTCGGACGCTGGCACGAAGTCAACGTCCATCATCTTATACCCATCGGGGGCCTTCTGCGCCGCGACCTCCGCAGTGAACATTAGATCGGCTTTCTCCTCCTCGTAGCTTGGCTCCAGAGAACTCGAGGATTGGCCCGCCGCAAAGTAAGCTTGGGAACGGAGGTCCGTGGCGCCGACTGCCGCCGCGATTTTACGCGGCGCTCTAGTGTTAGCATCTTGTAGTAAGTGATCTTGCGGCGCACCATTGCTTTTCGGCGAACTAGGGGACGCTTGATGCAGGCTAGGGGATCGAAAGGTGGGGGAATGGGCTGGAGATTTGGTGTGGTTTTAGGGCAGTGGCTGGCGTAGGCCGAGCAGCGAAGGTTCTAGTGTGAATAGTGGTTTCGGTGAGGACCGGTCAATCGGTTTTGACTGTACATTGCTCTTGTCGCGTTCGCATTGGAGCCCGGCACGCTGGACCCTCCATGTCGCTCACCGAATGGAACATGCTTCGTCTTGCGTTTTAGCTCGCTTGTGGGACCGCAGTTGAGAGCAAACTCATATTTGGTTGTGAAACTTGAATTTGATGACATAGTTTGTTGTTGGACTGCAATTTGCTCGACGTCTTCGAATGAGAACAAAGCTGACCCGACAGGGCCTCTGCTATTTATTTATTTATATGAGCAAAAGGGGATACCCCCTAATTTCCGTTAATAGAAATCATTAGATGTTCACAACACTACGCCAAGCCTGCTACACAGGTTTCATTCATTACTAGTTTCAGCAAAGTTCTCATGTCGTAGCCACTGAATACATCACGAGTGCTACATACACTGCAAATAAAGAGACAATCATCCTACAATGCACATCAATTTTGCCCATTATCTTCACAAGCTCTTTCATCTCCTCATTGCTGTCAAGGCCGTTCAGCAGCTGTTGCTTGGCCATGATCAGAGGAGCTGCATCTTTAAACTTCTGCTCTGCATCTTCCTCTTCTGTCGTTCCTTTAGTTACTTGTCCAACACCCCAACCTGCTGGTATTGGGATTCCTCGGCTAACCAAATAATCAGTGTAGTTGCATACCCCCACATCAGCAACTTCCCAGAAATACAAATCACATGAATCTTCCCTTTTCTGCACGAATCAAATTGGAAGATCATCAACCAAACTATTAAAAAAATCAGCAACTAAAAGCAGCAGAACAACACTTAAACATATTATTACCCCACGATTCGGGCATTTGTAGAAGACTCGACCAGGGTTGCGAATTGTGGTTGAGACGCGACGGATGACTCTGCGTGATTTGCAGCAGTGGCACCACACCAATGGCAGCGGGTTGCGATGAGCCATCGGCTGCGGTGCACATGCCGGCAAGGGTGTGATGAGACCGACAGGCGATGGTACGGGTGGCGACTTGGCGAATATCTGGTTGTTTCCTGCTGAAGAGCAGGTGGACGAGCAGCCAGCGGACATGGTTGCTGCAGCCAGAGCTTCTGATGCTAGGTAGAGTAAGTAGAGAAGAGGAGAAGCGAATGTTGGATATGTCAGTTTCATTACTTGCAGAGTAGCATATCACCATATATAGTCATAGTCTAGGTTTGGATTCGAACCATCTATAGGAGCACGTCTTTCTTTTTTCTAAAACTCGGCAACGTCTCTTTACTGGTCCACTAGCTTGTTCTGTACGCCTTCCCAAGTCTTTGATTTTCTTTCCCTTTTTTTTGCAACGAAGGAAGGAGGACAAAATTGAGAGTTCCACGCACTCGAACCCAAGACCTCACGGTTGAAAGCCAAGGGTGCTAGTCACTTATGTGGCGAACGTTCCCTATGAGGAGGACGGTAGACGAACGCATTTTCGTCGCAGTTTTCTTCCTATATATAAAAAAGTATGCTACTTGGTGTTCGCTTAGTCAAAAAACGATTGTGCCAACCTTGACCGTTGGATTGACATTCAACGTCTGCCGCGTTTCTTCAGTCTCTTCTTCCTCGAGCCGCCAAAGCCAAACCAGCGCCGGTGGGACCGCCTGCTCCCGCCTCCCACGACTGGCTGTGATCTTCCCCGGCTCCTGTTCGTTCCTGTCTGAGGCCTCACCATCATCCTCCGCCTTGGTTCGCTCGCCGCGGCGCCGTCCTCTGGTGTTGTCAACATGGTCAACAACCGAGATGACTATACATGGTGAGGATGACAGTAGGGACCTAGTAGCGCGCGCAGTAATTTTGGTTTTTCGGGACGGAGAAGGGTATCAACTGGGTTGTGCGGGACCCGTGGCCCGTCTAGCCCAGGCTTTTATTTCATATGTTTAGCACATGACCAGCCGAGTTTGTTTTTTACCTTTCTGAAAAATGGCTAGCCAGCTATTTTGTTTTTTGCAGAATACCCAACATAGGCCTACTTGCTTTTCTACGCCCTGCTGGGCCGGAAATCTTTCAAGACGAGGAGGGATGCATTTTGCCAAGAAAATGGGCTATAAGTAATAAGAAATGGACTATAAGTAATAAGAAATGGGCTATAAGTAATAATAAATGGGCTGTAAAATGAAAAAAATACAGCAAACAGGCAATTAGTTCCCAAATACTGTTTTCTTTCGGATTTTGATATTTTAAATTTCATTGTTTTTGTGCAGGTAAAATTTCATTGAATTTAAATTAAGGTATATTTAGATTTAAAATTAATTTGAATCTGGCTAGAAATTTCGGGCTATATGCTGTTTGGGACAAATTTGGAGGCTGACTTGTGGGTCTACTAGGTTGATGTGTACTTTGGCTTTGTCAACTTAGTCCACAAACGATTCTAGCAGCAGTGACCGTTAGATGTTAATCCAACGGCCGTGCTGCTTCTTCAATATCTGATCTTCTTGCTCCAGCCGTCCAAACCAGCTCCGGTGGAACTGCCTGCTCCCGCCTCCCGTGTCCAGCTGTGCTGTCGCACAGGCTGCACCGCCCCACCCTACTTCATTGCTGGCCAGGCCATTCCTCTACACACCCACACCTCCTGTTATTTTTCGGCGACGGCAGCCGGACCAGTAAACCCTCATACTCCCCACCGCGTGGGCAACCATTGCCGAGTCTTCCCCGGCTCTGTGTCGTTCCCTTCCTAGGCCTCGCCGTTGTCCACCGCCATGGTGCTCTCGGCGCGGCCTGGTCAACATGGTCAACAAACAACATCCATCGGCCGTGGACAGTACACGCAAAATAATGATTCCTCCACCTGACAGCTGGGACCCACCGAAAGGGCCTTTGTATTTCGCAAAAAAACGCTCCCCCCGCTGACATGTCAGACCCACCAGCTATATCTTCGCAAGCTAGGAAGTGCCTCCTTATTACGCACAAAAGAATGAATATCCACCCTGCTAGCTAGGACCCACCATAGTGGGAGGATGACTTGTGGGCCCACTAAGTTGACGGGGAAGGAGGGCCTTGTCAACTTAGTCAATATGAATGATTCTAGCTCCAGTGACCTTACGATGTCCATCCAACGGCAATAGTGCTTCTTCAACCTCTGGTCTTCTTGCTCCAGCCGCCGAAAGCAGCGCCGGTCGTGCCGCGTGCTCCTGCCTCTCATGGCCGGCTGTGATGCCGCGGAGGCCTCACCGCCCCCTACTACTCCCACCGCTAGACCAGGGTATCCCTCTACTCACCCACACCCCCTGTTATTCTGCGGCGACGGTAGTCTCATGCCGCAGCCGAACCAGTGAACCCTCATACTCCTCTCCGCGTGGTCATCCACTGCCGCGTCTTCCCCGGCTCCGCATCGTCCCCTTCCTAGGCCTCGCCGTCCTCCACCGCCTTGGTGCTCTCGGCGCGGTGTGGTCAATGTAGTCAACGCCGACTTCCATCGGAAGAGTACTGTACGTGGAGAGGCTGACAGCTGGGTCCCCGGCCACAACCCAGTTTTTTTGTGATTTGCCAAGTAAGTCGCTTTGTCAGGCCTGTTGGGCTGCAAATCTTTCAAGACGAGGAGAGCTTCATTCGGCTGGCCAAGAAAATGGCCTATCAGTAATGAGAAATGGGTTGTACATTTCTAAAACACATCAAACCGGCAATTAGTTTCAAATATCTTTTTTTTCATTTCGAGATTTTAAATTACATTAATTTTTATGCATGGAGAATTTGTTGGATTTTATATTGATATACATTTATTTTTAAAATCAGTTTGAATGTGAGTCGAAAATTCTGGGTTAAAAACAGTTCGGACCGCACCGAAATATGCAAAGTTTCGTATAATTTTTTAACCGTGGCCACAATATGGGCTGTAATGCTAACAAAAAAATATGGGCTCCAAAAAAAACCTTAAGAATTAGCAAATGGGTTGTAAATTATTAGAAATAATGGTAGATAGGTTGTATGTTGTTTTCCACCTATTTGAGGCTTTCCTAAAAAAAAGGTTGACACACAAGCAGTGACTGTTGGATGTCCATCCAACGGCCGTCGTGCTTCTTCAATCTCTGCTCTACCTGCTCCAGCCGCTCAAACAAGCGCCGGCAGGACTGCCTGCTCCCTCCTTCCCGCGGCCCGCTGTCCTGCCGCGCAGGCCTCACCGCCCCACCGTACTCCCATCGCTGGCCTAGCCGTCCCTCTACTCACCCACACCTGCTGTTATTCTCTGGCGATAGCAGATGAAGCAGTAAACCCTCGTACAGTCGTACTCCCCTCCGCGCGGGAAACAACTGTCGAGTCTTCCCTGCCTCCGTGTCATTCCCTTCCTAGGCCTCGCTGTCGTCCACCGCCCTGGTGCTCTCGTCACGGCCTGGTCAACATGGTCAACGACCGACATGCATCTGAAGTGGACTGTACGTGGAGAGGCCGACAGCTGGGTCCACGAACGCAAGCAAGGAAATGCCTCCTTACTACGCGCAAAATAATGATTCCTCCACCTGACATCAAGGACACACCAAAAGGGCCTCTATTTTTGCGAAAAAATGTTACCGCCGCTGACAACTCGGACCCACCAGCTATATCTTCGCACGGAAGGAAGTGCCTCCTTATTACGCACAAAAAAAATGAATACTCCCCCTGTTAGCTGGGACCCAGTATAGTGGCAGGCTGACTTGTGGGCCAACTTAGTCAATATGCACGATTCTAGCTCCAATGGCCGTACGATGTCCATCCAACGGCCGTAGTGCTTCTTTAACCTCTGGTCTTCTTGCTGCACCCGCCCAAACCAGCGTCGGTCATGCCCCGTGCTCCTGCTTCCCGTGGCCGGCTGCGATGCGGCGGAGGCCTCACTGCCCCTACTACTCCCACCGCTGGCCAGACCATCCCTCTACTCACCCACACCCCCTATTATTCTGCGGCGACGGCAGCCTCACACCACAGCGAACCAGTGAACCCTCCTACTCCTCTACGCGTGGGCATCCACTGCCACGTCTCTGGTGCTCTCGGCGCGGCATGGTCAGCGTGGTCAAGGAATGGCTTCCATCGGACGTGGACTGTACATGGAGAGGCTGGTAGCTGGGTCCACGGCCGCAGCAAGGAAGTGCCTCCTTATTACACGCAAAATAATTATTCCTCCGCCTGACAGCGGGGACCCACCGGACGGGCCACCGTATTTCGTGAAAAACGTTTCCCCCTGACTGTTGGGACCCATCAGCTACATCTTCGCATGCAAGGAAGTGCGTCCAGGCAAAAAAAAACGATTCGCCCCCCTAACTACTGGGACCCACCAACTACATCTTCACACGCAAGGAAGTGCCTGACAGTCGGGACCCGCCTGATCGAAGCGTACGTAGCGCTGTCATTCTGGTCGCGAACGTGTACGTACATACTGGTCGTTGTAGAGGCGCGCACGTGTCATAGTAGAGGCGCGCACGTAGCATGTATATACTGCGGCGAGGGTGCAAGAAAGAAAATACGGCCACGTACATACATACGAGCAGGGTCTCGAACGCCTACTCGTGCATACGTACGGCCAGGGCTCGTGTACATGGCTGGATCGGAACGGAGAAACAACATCGTCGTCGTGTTCATGAGGGGGCAACGGAATGCGTTGGTTCATCGGGAGGCAACGGAGCGCGTGGGAGCCAACCGGCTTGGACGGAACAGGCGATGGAAACGAGGCCTAGCTTACCGCACAACGGAGGAAACGGACCTCCTACGTTTGGAACGGGGTCTTGTATTTCGGGAGGGGTGTGGCATACCGCAAAACGGAGGAAACGGACCTCCTACGGTCGAAACGGGGGTCCTGTTGATCGCGAGGGGTGTGGCGTACGGCAAAACGGAGGAAACGGACCTCCTACGGTCGAAACGGCGGTCCTGTTGATCGGGAGGGGTGTGGCGTACCGCAAAACGGACGAAACGGACTTGTGTTGGAGCGCTACGGTCGAAACGAGGGTCCTGTTCATCGGGAGGGGTGTGGCGTACTGCAACACGGGACTCCACGGGATACTGTTCATCTCCACCATCGACCTCCTCCAGCCTCCACGGGCTACTGTCGACCTCCTCCAGCCTCCACGGGCTCCTGTTCATCTAGCCTCCACCGCGCGCTACTCCACCGGCTACTGTTCAACCACCCCTCCACGGGCACCCCTCCAACGTCTACTGTTCATCCAGCCCTCCACACCAAGGGGTCCTGTTCAATCACCCCTCCACGGCCACCCCTCCACCGTCTAATGTTCATCCAGCCCTCCACACCACGAGGTCCTGTTCATCCAGAGGCAATGCCACC
>NC_041387.1:565555468-565559076 GCF_002162155.2 Triticum dicoccoides | reverse complement strand
CTTCAATTAGCAGTAGTAGCAAAGGAATCGCTCCATCGGGTTCAGTTAACAGCCATCGATCGATTGCTCGGGTTCAGTAACGTGTAGCCTGCAGTGCAATCGCTCGGGTTCAGTTAGAGCCCAACGCCTCTCTCGGGTTCAGTTAGAGCCAACGCCTCGCACGTGTACGAGAGAAACGTGCATCGCTCGGCCCCCGACCTCCCACCATAACCGGCAACTCCCCGAAATTTTCCTCTCCCTCGCTTCTACCACGGTTTTTTCCGTCATGGACGGCCCAAAGAATGTCATGCAGCTGCGTCTCCGGCCTACCCAGGATGAAAATCCCATTTTCTGTCATGATTTTTTGTCATAGAAGTAGGAGCCCACCACATCTATGATGATGCTGGGTTTTGTCACAATTATCGTCATAGAAGTGTCATATGTATGACAGGAAAAAAATTCGTTCGGCCCAAAATGTCACGGATGTGTCTTTTTTTGTAGTGTAGGCGAGGTTCTGGAAGGAATGGAAGAGTGGGGCGAGGCTGGGATGAGTCCCGCGCTTGAACAGGGAGTGGCAAGCTCGGGCGGTGCTCGGGCGAGCTTGCTAGGGGAAAACGACGGCGATAGAGAAAGGGCCAGACAGCTAGGCGTGTTGCGGATGCAGAGGCGGCCTCGGGAGACATGGCCCCGGCACCCAAGGTCGACGTGAAGCCTCAGAATGGGTGTGCTACAGTGTGGTGGTGCACTGTAGCGCGCTCCAGAGCGTGCCATTGGCATGCCATGGCTTGTCTTGCGTGGCCAGTTATGTCCAAGAGTTCTAGGGGTAGTAAACAAAGTGGAAGTGGACCTGGATGCTCTAGGCCTGGATAAAGAAATGGGAGAGATGGAGAGTGCTGCCATGGGTGAACAGTGAGAGAAAGATAGAGTTTTACCCCTCAATGATTGATCTATGGGAAAGCAAAACATGGAGGTAGAAGGTGACTAGGGGCACATCTGGTAAAAATTTGCGCTCAATTGTAGTCCATTTGGTGCTCCAATCATTGATCACAAAAATATGTCATAAGGTGTTTGGTGATGACTTGAGGTAGCTAGAGGAATCCAATGGATTTGAAACTTAGCAAGAATGAGTTTGAGGGCAATTGGAGCTAGTCTACAAATTTGTAGCTCATTTGGAAAAGATTCACAATGTAAACTATTTTATCCATAGTTTTTGGTTAGAAGGGTTTTTGGCAAGGTTTGACCAAGTTACACTATTCTCCATCTTGAACCACTTGGTCTATATAAAAGATTAGAACGTTTGGGCATGTGTACCAAGTTTGAGCACATCTGGTGAAACTTGATAGTGCAAAGTTGTTCAAACTTGGAAATCAGCAGAGGGTTTTCAGAGGGTTTGAGGAAGTCCCGCCCAGCCTTCTCCACTGCTCCTCTGATCTGCCCATGTGGGCAAGTTGCCCACCTCCGCGAGCCCATGTCCAACCTCCTCCTGTGCATGGCACCAGTCAGCCTCGATGGAGATGCTCGTCGACCAGCAGCAGCCGCCCGAGTCTCCGTGTAAGACCGGCCGAGCACGCCGCAGGTGAGTGATCAACGTGGTGACGGGAGCGGTTGACGCTGCTGCACCGTCAGGTTTGGTAGAGACTGTCAGATTTGGGCTGATTCAGTCTGAGTTGTTTGGAGGACAGGATTTGGATGGGGACGTTCACATTGACGGGGAGCAGCAGAAGCCCCGGGTAAGACTGATGAGAATCATGAGATCAGCTGTGTCTACGCGCCCTACATCTCAGGTTCAAGCTCTAAGAGAAAGTCATATTTAGCAACAATTTACAGTTGTTCAGGTAATGACTACAGAAGTTCCTAGATAAAAATAGTTTCAGAAATTAGTTTTTTTGTTATTTTACCTCATTTGATCGGACAGACAGTCATCACTGAGTTGATTATTGTGTAATCTTCTGTAGTATTCCAGTGCCATGTTCATAGTTATTGGTTACTAATTTTACCTTTTACACATGCTTTATTTAAATAAAAACCAATTTCATTGATGAAACTTATCAGTTTGTTAATCATCTCAATCATATTGTTTTATTTTATTAAGTATATTGCATGAACCTGATGTAGAAGTAGGAAAGAACAAATGTCAGCTTATTATGACCTGAAAAGGTTTCATAAAACCGGACTTTGTTATGCATATGTTCTTTTATCTGTTGTTACTTGTACAATCAGATCATGTGATTTTACAAATTATTTTTTAAGTTCATTGTTGTTGTTTCTTAGTTTTTTTTAAAGCTTAGGACAGTGAGGGTGCTACGTCTTGAGCTTGCGTTGGTTTTCCTTGAAGAGGAAAGGGTGATGCAGCAATAGTAGGTAAGTATTTCCATAAGTTTTTGAGAACCAAGGTATCAATCCAGTAGGAGGCTGCTCAAAATTCCCACGCACCTACACAAACAAACAAGAACTCGCAACAAACGCAATAATGGGGGTGTCAATCCCTTCATGGCTACTTGCGAAAGTAAGATCTAGTAGAGATAATTGAAGGAAATATGCCCTAGAGGCAATAATAAAGTTATTATTTATTTCCTTATATCATGATAAATGTTTATTATTCATGCTAGAATTGTATTAACCGGAAACATAATACATGTGTGAATACATAGACAAACAGAGTGTCACTAGTATGCCTCTACTTGACTTGCTCGTGAATCAAAGATGGTTAAGTTTCCTCACCATAGACATAAGTTGTTGTTTGATTAATGGGGTCACATCATTAGGAGAATGATGTGATTGACATGACCCATTCCATTAGCTTAGCACACGATCGTTTAGTATATTGCTATTCCTTTCTTCATGACTTATACATGTTCCTAACACTATGAGATTATGCAACTCCCGTTTACTGGAGGAACACTTTGTGTGCTACCAAACGTCACAACGTAACTGGGTGATTATAAAGGATCTCTACAGGTGTCTCCAAAGGTACAAGTTGGGTTGGCGTATTTCGAGATTAGGATTTGTCACTTCGATTGTCGGAGAGGTATCTCTGGGCCCTCTCGATAATGCACATCACTTAAGCCTTGCAAGCATTGCAACTAATGAGTTAGTTGTGAGATGATGTATTATGGAACGAGTAAATAGACTTGCAGGTAACGAGATTGAACTAGGTATTGAGATACCGACGATCGAATCTCGGGCAAGTAACATACAGATGACAAAAGGAACAACATATGTTGTTATGCGGTCTGACCAATAAAAATCTTCGTAGAATATGTGGGAGCCAATATGAGCATCCAGGTTCCGCTATTGGTTATTGACCGGAGACATGTCTCGGTCATGTCTACATTGTTCTCGAACCCGTAGGGTTCACACGCTTAAAGTTACGATGACAGTTTCATTATGAGTTTATATGTTTTGATGTACTGAAGATTGTTCGGAGTCCCGGATGTGATCACGGACATGACGAGGAGTCTTGAAATGGTCGAGACATGAAGATTGATATATTGGAAGTCTATGTTTGGACATCGGAAGTGTTCCGGGTGAAATCAGCATTTTACCGGAGTACCGGGAGGTTACCGGAACCCCCTGGTAACTTAATGGGCCTTAATGGGCCTAGTGGACGAAGAGGAGAGGAGGCCAAG
>NC_041387.1:565553799-565555233 GCF_002162155.2 Triticum dicoccoides | reverse complement strand
CCGAATTGGACAAGGAGGGGGGCGGAGCCCCCCCTTCCCTTTTCCCTTTCTCTCTCCTTCCCCCCAAGTCCTAGTCCAACATGGAAAAGGGGGAGTCCTACTCCCGGTGGGAGTAGGACTCCTCCTGGCGTGCCCTCCTCCTGGCCGGCCGCACCCCCCCTTGCTCCTTTATATACGGGGGCAGGGTGGCACCCTAGAGACACAACAATTGATCCTTCAGATATCTTAACCGTGTGCGGTGCCCCCCTCCACCATAGTCCTCGATAATATTGTAGCGGTGCTTAGGCGAAGCCCTGCGACAGTAGAACATCAAGATCATCACCACGCCGTCGTGCTGACGAAACTCTTCCCCGACACTTTGCTGGATCGGAGTCCGAGGATCGTCATCGAGCTGAACGTGTGCTAGAACTCGGAGGTTCCATAGTTTTGGTGCTTTGATCAGTCGGCCCGTGAAGACGTACGACTACATCAACCGCGTTGTTATAACGCTTCCGCTTTAGGTCTACGAGGGTACGTGGACATACTCTCCCCTCTCGTTGCTATGCATCACCATGATCTTGCGTGTGCGTTGGTAAATTTTCGAAATTACTACGTTCCCCAATAATAATATGATAAGATAATATTTTTGTTATTTTTATGATATAGATTGGAAAAGTAAAGATGCAAATAAAAGTAGAATGAAAGCTTATATGATAAGTGATAGACACGGGGGCCATAGGTTTCACTAGTGGCTTCTCTCAAGATAGCATAAGTATTACGGTGGGTGAACAAATTACTATCGAGCAATTGATAGAAAAGCGAATAATTATGAGATTATCTAGGCATGATCATGTACATAGGCATCACGTCCGTGACAAGTAGACCGACTCCTGCCTGCATCTACTACTATTACTCCACACATCTAACGCTATCCAGCATGCATCTAGAGTACACTACTAGGAAAAGGGCTATAGATAGGATTGATACTAATGGCGCACCATGTAAGTAGTGCGCCACTACTATATACTAATGGCGCACCGGTTGTAGGTGCGCCATTAGTGTGGAAGACACTAATGGTGCACCAGACACAAGGTGCGCCACTAGTATTGAATTTTTTTTCATTTTTCCATACATACTAATGGCGCTTGTTGTCAAAGTGCGCCATTACTAGTTCTAACTAGTAATGGCACACCATATAGACAGTGCGCCATTAGTATATTTTTTTTACTTTTTTGCAAAACTACTAATGGCGCACTTTTCCACAGTGCGCCATTAGTATATATATATATATTTTTTTTTACTATTATGCAAAAACTACTAATGGCGCACTTTTTGATCTCGATCTCGATCCCACCTGCACCCTCCCCCGCTAGCTCCACCGCCGCCGCCGACCCACCGCAACCCTCCCCCGCTAGCTCCACCACCGCCGACGACCCACCGCAACCCTCCCCCGCT
>NC_041387.1:565548993-565552523 GCF_002162155.2 Triticum dicoccoides | reverse complement strand
CCGTACTGCGCCGCCACCGCCCCCGTGCCCCCGCCGCCTCCCCCGCTCCGACGAGGTGCTCCGACAAGAAGGGCCAGCGCTAGGGTTCCAGCGCCACCACCGGATCAACACCCCGCCTCCACAAGGAGAGGAGGAGCCCCGCCGCCGCCACCGAGGGGAAGAGGCCACCGCCACCACCGAGGGGAGGAGCCCTGCCGCCACCGAGAGGAGGAACCTCGCCGCCAGGTCTTCAATGCCCCACCGCCGCGAGAACGTCGACGTCCTCCTCCGCCGGTTCGAGGTGATTCCTACCTCTTCTCCACTTCTCCATCTCCTCCCCTGCAAACCCTAGGGCCGACTCTCCTTGCTCCTAATCTACATTTGTTAGTGAGGGCGGCAGCCACATGCCCGTAGATTCCATTACCACCGAATAAGTAACCAGGCCTGCTGCTAGGCACATGGAAGATTCATAGACAAGTGTGGCTTCATCATGGTTATTTTTGTTGCTAATATGAATATGAAATGGTCTATGGTTTGGGGAGTTAATGCTAAGGCTTTTCAAACAAACATATCATGCACGTATATTCAGGTTTAGCACTTCAAAAAAAAGCCAATCTTCAGTTTGTGCACTAGAACGTACAATACATTTTGTTTTTGCACTGGATACAAGCAAATGTTCAGTTTCTTCAGTTGAAACAAAGCAAAGCCCGGACTTTGGACACAAAGATGCCATACATATTCACTTTAAACAAGTAATCACCTTCTGCACTGAATATATTCACTTTTTACACTAAAAAATGAGCATATATATTCAGTTTATGCATCGGAACGAGCATATGTATTCAGTTTCTGCACTGAATATGGGCGTATATTTAGTTTTTTCACTGAATATGAGTAGGTATTCATTCTTTTTTCAGTTTAAACAGACTGTGAACGGTTCAATTTTTGCACTGAGTATGGTCTGTTCTTTCACCTATAGAGCATATTTTCACACACAGGAACAGACTGTAAAGGTTCTGGTTTTTCCACATATATATTCACTTAAAACAGAGTGTGAATGTTTAGTTATTTGCCATTGTGGTAGTTTCTTCCATCAAATACCCAGGGGTTATACCGGGCATGGTGTCAAAATGTCTGCTCCAACACGAACGAATTTAACCGGGGGATCGTGTTGTCCAGAAAACCCTTCCTTTTTCCTTTCATGCCATATTGGAGAGAATGATGCTGGAAATAAAACCCCCTTTCCAGCATCATCTTTCTTATAATGTCTATTTTCCAGACTTTTTGTTTTGACTTGGACTATCAAAATAATGTAAATTTCCTCCTGGTACCGTTTGCTTGCTGTCACAAATCTAACTTGTAATGACTGTTTTAAAATATTTATCTTAGTTTTAGCTAATTATGGTGATAACATTTGTTAGTGAGGAAAATATTAATCCTGGCCTGCACCAAGACTGTGTGTATCTTCTTAAGCTTGTTGGGACTGTCTGGTGTGTGTTCAACTTGTATCTTCTAGCTTAATATTATAAAAACTACCTGGTGTGTGTTCAACTTGTATCTTCTAGCTTAAGTTTAACTTGTACCTTCTGGCTTGCTATGTTGTTGGCAGTTTATCATGAAATTGCAGGTACCCCGAGATGCCCTTGAGTTTGCCGGAATGTCGATTAACTTCTGTTCTGGCAAATTCGGGTACTCCATATGTCCTACTTTCAGCAAAGGTCATGCTGAAATTTTCTGGGAATTTTAGCATGATTTTGCTAAAAATAGGACATATGGGGTACTTGCAACTAATGCCTGTTATCATGCATGTTTTATGATTTGTTGTAAGGGTATTAATTGGTCTCTTCTGCTGCTTATCAGAGATGGCGGGAAGCAGCCACCACCGCTCTGCAACACCGCAGTACGAGTTGGATGCTTCTGAGTTCTTCACTATCATACTTGAGACTTCAGTATCATCCATGACGCAGGTATATAAAACGAGAGATCTCCCCTTCACCCATCTCATTATGATATCTGTTGTTTGCTACATCACTCATTGTCCCAAACTGCAGAGGCTGCCTGACAGTTTTATGAACATGCTGATGGGTGAAGATCCGCCAAATAATGTGAAGCTGCGACAGGCCGGCAGCGGGTTTCACAGGCAGTGGGATGTGCAGTTGGTGATCAAGAAGGGCCACATGTACTTGTCTCGTGGGTGGGAGAAGTTCTACCGTGCCTACGACCTGCGGTTGGGGTACTTCCTTCTCTTCAGGTAGGACGACGATGCCACCATGCTCATCGTGAAGGTGTTCAACACGACTATGTGTCGCATGCGCTACGCTGCCGATGATGATGCCGGTATGTTCTGCCTCTTCTTATTCCTCTACATTTGGCTTTGTCTCACATCGATTGTTAACGGTCATTGTTGCATTTTGGACAGGTAATGGGAGCAGCAGCAGCGACACTGGATACAGCCAAAGCAGCAGCGACTATGGCTGTAGCGAAAGCAGCAGCGATTCTGGTTGTAGCGAAAGCAGCAGCGATTCTGACAGCAGCATAGACAACAAGAAGGATGATCCGGACTGGAGTGCGGGAGAAGAGGAGCTGAGTGAGGATGAGGAGCTGCAGGATGACGATGGGCATCAGGCTGAGGATGACCTAGCGCTGGTGGTGGCTGACCAAGGGCAAGAGATGGTGGTGGCTGACCATGGGCAAGAGATGGAGGTGGCTGAGGATGACCTAGTGATGGTCGTGCCTGAAGGTGGCCTCGCGATGGTGGTGGTGCCTGACAATGACCACGCACCGATGGTGGCGCCGGCGATCCCACAGCTGGGCGACATGACCACGCCAATTGTGGTAGAACTCTACATCCCACTGCCTCCATTGCCTCCAGCGCCTTGCCGCTCTAGGTGCATCAGGGAGAGGAAGGAGAAGAAGGAGAAGAACAATGCATGAGAACTGAACTTTGTCAGGTATGTCAGATCTCCTATAGGTTAGTTATCCAAAATGATATATATATATATATATATATATATATACTTAGTTACCTATGTTATCTCTAATATGCTTAGTTTCCTATAGGTTAGCTTCATTTTTACCTAAGTTGGCTCTAATATGCTAACTTAGAGCTTATATGCTTAGTTTCCTACAGGTTAGCTCCAAAATAACTTATGTTAGCACAAATTGATCAAGTTTACATAATAAGCTTATAGTCTTTTTCTTATTCTTCTTCTTTTCCAAAATGACATAGGTTAGCTTCATTTTACCTAAGTTGGCTCTAATATACAAACTTAGAGCTTATATGCTTAGTTTCCTATAGGTTAGCTCCAAAATAACTTATGTTAGCACAAAATGATCAAGTTTACATAATAAGCTTATAGTCTTTTTCTTATTCTTCTTCTTTTCCAAAATGACATAGGTTAGCTTCATTTTACCTAAGTTGGCTCTAATATACAAACTTAGAGCTTATATGCTTAGTTTCCTATAGGTTAGCTCCAAAATAACTTATGTTAGCACAAAATGATCAAGTTTACATAATAAGCTTATAGTCTTTTTCTTATTCTTCTTCTTTT
>NC_041387.1:565538787-565548983 GCF_002162155.2 Triticum dicoccoides | reverse complement strand
TAGGTTAGCTCCAAAATAACTTATGTTAGCACAAAATGATCAAGTTTACATAATAAGTTTATAGTATTTTTCTTATTCTTCTTCTTTTCCAAAATGACATAGGTTAGCTTCATTTTACCTAAGTTGGCTCTAATATACTAACTTAGATCTTATATGCTTAGTTTCCTATAGGTTAGCTCCAAAATAACTTATGTTAGCACAAAATGATCAAGTTTACATAATAAGCTTATAGTCTTCTTCTTATTCTTCTTCTTTTCCAAAATTCTTCTTATTCTTCTTCTAGTGTTCTTCTTCTTCTAGTATTCTTCTAGTCTTCTTCTTTTTCTTCTTCTAACTTCTTGTTTATCATTTTGCAGATTTGATTTAATTGACGGAAGCTTGCATGGATGGAGTGCTTCTTTTCCATTTGTGTTTTTATTTTGTATCAATGTGAAACTTTTGTGAATTGATGGATAATGGTGTTGGATGAACAATGTGAAACTTTTGTAATATGTAACGATGGAACTATGTGTTGGCTATGTATGTATATATGATGGAACTTGTGTGTTGGCTATGTATGTATATATGATGGAACTTGTGTGTTGGCTATGATTGTTATATGGATGCTTGTTGTATATATATGTGTTGGATATCTCATAGGTGAAATAGTGACCTGAGATTAAGAAAAAAAATTAAAAAGATTGTTACTAATGGCGCACTACAATGTGATGCGCCATTAGTATAGAAGACACTAGTGGCGCACTGTGGGCAAAACTAATGGCGCACTGCCTGGTGCGCCATTAGTATACCAGATACTAATGGCGCACTAGTGGTGCGCCATTAGTAAAAAATACTAGTGGTGTGCTACTAATGGCGCACTGGTAATGCGCCATTAGTAGGCAAAACTAGTGCGCCATTAGTAGGCTTTTTCCTAGTAGTGGTATTAAGTTCATAAAGAATAGAGTAATGCATTAAGAAAGATGACATGATGTAGAGGGATAAACTCATGCAATATGATATAAGCCCCATCTTTTTATCCTCGATGGCAATAGTATAATACGTGCCTTGATCCCCCTGCTGTCACTAGGAAAGGACACCGCAAGATTGAACCCAAAGCTAAGCACTTCTCCCATTGCAAGAAAGATCAATCTAGTAGGCCAAACCAAACTGATAATTCGAATAGACTTGCAAAGATAACTTAATCACACATAAAAGAATTCAGAGGAGATTCAAATATTTCTCATAGATAAACTTGATCATAAACCCAAAATTCATTGGATCTCGACAAACACACCGCAAAAAGAGTTACATCGAATAGATCTCCAAGAAGATCAAGGAGAACTTTGTATTGAGATTCAAAGAGAGAGAAGAAGCCATCTAGATAATAACTATGGACCCAAAGGTCTATGGTAAACTACTCACAACTCATCAGAAGGGCCTTGGAGATGATGTAGAGGCCCTCCGTGGTCGATTACCCCTCCGGCGGAGCGCCAACAAAGGCTCCAAGGTGGGTTCTCGCGGATACAGAAGGTTACGACGGTGGAAATAGTTTTTCGTTGTGCTCCTCGATGTTTTCGGGGTACATGGGTATATATAGGAGGAAGAAGTAGGTCGGTGGACGCTCGAGGGGCCCATGAGGGTGGGGGGCACGCCCACCTCCAGGGGGCGCGCTGGGCACCCTCGTGGCCGCCTCCTCTGTTGCTTGACGTCCACTCCAAGTCCCCTGGATCACGTTTGTTCCAAAAAGATCGCTCCCGAAGGTTTCATTCCGTTTGTACTCCGTTTGATATTCCTTTCCTTCGAAACACTGAAATAGGCAAAAAAACAGCAATTTGGGCTGGGCCTCCGGTTAGTAGGTTAGTCCCAAAAATGATATAGAAGTGTAAAGTAAAGCCCATAAACATCCAAAATGGGTAATATAATAGCATGGAACAATCAAAAATTATAGATACGTTGGAGACGTATCAGAGGGCAACCGCCCACTGACTTTATATTAACTCAACAATTACACTGTACAACTCCCTGAGGCTACATCAAGGATGGATATGACAAGTCCTCACCACCAAAGAGAGGGAGATGAGTGTATATAAAAAGTATAGGGAAAGAAGGCTTTTTACTCTAGATGGATGTAACCAAACACTCCACAAACGGCACCAAGGCCTCCCTGACTCTATGCCTCATCAAACCAAAGTCATTTTTGAATCTCAGAAGCCAGCCATCAACCGTAGGCGACACACCCCTAAAGTGCTTGTTGTTGTGCTCTTTCCATACGCTCTAGGATGCAATCACAAAGACCTCCATGAACATGGGACCCGTCCATTTGTCTCTTGCCTCATACAGAAGCCGAAGCTTGTTTCCACCGTGCGCCCACTCGATCCCCAACTTCCTCCAACACGTTCTACTAAAGGCACATCCGAAGAAGAGGTGCTCCACCGTCTCTTCTAGCGGGTTGTCGAAGAGGAGACAAGTATATCCATCGTCTCGTAGCTTCATACCTTTCCTCTTTAGCATGTTTCTAGTGTTCAGCCTGTCCGCTAGAAGTAGGCACGCAAAAACCCTCCATTTATTAGTGCATTTTGATTTCTAGATCCATTTGAATGCATCATCCACCACAACCTCTCAAAAGCAATGTTCATAATACTTTGTGGAAGAAAAGTCTCCCGAACCCCAGACGCACCTCCAGATATCCGTGGTGTCACTCAATTCTGTCAAGGCCATGCTGCTTTGAAGGTTTTGCAACTCAACCCTGGCTTGGGTAGAGATTGGCAGCTGGAAATTATGCCCAAGCGTCGGTGCTGTCAGCAACGCTTGCACCAAGACATCTTCATTAAGAGCAAAGGAGAACAGTCGGGGGTGGCTATCACAGAGGATATTGTTATGCCACAAATCATTCCAAAACAGCACCGTGCTTCTGCCTCTCACTTCCACCGATGTGACGCCCCTCTAAGTTGGTGCAAGCTGCATTATATCGCGCCACCAGAATGATCCGCACTGATCATTTGCATGAGGCACCAATCCCTCATAATAGGTGGACTAAATCAATTTAACCCAAGGCACATCCAAAGGGTTGTAGAATTTATGTAGCTGCTTAAGTAGCAAACCTTGGTTCTGAATTTGAAGGTTAATTATCCCCAGACCACCCTTCTCCTTGGGGCGGCAGACTAGGTTCCATGCCGCCAGGGACATTGCTTTGGGGCCATCATCTGTGTTTTTCGCCCAAAGATAGTATCGCCTGAGCTTGTCAAGATGTTCTAGGATCTTCGGAGGCAATCTGATAGAGCACATGGCGTATATCGCCAAGGATGTGATCACCGAGTTGACCAAGGTGAGTTTTGATCCAAGGTCCAGGAGCGAGGCGGTAGTGGATAGACTGCGCTCGACCAATGCAACTAGCAGCATTAGGTCAGCCACCGTCGGCTTAGCAGTGTCCATCGGCATGCCAAGGTACGTGAATGGCATCTTGCCAACCTAGTAGACAAAAACCTCCGCCAGGCGCTCCGTTGCATTCACAGCCATGTTGACAGTCATCAGAGTCGATTTTTTAAAGTTGATGCGCAGCCCTATGGAGGAGGCATAGTCCTGAAGTATGCATTTGATCGTCTCCGCTTGCGCTTGATCAGGTGGCATTACGAGTATCGTGTCATCTGCGTACTGGATCACAGGGTAGTCATCATCTGGAGCTAGCATGGGTAGCTCAAGCGCACCATTCCGGTATGCATCATTAATGGCTGCTTGGAGAAGATCAGCCGCCAAGACAAAGATGAGCGGAGACAGCGGGTCGCCTTGGCGCACCCCTCTTTTACAGAAGAACTGCCTACCGGGGGTCCCATTAAGGAGAACAGAGGATTTTGCAGTCGAGGACAAACAGTGAATCCACCCCAGCCAACGATCGTCAAAGCCCATGCACTTCATAATCTGCATCATCGGAGCATGCTCGATCGTATCAAAGGCTTTCGCAAAGTCGAGCTTGAGAATAGCGATCTCATGTCTCGACGCCTGGCATTGGTGTATGAGTTCATATGCCCACGCAACACAGTCCTAGATCGATCTACCCCGCAAGAACCCGTACTGGTTTTGGTGAATGATTTTAAGAACCACTTTCTGCAGACAGTTTGCCAAGAGCTTTGTCGGCAGTTTGAGGCAGCAGTTTAATAGTGTTATAGGGCGGTAGTCATGAGCTGTCTCTGGCGATTGAGTCTTCTGAATGAGAGTGATAAATCCAGTATTCAAACTTTCAAGGTCCAAGGTACCTGCATGAAAATCAAAGCAAAGTCGATAGAACTCCTCCTTAATGATGTGCCAGCAAGATTTTATGAAGCTTCCAATGAAACCATCCGGTCCAGGAGCATGATCAGACGGCATTTCTTTGACAACTTGGTCAATCTCCTCCCGAGTGAATGGCTCGAACAGGGCCTGCAACCCTTCCACTTTTTTGATGATGCGTTCTAGATCAAATCTCATGTTAGTAGGATTGGAGCAACCCAGACACTAGTGCAGAACCGGGCAATAGCACCGGTTCGTAAGGCCCTTTAGTGCCGGTTCCATAACCGGCACTAAAGTGTGGGCACTAAAGCCCCCCCCCCCTTTAGTACCGGTTCAGCATGAACCGGTGGTAAAGGGCAACCACGTGGCACAAGCCAGCTCCGGGGGGCTGGAGCCCTTTAGTACCGGTTGGTAATACCAACCGGTACTATAAGGTTTGGGGTTTTTTTAGTTTTATGATTTCTTTTTCATTTAATTTTGTGTTTCCATTTTAATTCTTTTTCGTTTGCTGGTATTTTACGATACTACACATTGTACACTTTATGCATATATATATATATAAATAGAATTTCTAGTAGAACCAATCATGCATATATATATCATTAATGTCTCACAAACCACCATATTAATTAATTCACACATACACAAATGTATAGCTAGCTATATACAATTTCTCCTACATATGCATGTTGCCTTCGGAGCCAGTGGCATTAGCCTAATTGGTGCCTTCGGAGCACGATGACAATTGGAAGTGGTTTTCATGGGGGCGGTAGGGGGTAATAGTATTCTCCCTTCGGATTTATGACCTAGTCGAGCAAAAATCCCGCTATTTCCTCTTGAAGTGCTTCTACGCGCTCCGTTTCTAGGAGCTTCTCCCGCACCTCTCTGAACTATTAAGAAGGAGATCAATATGCATGTGTATTAGTTGTGTGACTAGATATCGATAATGGTGTAAAAATTGTGAATAGTGTTCTGACAAGCGTACCCATTCTTGTCTTTGAGATCTGCTCCTTTCGGACGCCATCATGCGAATGTTCTCGCAAACGTAGAATGCACACATATCAGTCCCCTGCACCTGCTTCAGGGCCTTTACGAGAATGGAATTTGATCAGATAATAATTAATCAAGCATGATAATTAAAGAGATGGCAGCTAGCTAGCTAGCTAGTACTACTTAATTACTTACCTTGGGTCGAAACCATTGAAGCTTTTTTTCCATTCACCATCCGTGACGCTGATGAACCTTGCCCAAGCCCTGCCCGCCGACAAAGAAAATGAATAAAGGGGTTATTAAATAGTTCATATCATGAAATGACGAACTAAATTGGCTGAGATATATAGTTAATAATGATTGAAATTACCTGCTGACTATCCCAAACAAGATGTTATAGTCAGTTTTAACTTTGAGTAGTGAGTCCAGTATTTCAACTGTTCCTTCGTCAACTTTAATGATACACAAGACCCAGTGAAATCTGCATGCACGCACGTTTGCATGTCTTAATTAAGTGGGCATATGTAAGCAAAAACATGTGGCTAGCTAGTAGGCAAAAACAGAGAATTTGTAGTACAAGACAGTGTGACTCACTGGAAGTTGTAAGGAAGTAGTATATCTTCATTGTATTTGAGGCGCTTCAAGAACTCTAGCATGTTGTCCTCTACGTCCTTTTGATGATGTTGATTTATCCTCCATGTGTATTCATAAACGGTGTTTGGGTCAATGAACCCAATGCCATAGCGTCCAGCTTTTCTCATTTCATACATCTTCATCCTGCATAATACCACCGAAAAGAATATAGTGAGGATAATTACAGGTAATGATTGATCAAAAGGATCACTACAGCTAGCTTGAGACTTAAATTACAGAAAGAAATCACTTACAGACAATAGCAACTGACGATAGATTTGTCGAGTGCGTCTTGATTGTATAACTGAAACAGATCAGAATACTCAACGGACAGAGCTTTCTCATGGAAGTAATGATCCTCCTTGACATTCACCATGAGGGACAATCGATCTGAAATCTTGGTAATGTTCATGTACCATTGATGCAATTCATACATTCTCATTGGGAGGTTCTTGACCTTGTCTGGCTCGACCAAAGGTTGGCCCTGGACATATTTCCGTTTTATTTCATCCTCTCTAAGCACAGGCATGGGCTCGATCTCGAGGAGTTGTCCAACAGTGATTTTGAGAACTTCAGCCTGCATTATATGCTCCTCCGTTATTACCGCATTGCCCACCTCAGGAACGTAAACTGTTTGCCCACAATAATATTGGGCGCGCATACTGTCACGTGTTGTTGGCACAACAAGTGAGGGGATCGATTGCGCCACCTGTTCTCCCAGCTGGCGAACGGTTTTCCCGCATTTTTTGACAGCTGCTTCTTGTTTGCTCGATCCCGAGCTCGCCTCCTTACGTAGACGTGCTCGATTTAACATCTGATGTGCCGCTCATAGTCTGTGTCAACAGGCTTGGGAGCTGGTGGTTAAGCCATACGAATGAAGTGGTCAATCTTTCCTCAGGCACTTTCTCCCTTGGCGGCGGTGGCGGTTTCGGTGCAAAATGGGCTTCCACCTCGGCCTTCGATATGGCTGCGATTTCCTCCTCAGACCTGTCATAAGCCCTCTGCGGAAGAGGCGTGAGGCTTGGACCATATTTATATCGCTTGCCTCCGCCTGTACTTCCTGTACTACCTTGACTCGTACCGCTACGCACCATAGCTGCGGGGTGTCTCTTCTGCGATTGCTGAGGCGGCGGAGACGGCTGACGGGGCTGAGTTGGACGAGGAGGAGTGGCCGCCTGAAGCTGTGCTGGACTTGGAGGAGGAGTGGCCTGAGGTTGTGCCGGACTTGGAGGAGGAGTGGACGTCTGACGCTGTGGCGGACTTGGAGGAGGAGGAGTGGCTTGACACTTTGCCGGACTTGGAGGAGGAGTGGCCTGACACTTTGCCGGACTTGGTGGACTTGCAGGAGCGGGAGACTGCTGACTCGGTGGCGGACTTCGACGAGGAGTCGGCTGACGCGGTGTCGGTGGCCTTCGAAAGATGATGCAATCCTTTTTCCATAGGATGATACGATGTTTGGCCTCTCCGAGAAAGCGCTCGTCGTCACCTCTAGGAATGTCAAGTTGTAGCTCCGAATATGGTGGGTCCACCACCTCATCAACCAAGACACGAGCATAGCCCGCTGGAATCGGATTGCAATGGAAGGTTGCCTCGGGGGGATTTGTAAAAGCAACGGCGTCCGCCACCTTCATGGATATGTTCGCTATTTTGACGTGTAGCTCGCAGTTAGTGTTCTCTGTGATGTCATCCACGGGGTATCTACCCAGCATTGCGTCGTCCGGGGCGGAACCCGCGCTGCCTCTCGGCATGGATGGGGCGGTACTATCCAATGCTGGATCATCCGCTAGAAGCTGCAGCTGCTGAGACCCCCTTTGCTGGGTAAGTGAGTCGATCTGCTCCTGCTGCCGCTGGAATTTGACTGCCAATTCCGCTTGACTTGCTTCTAGGCCTTGAAGGCATTCATAGTCCCGCTTCCTCTGCTCCTCCTCCATCTTCCTCTTCTTCTCCTCCGCAATCTTCTTTCTCGCACGGGTTCTGTAGTCGGTGTTCCAGTCTGAAAACCCCTCATACCACGGAATAGCGCCCATGCCTCGTGTTCTTCCCGGGTGTTCAGGATTTCCCAGGGCACGCGTAAGCTCGTCGTTGTCTCTGTTGGGCTGGAACACCCCCGATCGTGCCTCTTCTATTGCAACAAGTATCGCATCGTCGGCTCCCTTCAGACTTGCCTTCGTCGAAACATTGCATGTCTTCGGGTCCAACTCCCCCCCATGCGCATAGAACCAAGTCCTGCACCTCG
The DNA here is from genome assembly GCF_002162155.2 of Triticum dicoccoides. Taxonomy (NCBI): domain Eukaryota; kingdom Viridiplantae; phylum Streptophyta; class Magnoliopsida; order Poales; family Poaceae; genus Triticum; species Triticum dicoccoides. The sequence continues at coordinate 565,540,882 of NC_041387.1, read as the reverse complement.
GGGGCCAGCTCTTAGTAACCGGAGTGACACCTGCATCCTCCATCTCTTTCTCAGACTTATCCCACTTAGGCATTGCCACCGCATAGCCACCTGGCCCCAGCTTATGGAACTTATCATTTTTTCGGCATTCTTCTTGTTTATTCTCGACCGTTCCTTAGCTAATTCCGAATCCTTGAATTTCACGAAATCGTCCCAATGAGCATGTTGGTTCTCTAGTGTTCCCTCGAATACTGGAGTCTTCCTTCCTCCCTTGACGTACTTGTCCCATTCACGATTCTTGTGGTTCTTGAATGCAACCACCATCTTCCTAAGAGCGGCGTCCTTGACTTTCTGCACATCTGCTTCTGTGAAATGATCTGGTAGGGTGAAATGTTCCATGAGAGTATCCCAAAGCTGATCTTTTTGATTCTTGTCGACAAAGGTAACATCTGGACGTGGTGCAGCGTCCTCTTTGCCTTTTTTTCTTTTGTCTTTTGCTGGCTCTCTCCATTCTTGAAGGGAGATCGAGAGTTGGTCCTTCACAAGAACTCCGCACTGATGAATGAACTTGTCCGCAATCTTCTTAGGCGCTAATGGTTCGCCATTAGGTCTGACTGCCTCGATATTGTACTTTACGCCCTCCTTCAACTTTTTGTTCGGGCCTCGTTTCGTCCTTTTGCCTGAACATTTGCTCGATCCGGATGGCTGAAAGAACAAAGATCGATTCGTTAATATATCTTCAAGTCATTTAAAACATGTGATGATCACCTCCTTATATAAATATATATACCTCGCCGGTCTTTGTTGTTTTAGGATCAACATGTTCTTCGTCATTGTCATAATCGTAGTTCATGACTTCATCAATTCGGTCGTCGCGATCGAATATCATATCACCCTCTCCGGTGTTGTTTAGAAATTTGGAGCCGTCATAATCTTCTTCATTCTGATCATCATCTGGCCTGCGTATCGTATCGAACATGATCTGTTCTCCCTCTCTGTCGGTATTGTCTGCCATAGCTTTTATTTAACTAATCCAAAAGAAATATAAAACAATTTAGTATTCAAATGACATCATCTCGAATAATAGATATAATCTCGAATACTTCGTCTAGAATAATATATATAATCTCGAATACATCGTCTCGAATAATATATAATATTGAATAGTACATCACTGGCTAGCTAATTAAAGATCGAATACTACAGAAGAATCTAGGACACTCGCGGTTCCTGCGGCGCGGGCGGTGGACACCCAAAGAGAAGGAACCCTCACAGGATCATAGCTGAAGTGAGATCCCCGAAGATACTGCCAGGTATTGGAGAACCTGCCGCCCTCTAACTCAACCATGTAGCGATGGACGTGCTCGTCCTCCTCCCTGACACGGCGACGTACCACCTCCGGCGGGGCCGGGTCCCTCCGCACAGAAACTGGCCCACGCGAACGCCACCAAACGAGATCAGGGTCGACGACGGGACCCGGGGCCGGGTTCCTCATCAAGCGGCGCGCCCCTCCAGGCAGCACCTCCCAGTGCCAGCCCGGCGGAGCCCAGTCCCGGACATGGGTCGGCTGGACGTCGTCGCGGACGGGTCGACGGCGAGGATGCGGGCGGTCATCGTCGAGAACAAATACTAGCTATATGCTCGCAAAAAGTAACATTTTTTTAATGATTGGATTTTGATAACTAAAATTTCTAACATTTCTACTATTTCAAAAATCTATATACTATTTCATACTAATTAAGCATCTAACACTAAAAACAGAAAACACAACTTCTATACATCCATTAAAAACTAAAAAACAACATTATATAAAAAGTTTCCATACTAATTAAACACTAATTATATCCATCTAACATGCATTCATACATATATAATAGTGAAAAAATAATAATCTAAACTAATTAAACATACAAAATACGTATATACTAATATATACATGCATTAATTCATACATATGTGTGTGTGTGTGTTCATCGTGCTTGTGTGTGTGTGTGTGTATGGGCTCGGGGAGGGGCGGCGCCCATGGTGGCCTCCGGGGGCGAGGGAGAGGCTTTAGAGGGGGAGAGCTCACAGCGGGGCGACGGCGACGGCGAGGCGACGGCCGGGGGCGGTGACG
>NC_041387.1:565528395-565538259 GCF_002162155.2 Triticum dicoccoides | reverse complement strand
CGGGGACGGCGCGACGAGGACGGGCCCGGGGCGGCCACGGGGACGAGGGCGGCGACGGGGACGGGGCGGCGACGGGGACGGGGGCGGCGACGGAGACGAGGGCGGCGACGGGGACGGGGGCAGCGACGGCAACGGAGACGACGGAAACAGAGGAAGAAACAGAGGGAGAATGAAATTTTCACAAGTGTTGTTTATATAGGAGGGGCCTTTAGTACCGGTTTGTGCCACCAACCGGTACTAAAGGCCAGTTTTGGCCAGCCCAAGCGGCGGGAAGCGACCCCCTTTAGTACTGGGTGGTGGCACAAACCGGTACTAAAGGCCCCCCCTTTAGTACCGGTTGGTGGCTCCAACCGGTACTAAAGGCCTCGCGCTGCCACCCCAAAGTTTAGTCCCACCTCGCGGGGCGAAGGGCAGCCGCACTGGTTTATAAACCCAGCCGCGGCTACCACTTCGAACTCCTCTATATAGCAGGCTTGTGGGCCTGAACTCTGCGCGCTGCCCTGTGAGTCTGCTGGGCCTTTAAGGCCTGTAATTACACACCTGTGGCCTATCAGGCCCACAGGGCAGCGCCCCAATTTTTTTTATAGTTTTTTTCTTTTCTACTTTATTTTCTTCTATTTATTTTTGCGTAGTTTTTTGTATAGTTTTTTATTTTTTGTTATATTTATTTTCTTCTATTTATTTGTGAGTAGTTTTTCATCTAGTTTGCCAAAATTCAACATTTTCAGAGTTCATTTTGTAGTGATTTTCAATTTCACGGTCATTTTGTAAACGATTGAAAAATAGCAAATATAATTTTTTTTCTTTTCTGCTTTATTTTTTCTTCTATTTATTTCTGAGTAGTTTTTTCTTTTTTGCTATATTTATTTTCTTCTATTTATTTTTGAGTAGTTTTTTTATATAGTTTTTTTCTTTTCAGCTATAGTTTTTCTTTCTTTTCTGCTATTTTTTCTTTTCTGCAAAACTTGATGGTCAAAGTCTGGAGTTATAACTTAAAAAAAAAGAAATGTCGACGTGCAATTAATTTTTGCCATAACAGAAGAAGTCCGGAGTTGTAATAAGTTATTAAAAATAAAAAAGAGGCGCAATGCTCGTTAATTTGCTTCAAGCCTTTCGGAATAGTGTAAACTGCACTGCGCATAGCTCCGTGCAGTCTACCGTATTTCTGAAGGCTTGAAGCTAAGCAACGTGAGCATTGATCCTCTTCTTCATCGTCTCTGCACTCAGGGCTTATAAACCGCTCCTAGTCCCTCTCACTTCGCGAGGTGGGACTAAAAAACAGCTTACGTCTGGTTCATCCATGAACCGGTACTAAAGGTGCTCATGGGGCCACAGCCTTACCTGACACAACCTCATTAGTACCGGTTCGTGGTACGAACCGGCACCAAATGGTGATGGTGGGGTCATAGCCTGACCGGAGGCTGATACAGCCTCTTTAGGTACAAAAAATTATAAACTTTCTGTTAGTGCCCGTAGTTTTCAAATTTGAATAGTTTAAATTTTGAATTATTTGAAATTAGTGTCAATTTGTTTGCACATAAAATTTCTTCGCATTTCAAATGCCAAAACACATAACTACCCTAACTATTACAGAGATTCCCCTCTGGGTTCGAAACACAGAAGAAAGTGATGATAGCTAGTGAAGCCGATCACATCCCAGATCTTTGGGTGTGAAACTTTTTCTTCGCGTGTGTCCCTTTGCACCATAACCATGGAAAATCTTCATCATTTAACGGGATGCTCGGGTCAATATTCACTGTGAATGGAGCAATTTCATCAAACTTTTCATAATCTTCTGACTTGTCTGTCTTGTCATCCACTCCCACGATGTTTCTCTTCCCAGAAAGAACTATGTGCCGCTTTGGCTCATCTTACGATGCATTCGCTTCCTTATCTTTTCTTTTTCTTGGCTTGGTAGACATGTCCTTCACATAGAAAACCTGTGCCACATCATTGGCTAGGATGAATGGTTCGTCTGCATACGCAAGATTGTTGAGATCCACTGTTGTCATTCCGTACTGTGGGTCTTCCTTTACCCCGCCTCGTGTCATATTGACCCATTTGCACCGAAACAAAGGGACCTTTAAACCACGTCGATAGTCAAGTTCCCATATGTCCTGTATATAACCATAATATGTTTCCTTTCCCGTCTTGGTTTCTGCATCAAAGCGGACACCACTGTTTTGGTTGGTGCTCTTCTTATCTTGGGCGATCGTGTAAAATGTATTACCATTTATCTCGTACCCTTTGAAAGTCATTATATTCGAAGATGGTAACTGGGACAGCAAGTACAGGTCATCTTCAATAGAGGTGTCATACATGGTACGTGTCTGCAACCAGCTGGCGAAACTCCTGGTTTGTTCACGTGTAATCCAGTCATCAGACCGCTCCGGGTGTTTGGAGCGTAGCAAATTCTTGTGTTCATCCATATACGGAGCCACCAAGGCGGAATTCTGTAGAACTGTGTAGTGTGCTTCAGTGAGAGAATGTCCGTTCATACATATTATTTGTTCCCCTCCTAGCGTGCCTTTTCCATCCAGTCTGCCCTTATGCCGCAATTCAAGAACACCAATCGGCTTAAGGTCAGGAATAAAGTCAATACAAAACTCAATGACCTCCTCATTTTGATGGCCCTTGGAGATGCTTCCTTCTGGCCTAGCACGGTTATGAACATATTTCTTTAAGACTCCCATGAACCTCTCAAAGGGGAACATATTGTGTAGAAATACAGGACCCAAAACGTTAATCTCTTCGCATAGGTGAACTAGGACGTGTGTCATGATGTTGAAGAAGGATGGTGGGAACACCAACTCGAAACTGACAAGACATTGCACCAAATCATTCTGTAACCTTGGTATGATTTCTGGATCGATTACCTTCTGAGAGATTGCATTGAGAAATGCACATAGCTTCACAATGGCTAATCGAACGTTTTCCAGTAGAAGACCCCTCAATGCAACCGGAAGAAGTTGCATCATAATCACTTGGCAGTCATGAGACTTTAGGTTCTGGAACTTTTTGTCTGCCATGTTTATTATTCCCTTTATATTCGACGAGAAGCCAGACGGTACCTTAATACTGAGCAGGCATTCAAAGAAGATTTGCTTCTCTTCTTTGGTAAGAGCGTAGCTTGCATGACCCTGATGTATGATGTCTTCTCCATGCATACGTTGTTGGTCCTCCCGTGCCTCAGGTGTATCTTTTGTCTTCCCATACACGCCCAAGAAGCCAAGCAGGGTCACGCAATGATTCTTCGTCACGTGCATCACGTCGATTGCGGAGCGGACCTCTAGGTCTTTCCAATATGGCAGGTCCCAAAATATAGATTTCTTCTTCCACATGGGTGCGCGTCCGTCAGCATCCTTTGGAACAGGTTGTCCGCCAGGACCCTTTCCAAATATCACCTTCAAATCCTTGACCATATCATGTACATCAGCACACATTATGGTGGCGAGGCTTCGTCCGGTGATCCGCCTCACCTTTGAAATGCTTGCCTTTCTTTCTTACGGGATGCCTGCTCGGAAGAAATCGACGTTGTCCCAGGTACACATTCTTCTTACAACTATTCAAATATATACAGTCGGTATCATCCAAACAGTGCGTGCATCTGCGGTATCCCTTGTTTGTCTATCCTGAAAGGTTACTGAGAGCAGGCCAATCATTGATGGTCACGAACAGCAACGCCTTTAGGTCAAATTCTTCCCCCATGTGCTCATCCCACGCACGTACACCTGTTCCATTCCACAGTTGTAGGAGTTCTTCAACTAATGGCCTTAGGTACACATCAATTTCGTTGCCGGGTTGCTTAGGGCCTTGGATGAGCACTGGCATCATAATGAACTTCCGCTTCATGCACAACCAAGGAGGAAGGTTATACAAACATAGAGTCACAGGCCAGGTGCTATGGTTGCTGCTCTGCTCCCCAAAAGGATTAATGCCATCTGCGCTTAGACCAAACCATACGCTCCTTGCGTCATCTGCAAACTCCTTCCCGTACTTTCTTTCGATTTTTCTCCACTGCGACCCATCAGCGTGTACTCTCAACTTTCCGTCTTTCTTACGGTCTTCTCTGTGCCATCGCATCGCCTTGGCATGCTCTTTGCTTTGGAACAAACGTTTCAACCGTGGTATTATAGGAGAATACCACATCACCTTGGCAGGAATCTTCTTCCTGGAGCGCTCGCCCTCGACATCACCATGCTCATCGCGGCTGATCTTATAGCGGAATGCACCACATACCAGGCAAGCGTACAAATCCTCGTACTCACCGCGGTAGAGGATGCAATCATTAGGGCATGCATGTATCTTCTGCACCTCTAACCCTAGAGGGCAGACAGCCTTCTTTGCTTCGTACGTACTCTCGGGCAATTCGTTGTCCTTTGGAAGCATATCCTTTATCATTACCAGCAACTTTCCAAATCCCTTGTCAGATACACTATTCTCTGCCTTCCATTGCAGCAATTCCAGTGTGGTGCCCAGCTTTTTCTTGTCACCTACGCAATTCGGGTACAACAATTTTTTGTGATCCTCTAACATGCGCTGCAACTTCTTCTTCTCCAAATCACTTGCGCAGTTTCTCTTTGCATCGGCAATGGCCCGACCTAGATCATCAACGGGCTCATATGATGCCTCTTCTTCAGCTTCTTCCCGCATTGCCGGCTCAGCTTCTTCCCGCATTACCGGCTCAGCTTCTTCCCCCATTGTTGTATCATCGTATTCAGGGAACCCATGGCCAGGATAGCTGTCGTCGTCCTCTTCTTCTTTATTGTCTTCCATCATAACCCCTCTTTCTCCGTGCTTGGTCCAAACATTATAGTGGGGCATGAAACCAGACTCAAACAAGTGGACGTGAATGGTTCTTGACGTAGAGTAATTGCGACCATTCTTACAGCCATCACATGGACAAGGCATAAAACCATCCGCCCGCTTGTTTGCCTCAGCCGCAAGCAGAAAAGTATGCACGCCCTCAATGAACTGGGGAGAGCATCGGTCATCGTACATCCATTGCTGGCTCATCTTCATTACACAACACCGAATAGACCAAATTAATACAAGTTCATACATAAAGTTCATACAACACTTAAATGCAACAAACAAATAACTCTCTAGCTAAAGCATTTAAAGGCAACAACAAATGCGATCAAGATCGCAACTAAGGTAACAATTGATCCAACAGCATAATGATAAGCCTCACTATCGATGGCATATTTTCTAATCTTTCTAATCTTCAAGCGCATTTTCTCCATCTTGATCTTGTGATCATCGACGACATCGGCAACATGCAACTCCAATTCCATCTTCTCCCCCTCAATTCTTTTCAATTTTTCTTTCAAGTACTCGTTTTCTCTTTCAACTAAATTTAACCTCTCGACAATAGGGTCGGTTGGAATTTCCGGTTCACATACCTCCTAGATAAAAATATCTATGTCAACTTGATGGGCATAATTTGTCATAAACACGGAATGCAACAAATAGTTTTAGAAGAGAATATACCACATCCGAATCATAACAAGGACGAGGGCCGACGGGGACGGATATCAAAACCATGGCACTATGTATAACAAACAACGTACGGGTAAGATAATTATTATACAAGTAACTATATATCCAAATCACACAAACATCAATTTTTTATATAAAATTTCATGAACAAGAGGCTCACCACAAGGTGGTTCCGGCGACGGGACGGTGCGGGCGATCGACGGTGGTTACGACGGAGATTAAGAAGGCACTAAGTAAACACACCTACATATGCAAACTAAGTGTTATTTTTGACCTCAAATTGCATATAAATCAAATACTAGCACATATATATATATATTTCCTCCCAAATTAATAAACTCACAAATTAATAACTATGTAAAGCATTGCAAGAGCTAATCTAGCAATGAGAGATGAAAGGACAAAGTTGCTAACCTTTGTGATCATTTGAATGGATGGGGGCCTTCAAATCTTGACAAATTTTGGGCAAAATGTGTGATGAGCTCGAGAGGAAGAGGGGAAGAACAGAGAGGAGAGGGGAAAGGGGAAGAACAGAGCGAGCTCGGGTGGACGAAGGGTTTATGTAGGACGACCTTTAGTACCGCTTCATGCCAAGAACCGGTACTAAAGGTGCTGGAGGGGGCCCAGACTGACAACATCCTGCCACCACTCTCATTAGTACCGGTTTGTGGCACGAACCGGTGCTAAAGGTTAGCCACGAACCGGTACTAATGAGAGCGGCCCGACTAGCCGTTGGAACCGGCACTAATGTATACATTTGTGCCGGCTCAAATACAAACCGACACTAATGTGCTTCACGTTTGACCCTTTTTCTACTAGTGAGACTTTCCTTGTAGGTTTGGAGAAGGACGGCCTCCTTACCCACATGATCGTAGACGACTGAGTCATCAGACAACCGCAGCGAAGCAATGTTGTTTCTGTGAAACGTTCAGTCGCTACCCTATGGAAGAATTTGGTGTTGCCGTTGCCAAATTTGAAGTACCTGATGGTGCAGCGTTTATTCCAGTACGCCTTTTTACAGTCAAGCAGGTGAAGAAGGTGTTTCTTCAGAATTTTTCTGAAATTAGCTTTAGGTACAGACAACCTTCGACGATCCTCAAGACCATCAAGCTCCAGAAGGGTTTTGTTACAGTTCTCAATCAATACAGACAGCTTGGAGATTTTCTTGCTCCATTGTTTCGAATCATATCGCAGGTTTTTTAGTTTTTTGCACAAGATAGCAGTTGTGTTTGGGGCATACCAGTGTTTGTTCCACGATCTCTGCACAACATCAAAGAAACCTGGCTGCTTGATCCAGTAGTCCTCAAAACGAAATATTTTGGTCTTGGGAATTTTGGTCTGGATGCTAACACAACAAGGCACATGATCTGACGTGGGCTTCCCAAGGGGCATGACTACAGTATTCGGATATTTGGCCGCCCAATCAACAGATGTAAAATGCCAGTCTAACTGTTCAAGCAGGGGGTTAGATTGCATATTGCTTCAGGTGAAGGATCGCCCGTTGATCGGTAATTCAAGCAAAGACTGTCTGCGGATGAATTCGTTGAAGATTAGCATATCGTTAGCATCTCCACCCCCACGGTTACGATTATCGGGCGCTCTAATGTAGTTGAAATCTCCTAAGACAAGCCAATCTTCCCCATTTGGAATGTGAAGATCAAAGAGCCACGTCGTAAACAAAGCTCTGTTGGGATCAGCGCAAGGACCATGAACGTTAACAAGCGTCCACGTATCATTGGACTGAGTCGAGGTAAGCCTAACGCCGAGCGCGAAAGATTCAGAGAAAACAAAAACACCTGTGAAAACCAAACTCATCCACACAATAATTAAGCCCCCAGAATTACGAACAGATGGCACAAATTCAAACATATCGAACTTCTTAGGGCAAAAGAGTTTAATAAATGACGCATCAGAAGATTCACGCTTGGTTCTTGAAAGCAAACTACAGAACAACCACTAATCCCAATCGCATTAGGAATCGCCAACTGCTTTTTGTCAGAATTGATTCCTCGAACGTTCCAGCGGAGAACGTTCCACTGTTTATTTGACGACATCTCGCTTAGTTCAGCTCCTGAGTGTCCCCACGATCATTTGCTAGAAGCTTCTGGGCGCTGAGTTCTTCGGCAGGGATCCCACACAGCTTTGTACCCACATGTTGCAGCTGCTGGATAGTAGTTGGCGGAGGCAGTTCTTCAGTCTGAACCGCGTCAGGCTGCAGCAACAGCTTGGAACAGGGGTCTGTCGCCTTGGAGGAGCATGCACCAGCTTGTTTCTTAGTTTACTGTGAACAGATCCAATTCCTGAACTCATCCTCCCTTCCATACAGAAGTGCCGACGCATTGGCAAGTCAGTAGTGACTGATTTATTATAGTGTTTTCACACCGTGAATGCCATCCTATGCATGCACAAACATTTTAGTTGGAATGTTCACTACTTCAGTGCGATGGTTCAAGAGCTTGTAGTACTTGTATTGATCACCACTTTTTCATTGGTTGGTTCACATTCTCTGACAGATCAAACAATAATTCTTCCATTTGTGTGAAGCCTATCTCGGATGACTAGAATGAACTAGCTGTATGGACCTCCTTATTGTTGTTGTCGATTGCTTGGAAATATTGATCATGTGTTTACCCTTTGAATTGCACACCATAACCGCACCATGATATAGTAATATGCCTTGCTCCTGCCCCTATTTGTGTAAAAATCTAACGGTATTCCCCTCCATTTTATGTTCCTTTTTCTTTGGCTGTTTTGTGTGTGTGAAGTGCTTGATGAAATTCTCATGTGAGGCATCCAATCATGGATGGAATTGGGCAAACTAATGTAGATTAACCGACGGATGTGCCTTTCTGGAATAGATTAGGTTAAGAATGTCACTCAGGATCCTGCTTGCCATGGGTTCTTACCACGCATTGGTGAAAATCTTTTTTAATAGTTGAATAATATATGTGGCTCATGCCTCGTAGTAATAGCCCGTGCCATGGGTCAGGCGTTGCAGTCCGATTAGAAATTATTCTGTGGTGTTACAAACCCCACCTCCACGTTCTTTATTGATGTTTTGTTGAATTCTAAACTTATTGCTCAACTTTTTATTACTTGCAGGCAGGAACATGCGTGTGCATTCCTGGGAGTTAGCAAATGACATAAATTGGGACGCGGATTTTTAAAGCTCAGGTTTCTGGACACCCCTTATCCTTACACTCCAACATTGCTTTAAGATCCGTACTAGATAACTAACTTTGTACATCAGATTTTCTCTTTTTTGTTTCTTCAAAATAAAACAACATATGAACTTCAAACTTTGCAAGACACCAAAACGTTCTAACTAGAATGTGAGAAAAAACTTTCAGATTTTTTTGTCAAACATAAATATACGAAATTAGATTTTTTGTATTAAAAAATGTACTTTTTAGTATTTATATTGCACGAAAAAATCTGAAAGTTTTTTCCCACATTCTAGTAAGAATGTTTTGTTGAGCTGCCAAGTTTGAAGTTCATATGTTTTTCTATATGGGAGAAACAAAAAAGACAAGCGTACTCGCACGAATCGTGATGCAAAAATGAGTGGCTAGATAAGGGGGTGTCCCAAAGCCTATGCTCTACAGAATATTTTTCACATAAATTGGATGGTTGATGCTCTTAATAGATTGACCCTCTTATACTGCTGCTCGCTGTCAGAAGCTAAATAAATGGCACTTCTATTTTCTGCTTGCTGGATAAAACTAAATAAATAGTATGCTGTTGAGTATTCTATTCATTTTTCATTCATTTGTAATTTGAGAATATGGGTGACACTGATATGTTTCTTTGACTACTGAAGTGTTGTCTACCAGTAGTTCACGGGCAAAGCTCCAGGGCCATGTGAACATGTATGAGTAAATAATCTTTGTGCTTCCCTGTTTTTGAATTTGTTTAATAATATCCTATATGTCTCATCTTCCAAAAATTTGCATCATCCTTTTGCAGCTTAGGAGTACTTGACATCCACTCCTAAATTGGCAGCCTCTCTTTTGGTTATATGAGGACTGCGTTATATTCTCTGATGATATTTTCAGATTTTAAAGAAATGGCAAGCACATCCCACAATCTTAATGCTTATTCTTTTCATTTTGGATGTTGAATCGTGGCACTAATATAGTAGCGAAATATATTTGTTAGAAGGGAGAGAGGGATTGATGGAATGGTTCATTGTATTGCTTGAGCCTCGTGGGCGTATATATAGGAGTACAATGATCTACTTGGAGTACAAGACAAGCCAGAACAAACCCTAATCTATCTCGTCTTCCCTAATAATCACGATACTCAACATCCACCCACAGTCACAACGGTAGCAAAGCAGAAAGGTGAGACTAGAGAAGAATC
>NC_041387.1:565509952-565528233 GCF_002162155.2 Triticum dicoccoides | reverse complement strand
AACGGTCGATGCATCACGGAGTCGTGGCTGGAGTGAAAACCGACGAGGTTGCTCAAGCAGGCGGTAGCCCTTTGTGCCGTCTGTCGATGTAGCCGAGAGCATGGGTGGTGGGGCCATGGTCGAGGTAGCCGTGCGAAGAATGCCATGGGCGATGTCGAGTCGGGGTAGCCGGTGTCGAGGAAGTCGCCATGGAGCCGCGGGTGCAAGGAGGCGCCGAGTTAGTCATGGGCGCAATGGTGTCGAAGTAGTGGTGCGCCAGGAAGTAGATGATGTTGACGACGCGTCGCACCGGGGTTGCCAACCCCGGGGTCACATCGTAGATGAAGGCACGCACCAGTGTTGCCAGCACCGGGCATGCGTAGACGGACGAAGACGAAGTTGACGAAGCGCCGCACCAGGCTTGCCAGGCCCGGGGACACGTCGTGGACGAAGGCACACGGCGGTGTTGCCAGCACCGGGCATGCGTAGACTGGGACCTGCACGAGCTGTACGTCATGTCGAAGAAGTCGGAGAGGCCACGAGAGAAGGACTCGACGACGGTTGCGTCACCAATCGGCGCGGGGCCAATGTCACCCATGGTTGTCGGAGTAGATGAAGCGGTCGGGGTAGATGACGGCGATGCTGGCGACGGTCTAGTGCTGGACAAAGACGAAGGGGTGGATGGGCGGCTGCGGCGGCTACAGGGGTAGCGGCAGCGGCGGCCGAAGAAGAGCGGCGGTGGCAGCCTGACGACGGCGGAGACGGCTAGGTTAGGAGCGCGGCGGCGATGCTCGAATAGGCGAAGAACCTTGATGGCGTGACGAAGACCGGCGCGGACGGTGGCATTCCCACACCAAGGTAGATGTTGCGACGCATACCCCAGGAAGTCGACGCGTGGGGACGATGAAGTGGACCGCGGGCCGCGGCGCTACGACCCGAAGGGGCGTTGCAGTGGCGGCGGGCAGGTCGGGGCGATGGCAGGAAGACCTCGGGGCGGCGGCGGGGACAACGGGCCGCGGTGCTACGGCCCGAAGGGGCGATGCAGCGGCGGAGCACGGGTCGATGCAACCGTGGGGATGGCCTCGGGGCGGCGGCTGGGACCACGTATCGCGGCTATGGCCCGTAGGGGCGACGCAGCGGCAACGCGCGAGTTGATGCAGCCGCGAGGAGAACCATGGGGCGGTGGCGTTGCGGCCCGACGGGGCGAGGCAATGGCAGCCGTTGCTCAATCGGTGGAGGGGCACGCTGAACCCGGGGACGATCTTCATGGGACCTACGGAGGAGCGCGTAACCGGCGGGTCAGGTCGGTCATGCGGCGTAGATGAGGCGGATCGCGGCGGCGAGCAGGTGATCAAGCCGATCGCGGGCGAGGTCGGGGACGCCGCTCAGTGGAGGCGGGGTGGCGGCGGAGTCCGAGATGAGGCCGGCGACGACGGACGGCGTGGCACGTCGTGCGGACGAGCTTGTCAGCACCGGCACCCGGGCTGCCAAAGCAGCGCCGGCGCCCGGGCAGCGAAACCCGAGCGACTAACGGAGCAGCGGCGCTCAAGTTGAGGCATCCGACGAGCCTGATGCAGCCGTTCCGACAAAGCCAAGGATGAGGCTGGCGAGGTAGACCGCTGGGCCGCCGTGCAGACACGGTGGAGGCGGGTGGCGTGGATCGATTGGCGGGTCGACGCATGGCGCGAGGCCGCCGGGTGTAGGCGATGCAAGTATCCCAATCGGAGCAGGACAGTGACGTGCGGCGTAGGGCGACGGGTGGGCCGGCGCGCGGACAACGGCCTTGAGGCTGCCTGTCGCGCGAGGCCACCGGGTCGGTGAAGTAGCCGGCCGGTCGCACCGGTGTCGGAGTAGAGGCACGGGGTGTCGACGGCGGCGGCGGGCGACGCAAACCGATCAAGCATAGGTCGAATTACCAAAAAGATAAACGCTGATCAAAACAACCTGCGAGAGAGCGAAAAAACCCGGAGCAATGGCTCGGGAAAATGACTCTCCAGGGCAGCTGGCCAACACGGCCGGCGGACGAACCCTAGGTAGGGGTGGCACGGACACCGGCGGCGTTCAGGGAGGCCGACCGTCCCGGGGGCGGCGCGCGGGTGTGGAAGCGGCAGCGGGTAGGGTTTAGGATCGATTAGGCTGATACCATGGTAGAAGGGAGAGAGGGATTGGTGGAATGGTTCATTGTATTGCTTGAACATCGTGGGCATATATATAGGAGTACAATGATCTACTTGAAGTACAAGATAAGCCAGAACAAATCCTAGTCTATCTCGTCTTCCCTAATAATCACAATACTCAACAATATTCATCGTATATACTGCAATGAATACACTTTGAAGCAATTTCTTAATATTTCTTAGTTCTGTCCATCCTCACCATTGTTATTCTACTTATGTGATCTGATACTGTTATGTGGATTCAGTGGCACATTCTGCAGGAGCTTGCTTTAGCTCGAAGCTCATGTCACAACTTATGCGTGCCTTTTAGGCATATTAGATGAAGCATGACGGCAGGCAATGTGCACAAGGCTTGAACTCTAGATCCATAGCTTCTTCCAGAAAGAAAATTATTGGTAATTATCTAGGCAATTGGTAAGAAAATATTTTTTGATTTGTTAGCAAGAGTCTTTCTGTTTTTTAGTCATGCAGCAATAGAAAGTTGTATGACTCACATAGTGATAATTAGCCCTTGCATGCTGTAATTTTTTTGGAAATGGAGGCATTGCCCCCGGTCTCTGCATCATGATGATGCATGCGTTCATCTTATTAACAATTCAGAAAGTATTGTCATAAAAGTCTTACAGCTCACAAATGAAGCGGAACAAAGTAAAATAAAGAAAATTACACGCGGACAAGGAGAACCGGTACGGTGATAAGAAGGATAAGCTTCCCAAAGACCTATCATGTTATGTGAGCGCCATCCGAACCGGTTGAATATAACCCGAGCTACCATCTCCCATTGGTTGCACCGAGTAATCAAAGGCTCCCTGGAGTCCATAGGAGTGAGTAAGGACCACGTACGGATCCAAGCTGTACCTCTGAAGATAACTTGCAAAAAAGTTAAAGTGTGTTGTCTGTTAAAAATCATATCATTCCTACTGTTCCATATAGCCCATAATAGCGCACATATTCCAATCCGAATACGAGCTGCAGTAATCTGTTCAACTCCAGCTAACCACGTCCCAAACAAAGACACAATATCTACTCGGGGATTAATATTGAAAGCTATATGAATCGTTCTCCAAAGTAACTTGGCAAGTGGGCACTCAAGAAATAAGTGATGTATTGTTTTATCATGATCATAAAAACAACACCGCGATCTGCCTACCCATCGCCTCTTAATTAAGTTGTCCTTTGTGAGTATCACTTGCTTGTGGACAAACCACATGAAGATTTTTAATACACAAAGGAATCCTAACCTTCCAAATGTGCAGCCATATAGAATGATTTCACCATAAACATTCCATTCTTAGTTAACTTCCATTGTGCTGAATCCGGCTGGTCAGAGAGTTGAACTTCTATCAATCTTCGAACCAGGTGCATCCAGGCGGTCCATCTCTCACCAACTAACACACGTCTGGACTGGATGTTCAAGGGAATTGTTTGAATGATGGTGCCGACGTAATTCTCCTTACGTTGCACAATATTATAGAGGATAGGATATTGGACGGCCGGGGGCATCTCTCCTAACTTATTGCGCGGGATTTGAGCATCCCATTTGCCCTAATCTATATAACTATTTGCTCATAAGACATTTGTCTCTAATCTATATAACCAGTTGCTCATAAGACATTTGTTCTTAATTTCTAAGTTCTCAATACCGAGACAACCTTGGTATTTAGGTCGGCAAAGGACATCCCATCGCGCGAGACGGTATTTCCTCTTGGCCTCATCAGACTGCCAAAAGAAGCGAGATCTACAGAAATCAAGTCGCTTTCGAACCCCTTTCGAAATTTTGAAGAATGAAAGTAGAAACATCGGCATACTAGTCAGTACTGAGTTAATCAGGACTAGCCGACCTCCATATGACATAAGCTTGCCCTTCTAGCAGCTAAGTTTTTTTTTCAATTTGTTCTTCAATACATTTCCATTCTTTATTGGATAGCTTACGGTGATGGATCGGTATACCCAAGTAACTGAATGGTAAAGCACCTGATTCACAACTGAACAATTGTCTGTAAGTGTGTTCCTCGTCTTTGGCCTTTCCAAAGCATAACACCTTGCATGCTGTAATTAGGTCATTAATTACCCTGTCTATACCAATATTGACCTTGGGTTTACCAATGCTAAACCATGAAACTTTATTTCGCATGATTAGGTTAATACGTAGTTATCGTGTACCTTGGAGTAACTTTTTGTGCTTATGGAGAAGGCCACACGAGAGAAGAAGAAATTCCTGTGAAGAGCAAGACAGTATTAACATCAACTATTGATGGTGCAACAACGAAGTGATCAACTATTGGACTGGGAAAAGCTGCAAAAGTGAAGACCAAAAAAACTCATGTGAAGAAGAAGGTTGTAGAAAAGGCTGAGGAGAAGGCGAATATTCAGAGGAGAGGACGAGCTCGCCTGCTCACTTTATCTCCCTGCGCTCGTGCGTATCGGGATCCCAGCACATGGTTGTATTGACAGTAATTAGGCGCCAGGAAAAATACCATTTTGGCCCCACAGTGCCCGGCCGTACCGTTTGGTCAGGATGACGGCTACCGGCACCTCACATCCAGTATCCACGGCACAGGGAAAGTCCGCCATCACGTGTCGTACAGTACCGTCTGCCACCGGCCACGTCCGCTTCGACCGAATAGAAGCCTGTCAAGCCGTGCACCAAGAGGCTGCTGCTATGATTAAAAACTTGATGTACTGATTTGACAAGATTTCGTTACGTACATTATGTGCAGGCAAGATTTCATCACACAACCTTGCCCAAATAGCTAAAGCATGGCAACAACAATTTAGCAAAGGCAATCCGAGACATAACTTAATACAGATGCAATAAAATTATTCGATCATCTTAATACAGCCATAACATGCTAACAACAAATCCAGCAGCTCCCATGATCTGCAATGACCTCGAATGTCTCTTTTCAACTGTGAAACTGATCATACCTGGAAAAAATAACAAATGTTTGTGCTCTGAATCTTGTTACATTGCATGCCCATAAACATGAACAAACTAGTTCACAACTAGGAAATTAGAGCAAGGAAGACAAGAAGAGTGTTTCCTAAAAAAATGTAATTTGCACAATGATATTGATTTCGTTGAAAACATTTACACTATGTTGACGAGCCTGGCACACACAACATCTAATTAGAAAAATCATCTATACAAACCGATCACTTTGCTTTGACTAGAAGAGTTCTATACTGGCTGGCTGCTTTTGCCTTTGGACCAGCTTGCCCATCAGTCACAACTCAAAACCATTCAAGCAAAATTGACATGTATTCTGTCTGGAGTAGCAATGTGGAATATGATAAAGTTATGTCAGGGAACCCTTTGAAGTTCCAAATTTCAAGACACTCTAAGCCATTACAGGAAACACACATGTGGCGACATAGCCTATATATAATAAGTAGAAGGTAAAATAAATTAGGGAGAATGTAATAAAGGAAAAGCAGGAGCAAAAAGTTAGATCCTTTTTTACTGTCTTTCTTTTGAGCAGTGAGAAATGACAAAAAAGTGAGTAGGGAGTTTTGGTGCCCAGACTCATCGACACCCAGTTAGAAAAAAATCATTAAAAATCAAAAAATTCCAAAAAGAAATGCGGTAAACAATTTGATGCGTGAGGACCGCTCCAAATTTCAAGTCATTTGGACATCTAGCAGCTCTCAACAAAAAAGACAAATCAGGCCAAAACAGTACATGAACGATAAATATTTTTACAGACACCCAATTTGTCTTTTTTGCTGAGAGTTCCTCAGGTCTCCAAATGATATGAAAAATCAGGGTCCTCATGCATCAAATTGTCTACCACACAAAAAAATTAATTTTTTTTGAATTTTTCTAGCATTTGTTTTGATTTTTTTTCATCAGCGCGGGTGCAGATGAGCTCGGGTGTAGAGATGAATTTTCGTAAAAAAGTGTTTTCTAGAACAGAAAAATCACCATATGAACAAATAATGTATATATGAGCAGTATTTTTCTCAAGAGCACACACCCTTGCAAACACCTTTTTACCGGTTCAGGTATGTATCAGCGTAACATCCATCATTCACATGCTTTATGATCTGTGCATAACTGGGGCTCATCTATATGTATAGAGAGATGCTATACACACGACAGGCTCTAGACGATTTGCAGACGACGCATCTCATCAAGCCGTCTGTGCATACTGCACACCTGGACATCACCGTCCATTCCTCTATCGTGGGCACTTCGTTTGGCAATTGTCGTTCATGTAGTAGTATATGTATAACCCGGTATGATAGTAGCCCATCTCTCGTATTCTCAGGCCCCACAGAAGTGCATGCATAGCAGAATAAAATATGCTAACTCTCTCCTGTCCCTAACTGACATGCACTGAAATAAGTGATAGTTTTAAATTGACTGAAATCAATTTTATGAATTGAGTGAAATCGTTTCTTACATGAGCGAAATATAATTTTTGAAATGAGCAAAACCTGTTTTATGAGCGAGCAAATTTGTTTTGTGAATTGATAAAAATTTCGAATTGAGTGAAATTAGTTTTTTGAAATACTTGAAATGAGTTATTTGTAACGAGTGAAATCAAATGAGTGAAGTTAGTTTTATGAAATAAATTTGAATGGGCCTAAATCCATCTTTAGAATATGAGTGAAATATGTTTTCTCAAATAAGTGAAATATGTGTTTTAAAATTAGTGAAATTAATGTTTACAAATGAGTGAATTTAGTTCTTTGTAAATGTGTGAAATAATTCTTTGAAATTAGCGAAACAGTCAAAAAACACTTGTATGAAATAGCGAAACAGTCTTATGTTTTATGAAAGTGATTCAAAGATAATTGAAATATATAAAATAAAAAGTAGTACAAATATGGCCAAGATTGATCTTGTTCTAAAGGTCTTGTGAATAGGATTTCAAATATATAAAAAATCAAAAATGGACATTTGGTTTGAAATATAACAATCATTGAAAATAGAGGGATGAAATAAAATGCATGTCATCTGTGCGGGAAGAGAGAGTCATGCATGCATCGGTCTCTCCATTCCAACTTTCCCTCTCTCCTTTGACAAAGCTCCGTGACATGCATGTACTTTGGAAGTACATGTGTCAGTGCATGTCAGTTGTATTTACCAGGTATAGAAGAGATAATAGATTTACAAGTTTATATGTATCAGGCAACAAAGATCTTGATGAAATTGATTGACGGTGAATTGCTAATCGTTAGCTACTGGCTCCGATATATTTACTTATTCGCACACACCCTGTCAGTGCAGGGGTTCGGTCTGGGGGTGCTCTGCCGACTCGGACTCTGCACTCACAGCAGTTCAATGAATGGTCAGAAAATTGATATTAGCTGCATCAGAAATTCAGAAAGTACGAGCAGCAGTTAGTCTCACACATAGCCATCTGCTTTCGCGTGCAGATCAACGACCAAAGGGACGCTTCCTAGCTGTCCTCTGTTTGTTCATCGCTACCATTGCCGCACACACGGCCGCCTCGCAATAGAGATGGACTGCAAAGCTGTGGTGTGCATGTTATTTTATTTTATTTTTTGAAAATGGAGGTGTACCCCGGCCTCTGCATCATAATGATGCATGCGGCCATCTTATTAAAAGGTCTACGAAGTAACACAAAGTCATAAAAGTATTACAGCTCGCAAGTGGAGCGAAAAAAGAAAAAATAACATGCTGACAATCTCAACCGGTGCGGCAATATGAAGGACAAGCTCCCTAGACGCATATCTTGTTATGCGACCGCTATCCGAACCGGTTGAATATAGCATGTGCTACCATCTCCCACTGGTTGCAGCCAGTAACCTAAGGCTCCCTGAAGTCCATAGAAGTGAGTAAGGACCGCGTACGGATCCATGCGGTAGCTCTGAAGATGACCTGTAAGAAAGTTAAAATGTGTTGTCTGTTAAAAATCAAATCATTCCTATAGTTCCATATAGCCCATAAAAGCGCACATATTCCAATCCGAACACGATTCGCAATAGTATGCTCAACCCCAGCTAACCACGTTCCAAACAATGACTCAATGTCAACTGGAGGATTAATATTGAAGACTATATGAATCGTTCTCTAAAGCAATTTGGCGAGTGGGCATTCAAGAAATAAATGTTGTATTGTTTCATCATGATCATAAAAACAACAACGTGAACTACCTACCCATCGCCTCTTGATTAAGTTGTCCTTGGTGAGTATAACTTGCTTGTGGACGAACCACATAAAAATTTTGATATGCAAGGGCACCTTAACCCTCCAAATATGCAAAGATCTTTAGATTGGGCCAGAGTTAACTAAATCCAAATAGAAGGATTTCACCGTAAAAATCCCATTTTTAGTTAATTTCCATTGCGTCGAATCCGGTTGGTCAGATAGTTGGACATCTATCAATCTCCGAACCAAGTGCATCCAGGCAGTCCATCGCTCACCAACTAACGTGCGTCTGGATTGAAAATTCAAGGGAATTGTCTGGAACACTGTACCAACATAATCCTCTTTATGTTGCACAATGTTATAAAGGTTGGGATATTGTATGACCAGGGGTGTCTCTCCTAACCATGTATCCTCCCAAAATCTTGTTGACATCCCATTGCCAACCAAGAGACCCTACGAAAGAACAAGTCCTTCGTTCTTATAAGCCACTTCCTGAATGGCAAGTCAGTTAGTCTTATGATAACCTGGGCGAGCGTTTTCAATACCGAGACCGCCCGGTCTTTAGGTCGGCAAAGGATATCCCATCGCGCGAGACGGTATTTCCTCTTGGCCTCATCTGACTACTAGAAGAACCGAGATCTAAAGAAATCAAGGCGCTTCCGAACCCCTTTCAGAATATCAAAGAAAGATAATAGAAACATCGGCATACTAGTCAGTACCGACTTAATCAGTACTAGCCGACCTCCATAAGACATAAGCTTGCCTTTCCAGCAGCTAAGCTTTCTTTCAATTCAATCTTCGATACACTTCCATTCTTTGTTGGATAACTTACGGTGATGAATCGGTATGCCCAAATAACTAAAAGGTAAAGTATCTAATTCACAACCGAACAATTGTCTATACATGTCTTGCTCATCTTTGGCCTTCCCAAAGCAGAACAATTCGCTCTTACAAAAGTTTATCTTTAAACCTGACAATTGTTCGAAGAGACATAAAATGAGTTTCATATTGCGCGCCTTAGCAATGTCATGTTCCATATATAAGATAGTGTCATCAACGTACTGTAAGATGGATACTCCTCCATCAACCAGATGAGGGACTAACCCCTCCACCTGACCATGTTGCTTGGCCCTACCAATAAGAATGGCCAGCATATCGTCCACTATATTAAACAAGAGAGGAGACATAGAATCCCCTTGTCTCAAACCCTTGTGTGTTTAAAAATAATAACCGACATCATCGTTAACCTTTATGCCGACACTACCCTTCTGGATTTGAGACCCCACTTGGTTCCGCCAGGCGTCACTAAATCCTTTCATGCGCATTGCTTGTTGAAGAAAATGCCACTTAACTTTGTCATATGCCTTCTCAAAATCCACTTTGAAGATAACTCCATCTAGCTTCTTCGAATGAATTTCATGAAGCGTTTCATGCAAGACCACCGCCCCTTCAAGTATGTGTCGCCCTAGCATGAACGCTGTCTGACTCGGTTGTACCACTGAATGAGCAATCTGTATAAATCTATGGGTACCCACCTTTGTGAAAATTTTGAAACTCACATTGAGAAGACATATGGGCCTAAATTGCTCGATCCGAACTGCCTCTTCTTTCTTTGGAAACAATATAATCATGCCAAAGTTAAGATGAAACAGCTTCAAATTACCGCTAAAGAAATCATGAAACATAGGCATAAGATCATCCTTAATAATGTGTCAACATTTCATATAAAATTCAGCAGGAAACCTGTGTGGTCCTGGTGCTTTATTTGGTTTCATTTGCGAGATTGCATACAGAACCTCATTCTCAGTAAAGCACTACAAAAAAATACACTTCCGTGATGATACGTGTTTGTCACAGTAGGTCGCATTTTCTGTCATGCATGTACATCCATGACGATTTTATGACAGAATCAAGATAGTCATACATGTGCTGTCGTAGAAGTGTTACATGACATTACCAAAATTATCATCACGGAAGTGTCCACTTCCATGACGATAAATCCCACGTCACAGAAGTGCTTTCGTCAAGGGTGACCGACACGTGGCATCCACCATAACGGAACGCCGTTAAGCTATCGGGTCGGGTTTTCGATCCGATAACCTGTTAACTGCCCCGACCAATGGGGATGTTCCACGTGTAAAATCATCATTGGCTGGAGGAAACACGTGTCGGCTCATCGTTGGGACAGATGTCATCCAGTCATTGGACAGAAGGCGCCTATGATACATTGACACGTGGCACAACCCAACAGAGGCCCATTCCTGTGAAAAGGCCGGCCCGTTTGACTTGGTCAAAAGGTGGTAGGCTGGCCCATGTAAAGCCTGTTAACGACCTGTTCGCATATAGCCCATTTACAGCCCGCTAACCCAAGGCCCGTTACGCCCTATCCGAATTAGGCCCAGTAGCGTCATTTGGGCCACCCAATATGATTCCAGCCCATTTTCACTTCTGGCCCATGTATGGCCCATGACGTCTTTCGGCCCATATGAGGCCCTATGTAACTCTTGGCCTATTAACGGCCCGTGGTGAAACTGGCCCGTAATGAACAGTGTATCACTTTACACCCATTAACGGCCCGTGGTGAAACTGGCCCATAATGAACAGTGTATCACTTTATACCCATTAACAGCCCGTTATTCTGTTGGGCCGTTTCCAGCCCATGTTATCTTTCGGCCTTCTCGGAGCCCATTTATTCTTGGGCTCATTTCCAGCTTTCATTTACTTACAACCCATTACTGTTATTTTCTGCTTGTGGGCCAAATTCAGCCTGTGGTTACAGTCGGCCCGTTTGTGGTCCGTCAATATGTTGGGCCGTTTTCATAGCATCATCAAATACAGCCTATTAACGATGGCCCGTTATGGTCGGCCCATGAACGGACGATTCCAACTCTAGCCCGTTTATGTCCATAATGCGGCCTATTATTGGCCCATGTTTGGCCAATCGATCATACTGCCCGTATAAGGCCCATTGATGATATGGCCCGTAGAAGGCCCAATGTTTCTACGGCCCGTAGAAGGCCCATTGTTTCAACGGCCCGTAGAAGGCCCACTGTTTCTATGACCCGTAGAAGGCCCACTGTTTCTACGGCCCGTAGGAGACCAAGTGTCACTACAGTAAATATTAGCCCATAGTTATTGTGGCCTAGTTTTAAAAAATAGGTTATTGCAGCCACTAGCAAACCACGGAAAAAGAACTACAATGACTACAAGCAAACAAATAAACAAGACAGCAAGGAAATAAATAAGCAAGCAACTTACGCTAGGCTATCACGGCTATCACACATATTACATCCACTAGGCATCAAAGTTCGCCACCAGTGCAAATAAACGCGCCGACAAAACAATATACAAAACTGAGAGCACTTCAGAAGGCACTAGGCCTGGCCAGGTCGGCCGCCCCAAACAGCTGAAGAAGCTGAGTAGACCTCAGTTGTGTCAACGATAGATGCATCAACACTAGATTTAAGGCATGATGGTGCGCACGGTAGTCCTCTGACATCTTCATTGCATCTTTGACTTCAAGTCGGAGCTGAGCTGAAGCAAGCCTTTCCGCTTTAAGTTGAGACTGAAGAAGTCGAACTGATTGAGGCAGCGACTGCACAGAGGTTGTCTCACACTTGCTGGTGAGTAGTTTCAACTCGCTGTCTTCATCATGACAGGACCTTGGGGTCATCTCGCTGTCCTCAAGATGGTTTCGCTCACTATCTTCCCTAAAGTTCTGCCTGGCGTAAGAGATACGACTCTGAAAGAGAAACAAGGAGACACGTAACAGGTTTCACAATTATATAAGCAAATAAATGGATCTGTTCTGCATAAGGAACATGTTTTTACAACTACAATTTGAAACTGTTAGTTGTTGCAAACATCCAATCAGATGTAAACAACAAAGCAAATAGCAGCGGAGGAAATGATGCCTATCCAAATCTATACTAGAACAAAGTTTGAAGGCTTCAGAAGGATGAACTTACATTACATGTTAACACGGGCTGGACAAAGCCCTTCTCCATGTTGATGGAAGGATAATTCAATAAATTCCCCAAAGAAAATTCTTTATAAGCGTTGCCATTATTATACATTTTGCAAAGAGTAAATATAGATCAAATAATATTGGAAGAAACAGAGGATAATGAAGCTCAGGTGCAGACTGATGATACATAATCAAATAGCAATTAACTAAGTACATCATTACAAGGCAAAAGGGAGAGAGGGACTGACAAGAGCAATGCAGAGCCCATTATTGTTTTGAGATCGTATGATCCTTTGAGCAAGGAGATTCATCTGAAATTAGTTTTCATACAAGTGAGAAGGTAAGGCACAAGCAGAAATTTAGGAGTTCAAATTTTGAATTGATATCATAGACAGTACCTGATGCTGGGCTCCCAGCAGTTCTAATAGGGGTTTGGCCACTAGAGTAGGGGTAAAGTGTGGTATAGTTGGGCCTGTGTTTTCTGTGGCTGCTGATCTATCTGATTTAACAAGTATCACTACCTTTTCCAAATACCTAGTTTGTACTCCTTGAGGATCTGCACTGACCCTCTTCCTTTTGGACATCTATTACGAAAGAACAACATTTCACTGGAAAAACATAGTGTGACGACACATGGAATAGGTACAGAAAATGGATAGGTATGGCATATACTCATATATGATGCTTAAACTAAGCAGATGGTGTAACAAAGTACAAGTAATGCAAGAGGTCAGATGCAACATATGTGCGACCAATACAACTTTGCAAAGTTAGAGCAAGCACCTTGATGGGTGAATAAGATAGGCCATCCTCCACCATGCCAAGTTTGTTAGCCAGTGGATCGTTCCGCAATATTCCTCTCGTGCACCCATTCTCATATTCATTTTGATAATGTTCAATATTTGACATGCATGAAAACATAAAAACAAGTGAGATTTTCTTTGTAATGCAGAAGTGATTCTAATCCAATACTACCTCCCTATAAACCCCTTTGTGCTATCTCTGCAATTCTTTTAAAAGATGCCATGCATGCTGTAATTTGTTGTGTGCATTAATATAATGTGGCCAACTACTCAAAATATGAGAGCTCCAGAAGTGATGACACTTCGCAGATGATAGCTTCAACATATAGTAAAGAAGAACAAGTCGACCTGACCTGACAGATTCATAATATACTAAGAGAGAACAACTCGACCTGACCAGTCAACCGCAAGAGAAGAGTATCATCTTAAAGAAGAGTAGAAGAGCAAGCAGATTGAAGATATTACAAGTCTTTCAATACAATGTCGGTTGGCCACCCATGATGAACCAGAGCGCACAGAGAAATACTATTCTTTTTGGTCTCTCCATATGTGGCTAACATGCATTTCAAAACTAAAGTAGGAACATTTAGCTAACCAATTAAACATCTCTCAGTTTTACTAATATCAGCAATAATATCAGATATGAATTTGTACAACTAAGCTTGTTTAACTCGATGGGTGGAGCAGTGCTATTACGACACGAACCACGTAGGCGGATTGTGGTCATCATAAAATGGGGAAACATAAGCATGATGAGTACAGTGTTAACCGTGGCAGTGGGATGGCAGATCTGAAGCTGCAAACCGCGCAAAGGGGTAGTTAGCAACCGATGTTTGCTTTGAAATAACAACTAAGATTTGGTATGGACAAGAAAGTACGGTCAACAAGTGACAAAGAAATGCAATTATGATATCTCTCTATATGTCGCGACATGCATTTGGAAACTCAAGTGGGACCTTTAGCTAACCAACTAAATGTGTCGGTTAACTAATATCAGTATCATATCACAATCATATTTGAACAACTAAGCTTTCGAATTCTGAGTGTTGTGTTGTTTAGCTTGAAGGCTGGAGTAATGCTAGTACGACAAAAAGCACCTACGCAGATCATAGTAGAGTAGATAAAAGGGGAAAACCCTAAGAATCAAGAGAAAACTCAGGAAAGTGGAACTAGCTGGACCAGTGGGTGGCGCACATGCTTTTCGAAACGAATATAGGAACATTAGGTGACCAATTAAACGTTCTCTGTTTTAGTGATATGAGCATCATATCAGATTCGTATTTCAACACGTAAGTTTTGGGTTGAGGTCTTGAGGAGGAGTGCTAGCACGACACGAAGCACCTACGATGATGGTAGTGAATATAAAGGGGGGAAACCATAAGCTTTACGAGTATAGTGCTCGTGCCATGGCGGATCTGAAGGTGCAAATCGGACAAAGCTACTTCGCAACCAATGTTTGCTTTCAACTAGCCACTACGATGTGGTACGGACAAGAAAAGTACAGTAAACAAATTACGATCTATTTTCCGGGTGAGATCAATAACTTAAGCACATATGGAAGAGTACCACCTCTCTTGCGACGTCGTGTAGGCCTATGCTGATACGTTGAGGGTGTTGCGGGTGCGATGGCTGTCGGTGGCGGGGAAGAAGATTTTAGATGGCAGACGGCCGGGTCGGGGGATATATCCTGTTGTCGTGGATGAGGCGGTCGTAGGAGCAGCAACATCAAGGTGGATGACGGCGCCTATGAAGCGAGAGGAGGCGATGAAAGGATCTTGGTCTAGCGCCATGGATGAGAGACGTCCATCTCTTGAAGTGGACGACGGGGTAGGGGTAGCGGCTCCGGCAAGGTGGCGGATGGGGTGGCGGACGGAGGAGGCTTGTCGCAGTGCGGAGGTTGTTGTGCCGTCGACGGTGTATGAATGGAGAAATGGAGGGGAGAGGGGATCTCAAAATTTGGGACGCGCTTCTCTGAAATGGGGGAAAGTTACAAACTTATCCCTCGTTCAAAATTTCGGACATCGCGTCGGTTGGGGATAGGACAGTAATCTCGCATCTCCCAAATATTTGTCGGTAACTATTTCGGGCGAGGAGATGGTGTTTTGCCGCCCACGGTTGGTGCCCATGGTGTATGAACAGGGCTGACAGGTAGGGCTGTTGTGTCACGTCTGATGGAAGTTACACATCTGCCCCTATTTAAAATATTTGCCTACATCGATTTTGGACGAGGAGAGTTTGTTTTGCCGCCCACCGTGTATGAATGGGGAAACGGAGGAAGAGACACATGTCTTTCGGACGAGCTTGAATCAAATGTGTTTTGCCGCCCACGTTTGGCGCCCACCGTGTCTGAATGGGCTCAGAGGCCGTCGTGTCACGTCTGATTGAAGTTACTAGTCTACCCCTATCGACAGCAGTGTAAATCCGGTCGATAAGGATGTCAAGTTTTAGGGGTAGACAGTAATTTCTATCTCGCAAACACTTGCTTCGGTCAGCCCACAAATTATAGTGGGTGTTTAGCCACTTCGTTCAAAACTTAGGAGAATTAGCATTCACGTTTGCGCTGGGACCTGGCAAACTAAATTCAAATCCAATTTGTATTCGATTACGAATATCCACAGATAATCATATGTCTTGTTATTTATTTCTTCAAAACCACAACAAAGATTTATTCCACCTTTATATATGATTATGATTTAGAAATGCCGTGATCTTCGAATTCAGTAGGTTGGATACACTCTCAATCAAACAGTTATTTCATCCAATACAAATATGCTCACACGAAAAATAGTTCACCTTATGTCAATCATACAAGTACTAAGGATTACCTCGCCTAAAAAATTCGGATCATTACAACACATGGACAACATAGGGGGTCTTGCAACATAATCCATTCAGAGGCATGACACAACATGCAAGTACAATAATCTAATGACAATTTCAACTAGTATCTAAAGAAGAACCGGGATTACCTTGGGCTTCAGATAGCAGAAACAGCAGGACCTCCTCCGTCTTCAAATGCAACATTCTTACTTCCTACAATTCTTGGGTTGCTTGCATAATGTGTGACGCTAATTCCGTAATTTCCAGCCTCAAGATAAAGATTACCTCATTCATGGCAGCCACACCATCTCTTTCTGCCTCTAGTAGAGCCTCAAGCACTATAATATCTGTGCTCAGACTGCTCTCCAGCGGTGTTGCCTCTGAACTGCTACCATCTGGTAACATGGATGGTGCACTGCTTCCACAAATAGATTCTGGGGTTGTACATTGTGTCCTAGCGTGAACGTCATCCTGAAAGGTTTTCGCTGGACATAAGTAAGAGATAATTATCGTATGATCCAGGTAGTAAGCTTACATGGTAAACGACGGACGAATTATTGCCGAGCATGGCAAACTATATTTAAATGGTTCGAAGCAGCATCAGCCGAAAAGAAATTAAAATGGTAAGATGAAACTAGGGATGTAAGTGGCAAATAAACGACATCCTCCAGTCCCATCTAGTTAGTTTTTGCTACCTCCCTAGTTCATTTTCCTCAAAAAACAAAAACTCTTTTGAACTATCATACCACTAGTGGACTTTAATCGGGATTAAACGGGACCCAGTGACATCCCTAGTTGAAAGGGAGTGTACCACCGCTATATTTAAGTTGCCAAGGCATCTAAGCCATTGAAATAATCTGAGAAAGCACTTAACAGTGTGGCCTCATATAAACTACGAAGACAGTCTTGTGATGAAGTTGAGAGGAAAAGTTAAGGACTCAAATGAAATAGGCATGCATTTATTTACAATAGTACAGCAGGCACTGCTGACATATTGGCCAACTCAGGTATAGCGTAACAACAAACAAGCATTCGAATCAAGCAATACAGCAAAGCAGACAACTGAACTATTTGTAATTCGGTAGGATTACAAGTTGAGGGCACAAGTCAAGAAAGCAGCCCACTCGCATTACATTTCACATGTACTAAAACACACTGGCTTACCATATGTTGCTGTGAAGCCTAGCTGTTGTTGCAATGTTCTTTGAAGATATCGTTAGCATCCCGTGGTTGCAAATCTAGTTGTTGTAGTTTATTCTGCACCATCTATTTAGGTAAAATTAATTTTAATCGCATGCACTGGTCCCAATTGATAATCAATGGTTCATCTGAACTAATGAAAGAAGGGTGTGTGCATACATGACAATATATCTGCTTCCCTCTATTTTTATGCTTGTTCGAGGTGCCAGCCCCAAAAGAACAAATATTTTGCTTGATGGGGTTGGCAGCTCCATAATTAATAGAAGCATGAAATTAGTCATGCAACTTGGGAAGATCAAGAACACACAAACAAGTAATGAACAGAGGCTCAGAGCAGTGATGTAATAGCTAGCATCAGAAAATGTAGGGTAAAACGAACAAAAAGCAGCGGAACCACATGCTAGTTTGCTGATGTGTAATTAAGCATAGAGAACATTAAGCAGTCTGATGGAACCAACAGGTGGCATCAGAACAAAACTAAATCATATTAACTATATGTGCACTGGTATGTAATTTAGCACATGTAACATGTTCACTGCCAGAAGTATGGCCCTACAGGTGCAAGCAGAATTGCGCGTCTCATGAAAAATTGAATGATGCCCTGAAGAAATTCAAAGGTGCAGTGCTTATGCTAGGAAAGTGAACATAGGCGCAGGCCGTTGGATAATAGTACCTGATTCTCGGCGGCGTATGGGTATCGTTGTCATACTTGATAGCTAAGGATCGTCGATGGTGCTCGTGTTGCGGTTGAGTTTGGGCCGGCCGTCGCCGTCGCTGAAGCGGCTTCGGTGCTACGGTTGCGGCACCTGTCGACATACAAGAAAGCTCATCTGTGGTAAGTGAACAGTTGCACGATAAAGAGAAAAACCGAAGGAGTACAAATCGAAATAATCTGATGAGGCTGCGGTGTCGGTAAAGCAGGGCCGGTGGAGTTGAATATGGCGTCCGTGGAGTGGGTCCGGTGCAGTGGACGAAGGCTTCGGCGGGCGTGTTGTACAGTGCTTTCGGTGAGGCGGATCTGTTGCGGCGGACGAGGGAGTCAGTGTAGGGCCTACACTGTGGTGGACGAGGGCGCTGGTTAAGCATATCCGGTGCGGTGGACCATGATGGCGGTCAAGGAGATCTGGAGCAGTGGACAAGCCAGTCGCTGAAGCGGCTCCGGTGAAGTGGTGAGTTGGCAGTTGGGGGTTCCAAGGTGCGGAAGGTAGATCCGG
>NC_041387.1:565470824-565509496 GCF_002162155.2 Triticum dicoccoides | reverse complement strand
AGGTAGATCCGGCGGGGTGTGAGGTCCACCGCTGCGGCAGAGGACTAGATTCGGCAGCTTGCCGTGGTTGGGGGGGGGGATCGGGGAGGGGAAGGGGAGGGGCTCTGGGGAAGAATGTTGGGGGCAAAGAGGGGAAAACAATGGAGTTACCAAAGCAGCCCTTTTCCGTTCGTGTGGCAGGGGTAAAACAGGAATATCGCAGGGCTAAACTTTTGGGCGCATGATATTTCGATGTGAGCGGGAAGTTTGAAAGCTTTTGGCGCCTAAAATTATAAGTATTCTGCTCTCGTACGGCCGACTATGATATCATGCCCGACAATTTGTTTGTTTCGCACGCAAAAAAAAATGTGGAAGTTTTGCAAATCAATGTCTCCAACTCAAAACTTAGATTGTCCATCCAATTCAAATATGGATCATTGAGCTACTACAAGAAAATACCATCATACGGTCCAATTCAAATGAAATTCCAAATGTGTTTATCCTAAATATGATGACAAAAGCAAAAATGTGTATGTCTATGAATAAAGTGGATGATTATAAAGTTTGAACATGCCCGTATGTGTATATATCTAGGTTTGATATATGAATTTGAAATCACGAAATCCCAGCTTAAAAAATGTACCTCCGTTTAAATGAATTACAAAAGCTAATGACGGAGTCGAATTCCAAAATTCCAATCTTAGGTTTGTAATTCTGGTACATCAAGGTATATCACGCATGATCAAAAGTATCGTTATCTCATAGTACAAACTGTGAAATAAATTGATCAACCATGAGTGCACAATATCTCAATTATGCTAAAGTCCCTCAAATATAGACACCTCACTCTTTATCTGAAGTCAACCCCCCCACCACCACACACACACGCACATACACACATAGAGAAGTCGTTCTCTCCCCAAAACACCAACACACGAGCACATTAACACCCCTCTCTCTTGCAAAGTCCGGACCCCAACATAGGTCTCTATCACTTTGTCTCTCGGGCATGCACACATCTCTTCCCTCACTCTCTAGGTCTCCCGCTATCTCTCTTACCCAAGCACACGCACTATGTAGAGTGTATATTTCCCATACACATAAAACGTCGCCCCCAAACATCTATCTCCCTAGTTATGTGGTTCTCGCGCACTCACCTCACACACCACTGATACGTCTCCAACGTATCTACTTTTCCAAACACCTTTGCCCTTCTTTTGGACTCTAACTTGCATGATTTGAATGAAACTAACCCGGACTGACGCTGTTTTCAGCAGAACTGCCATGATGTTGTTTTATGTGTAGAAAAGAGAAGTTCTTGGAATGTCCTGGAAATCCACGGAGGCACTTTTCAGATTTAATAAGAATTTTTGGCGAAAGAATTAGTTCCAGGGGGCCCACGGCCTATCCACGAGAAAGGGGGACGCCCCCCCAGGGCGCGGCCCCATATCTCGTGGGCCCCCTAGACCTCCTCCGACCTCAACTCCAACTCCATATATTCACTTTCGAGGAGAAAAAAATCAAGGAGAAAGTTTCATCGCGTTTCACGACACGGAGCCGTCGCCAAGCCCTAATCTCTCTCGGGAGGGGTGATCTGGAGTCTGTTCGGGGCTCCGGAGAGGGGGATTCGTCGTCGTCGTCATCATCAACCATCCTCCATCACCAATTTCATGATGCTCACCGCCGTGCGTGAGTAATTCCATCGTAGGTTTGCTGGACGGTGATGGGTTGGATGAGATTTACCATGCAATCAAGTTAGTTTTGTTAGGGTTTGATCCCTAGTATCCACTATGTTCTGAGATTGATGTTGCTATGACTTTGCTATGCTTAATGCTCGTCACAAGGGCCCGAGTGCCATGATTTCAGATCTGAACCTATTATGTTTTCATGAATATATGTGTGTTCTTGATCCTATCTTGCATGTCTATAGTCACCTATTATGTGTTATGATCCGACAACCCCGAAGTGACAATAATCGGGATACTTCTTGGTGATGACCGTAGTTTGAGGAGTTCATGTATTCACTATGTGTTAATGCTTTGGTCCGGTTCTCTATTAAAAGGAGGCCTTAATATCCCTTAGTTTCCACTAGGACCCCGCTGCAACGAGAGGGTAGGACAAAAGACGTCATACAAGTTCTTTTCCATAAGCACGTATGACTATTTATGGAATACATGCCTACATTACATTGATGAATTGGAGCTAGTTCTGTGTCACCCTATGTTATAACTATTACATGAGGAATCGCATCCGGCATAATTATCCGTCACTGATCCATTGCCTACGAGCTTTTCACATATTATTCTTCGCTTATTTACTTTTCCGTTTCTACTGTTACAACTACTACAAAAACCCAAAAACATTTATCTTTACTTTTGCTACCGTCACTATTATTATCATACCACTTTTTCTACTAAACACTTTGCTGCAGATACTAAGTTATCTAGGTATGGTTGAATTGACAACTCAACTGCTAATACTCAAGAATATTCTTTGGCTCCCCTTGTGTCGAATCAATAAATTTGGGTTGAATAATCTACCCTCGAAAGCTGTTGCGATCCCCTATACTTGTGGGTTATCAAGACTAATTTCTGGCGCCGTTGTCGGGGAGCATAGCTCTATTCTCTGAGTTACTTGGGATTTATATCTGTTGATCACTATGAAGAACTTGAAATACGATCTAACTACTATTTTGCCCTCAACTACGAGGGGAGGTAAGGAACTACCATCTAGCTCTGCATTAGATTCTTCTTCCGTTATTAGTAGGCTTGCGACACCTAAACCTGCTACTGCTATGAATTATGATATGTCGCATGTTATTGATGATGCCACTTCTGCTATGCATGATGAAACTACTTCTGTGCGTGATACTACTGTGTCATTAGGTGAATTTCTTGATGAACAACTTGCTAGATTTAGGGGGAATGAAATTACTGAAGATCCTATTACTGATGATAGTGATGATGAAGGTCCCCCCAATGATTATGTTTTACCTGTTGTTCCTAAGGGTTATGTTATGAATGAAAAAGCTGTTGTGGAAATTCTTGCTTGCAATGATAGAAATGATCTTAAGAAATTATTAGCTAAATGGAAGCAGCAGTCTGTTAATGCTAGAATGAAACCCGATCCTGCTGTTGCTACTTCACCTATCTGTGTTACTAATAAGGATTATGAATTCTCTGTTGATCCTGATATTATTACTTTAGTTGAATCTGGTCCTTTTTATGGCCTTGAATCTGAAACTGTTGTGGCACATCTTACCAACTTGAATGATATAGCCACCCTGTTTACTAATGATGAGAAGTCTCTCTATTTATATATCCTTAAGATATTTCCGTTCTCATTAAAGGGTGATGCTAAGACTTGGTTTAATTCTCTTGCTCCTGGTTGTGTGCGTAATCCCCAGGATATGATTTATTACTTCTCTGCTAAATATTTCCCTGCTCATAAGAAACAAGCTGCCTTGCGGGAAATATATAATTTTGTGCAAATCAAAGAAGAGAGTCTCCCACAAGCTTGGGGGAGGCTTCTCCGGTTACTTAATGCTTTGCCTGATCATCCTCTTAAGAAAAATTAAATACTTGATATCTTTTATAATGGACTAACCGATGCTTCCAAGGACTACTTGGATAGTTGTGATGGTTGTGTTTTCAGGGAAAGAACAGTTGACGAAGCTGAAATATTATTGAATAATATGTTCACTAATGAAAATAATTGGACTCTTCCCGAGCCAGTTCCTGAAGTAATTCCTGAACCAATTGAGCCAACTCCTGAGCCTATTCCTAAACCCACTCCGAAGAAAAGAGGTGTTTTATTTCTCAGTCCTGAATATATGCAAGAGGCAAAGAAATCAATGAAAGAAAAAGGTACTAAAGCTGAAGAGGTTAAGAATTTACCTCCTATTGAAGAAATACATGGTCTTAATTTACCGCCTAAAGAACCATATTGTCTTGATAACCTGACACAGGTAGTAAAGGTAAATTCTCTCTATAGATATGATAAAGTTGAAATACCCTCTACTAAATTTCATAGCCCATGCTTAGATGAATTTGATGACTTTATGGCTAGACAAGAAAGTTTTAGTGATTATGTTGGTAGAGAGTTAAAGAATAATGCTTTTGAGATAGGACGCGCAGGTGATAATCTGGCTAGAGTTAAAGATGAAGTTCACCGCGTTAGCAAATATGCTTCTATGGTTGCTACTCAAGCTGAGCAAGTACTTAAATCTCAAAATGATTTGCTTGATGAATTGAATAATAAAAATGACTTTGTGGTTAGAGTGGCTACTAGAACTGGTAGAATGACTCAGGAACCTTTGTATCCTGAAGGCCACCCTAAGAGAATCGAGCAAGATTCTCAGAGAAATAATTTAGAGGCACCTAGTTCTTGTAAAAAGAAGAAAAAGAAAAACGATAGAACCTTGCATGCTTCTAATGAACCTACTATAGACACACCTGAGAATCCCAATGATATTTCTATTTCTGATGCTGAAACACAATCAGGTGATGAACATGAACCTAGTGATAATGTTAATGATAATGTTCATGTTGATGCTCAACCTAGCAAAGACAATGATGTAGAGATTGAACCTGATGTTGATCTTGATAACCCACAATCAAAGAATCAACATTATGATAAGAGATATTTTGTTGCTAGGAAGCACGGTAAAGAAAGAGAACCATGGGTTCAGAAACCCATGCCCTTTCCTCCTAAACCATCCAAGTCAAAGGATGATGAGGATTTTGAGCGCTTTGCTGAAATGATTAGACCTATTTTCTTACGTATGCGCTTAACTGATATGCTTAAAGTAAATCCTTATGCTAAGTATATGAAGGATATCATCAAAAATAAAATAAAGATACCGGAAGCTGAAATTTCCACCATGCTTGCTAATTACACTTTTAAAGGTGGAATACCAAAGAAACTTGGAGATCCGGGGGTTCAACTATACCATGCTCCATTAAAAGAAATTATGTTAGAACTGCTTTATGTGATCTTGGAGCCGGTGTTAGTGTTATGCCTCTTTCTTTATATCGTAGACTTGAATTGAATAAGTTGACACCTACTGAAATATCTTTGCAAATGGCTGATAAATCAACTGCTATACCTGTCGGTATTTGTGAGGATGTGCCTGTTGTGGTTGCAAATGTCACTATCTTAACGGACTTTGTTATTCTTGATATTCCTGAGGACGATAATATGTCTATTATCCTTGGTAGACCTTTTCTTAATACTGCATGGGCTGTTATTGATTGCAACAAAGGCAATGTCACTTTTCATGTTAATGGTAATGAGCATACGGTACACTTTCCGAGGAAACAATCTCAAGTTCATAGCATCAATTCTATTGAAAAAGTTCCAACTATCATTTTCGGAGGTTTTGAATTTCCTCTCCCTAATGTCAAGAAAAAGTATGATATTCTTATTATTGGGGATTTTCATATCCCCGTTGAGGTAACTTAGTGTTATTCGAAATTTCTCCGTTTCTGTGTTATTCGGAATGAGCTTGTTAACAAGACTTGATCAACCTTGTTAGTGGATTCATTTTGATGATCACCAGATGGATGAAACTAGAAGGCACAACCTTCTGTACCCTCTTTTTACTTTCTGTTATTTAGATTAAATAAAGCAAAAATAGTATTATCCGTCTGTTTTCTGAATTATCCGTGCATTAAAAAATAGTCCAAAAATAAAACTGCTCCAAATGCCCTGCAAATTTAGTATGATTTTTTCTGGAATATTTGAGGATTTTAGGCACTGAAAACACTGCATGAGGGGCAAGCACCAGGCCACGAGAGAGGAGCCCCCCCCCCCCCGTAGGGCGCGCCCCCTTGTCTCGTGGGCCCCTGGTGGCTCCCCTCCACTTATGCCAGCACCCACACACTTCATATTCTACCCGAAAAAATCCCCATCCAGCTCAAGCATGAGTTCTAGCTTGTTTTGCTGCGATTTTCGACCTCTTAGCTCAAAGATCCATTCGCAAAATTGCTTTGGGAGATTGTTGCTTGGTATGTGACTCCTCCATTGGTCCAATTAGTTTTTGTTCTAGTGTGTAAGGGAATATTTATCCCTCAGGTGTTTTGGTGATTGATGACAATGCATTTGCGGACTAATCGTGTGCCTTGAGTTTCTCAGATACTTCATCTCTAGGCATGAGACGATTCGGTGCCCCTCGGAGACTATTGAAGTCGGCGTTTTTCTATGTTTCTCTTTGGTGGATTTGAGTCGTAGGAGAGCTATACTATTAAGAGGGGGTCCGCGTCGGAAAGGTTTGTGTGGAATCATAACGTACACTTGTTCCTCCTTTCCCTGCATTTTGGTGCTTCCCTTTGTTATCTTGGTTGTGCGGAAATCTGACGACTACAGCTGTACTTGCGGTAGTACCGCAAGTACGCGCGGTAGTACCGCTGTGTGTCACGGTAGTACCACTCATCTGGAGCGGTAGTACCGTAGCTCCTAGGCCTTGTGCCGCTCTGGTGCGGTAGTAGGGGCGGATGTAATTTTTTACATCCGCGCCCTCCACGTAGTACCGCTCGTCCAGCGCGGTAGTACCGCGGGGGCCCACGGTAGTACCGCTCCCCAGGAGTCGTAGTACCGTGGCCCTACTACCCAGTACCGCAGTGTCGCGGTAGTAGGCGCGGATGTAATTTTTTACATCCGTGACCGCACGGTAGTAACGCGCCTCGCGAGCGGTAGTGCCGCGTCGGATTTTTGTACCACCTAAGTTTCAGCGGAAGTAGGCACGGATGTAATTTATTTCATCTGCGCCCTTCCCAGGCCGTGACTTTCCTGCCAAGCGGTAGTACCGCAAGTGGGTGCGGTAGTACCGCGCAGGCGGTAGTACTGCCCCCCTTGTCAGGCTAGTTCCGGCCTATGCTGCTGTCGCGGTAGTACTGTGGTCAGCCATGGTAGTACCGCACAGCTTCGCGGTAGTACCGCGCCCCTGGAGCGGTAGTACCGTGGGTCGCGGGCTGAACATGTGGATAATGGTTGGATTCTTTCCACGACTATATAAGGGGTGTCTTCTACCTCTAGTTGACTACCTCTTCCATCTCTAAGCTCCATTGTTGCTCCAAGCTCCATTTTCACTCGATCTCTCTCCCTAGCCAATCAAACTTGTTGATTTGCTCGGGATTGGGTGACAAGTGCCAGATCTACACTTCCACCACAGGATATTTGATTCCCCCCACTTATCCCTTGCGGATCTTGTTACTCTTGGGTGTTGAGCACCCTAGACGGTTGAGGTCACCTCGAAGCCATACTCCATTGTGGTGAAGCTTTGCGGGATTATTGGGAGCCTCCAAGTGTTGTGGAGATAGCCCCAATCTTGTTTGTAAAGGTACGGTTGCCGCCTTCAAGGGCTCCAATAGTGGAATCACGTCATCTCGCATTGTGTGAGGGCGTGAGGAGATTACGGTGGCCCTAGTGGCTTCTTGGGGAGCATTGTGCCTCCACACCGCTCTAACGGAGACATACTTCCCCTTAAAAGGAAGGAACTTCGGTAACACATCCTCGTCTCCACCGGCTCCACTCTTGGTTATCTTATCCCTTTACTTTTGCAAGCTTACTTGTGCTATATCCATTGCTTGCTTGTGTGCTCATTGTCTTTGCATCATATAGGTTGTCCACGTAGTTGCACATCTAGATAACCTATTTCATTGCAAGGTTTAAATTGTTAAAGAAAAGTCTAAAAATTGTTAGTTGCCTATTCACCCCCCCTCTAGTCAACCATATCGATCCTTTCAATTGGTATCATAGCCTCGTCTCTTTATTAAGGACTTTGCCGTTTGAAGAGTATGGTTGACGTCAACGACGGTGCGGAGGAACACTCCAGTGTGAATCCCATCTTGTCTTTGGCCGAAGGGGGAACCTCGGTCTCACGTGAGGAATTCAATGTGGCTTTAGACACATTGAAAACCTCCATGACGGCCGAGGTTAAAAGCATGTTTACTGAATTTCTAGAGGGACTTAAACTATCTACCTCACCAATGAAAGTGGGTGATCCCACTAACAAGGTGATGGATGCTAACTCTAATAAGGGGGAAGCTAACAATGAAAAGAGTCCTTCTACTAGTGGTAGAAATGGCACCGGCATCTTTGCCCATGTGGAACCCCCGGTGTATAGAGGACCGATCCCCTCTACTCATTTGAATCATGCCGGTCCTCCTCCTAAATATGTGTAAAATGAAGATTATGATTCTTGGGTTTATCGCTTCAAGCGTCATTTAAAACATGTGAATACTAACCTTTGGAGAATTATTGAAGAAGGTTTCTATCCTCATGATCCAAGCAACTTCACCCCTCGAGAAGAAGTGGACAATCAATTCAATGAGAGTGCTCTCTTCATCATCCAAGATGCTATCCTTCCCGAAGATCTCCCTCATATTCGACCTCACGTCATGGCTAAAGAAGCATGGAAGTGTGTCGAGCGTATCTACAGAGGAAGTGCTAGCATTCAACGCTCCAACTATGAAGTGGTGCAAGATGAAGCCGATGAGTTTGCAATGAAAGAGGATGAAGAACCTCGTGAGCTCTTTCGAAGAGTGACCAAACTTGCGGTCGCACTCCGAGATCATGGGAGTAAGGACACGGATGACAACTGGATCAAGCGCAAGTTCCTCAAGGCCATGATGCCCTATAACAAGGCCATGTCCTCCGTCATCCGCCAAAGACCGGACTTCCACTCCATGACCTCTGGTGAAGTGTTGGATGAGTTTGTTGCAATGAACATCTTGGATAAGACCGCCGACAATGCGGTGCTCCATTCCCAAAGGGCAAAGAAGCCCAATCTTGCCTTGAAGGCCAAGGTTAGTGTGGAAGAAGAAGAAGAAGAGGAAGATGAGGAGAGCAACCCCGAGGACACGAAATATGATTATCATGAGCACATGGCTCTTGCCTCAAGACAGTTTTGGAGTAAGAAGACTACAAGACCCAACTTCAACAAGAACAACTCAAGTGGCCTCAAGGGGAAGCAAAGAGTTAGAACTTGTTTCAACTGTGGCAATGTCAGCCATTTCGTTGCAGATTGTCCATACGAGAAGCGGGAAGACAATGGTGGCAAGTTCATTCGAAAAGACAAAGCCAAGTCCTTCCCCAACAAGAACAACTTCACCAAGAAGACTCCTTCTCGCGGGTTGGTGGTTAAAGAAGAATATCGTGAGGATGACGAGGATGATGAAGATGGTGAAACAATGGCCATGGCATCCGTTGCCTTTGTCTCAACTCCTCGGGTGTCTCTCTTCGATGCACCTAACGAGAACATCACCGCCAAGTGCCTCATGGCTAAGGCCACCAACAAGGTAACCCCCAACATCAAAACCACCATTATTCCTAACCCTCCTTCAACGGATGACTTTGATAATGGTAAGGGGTCTAATGAGGAGATCAATGAATTTGAGTCCTTCATGAGTAAGCTCAAGGGCAAATCCAAGAAGCACTTCGTTGCTCTCTTGGAACAACTTGGTGAAGCCAATGACATGATCGAGGCTCATGAAGAAACCATCACTAAGATGGAAAGTTGTAGTCATGACTATGCCGATGAGATATCGGATCTCTCTAATGCTCTTGAGGAAGAGCGTGAGCATCGTTTGGCTCTTGAGGAGTCACACAACAATGGTCATGCTAAACTAAAGAAAGATTTTGATCATGCTCTTGTTGTGTCTCGTGTCCTAGCTTCCGAGAAGGCTAAACTTGGGGTTGATAATGTTAGACTCACGGAGGAGTTTGATG
Source organism: Triticum dicoccoides (assembly GCF_002162155.2). NCBI lineage: Eukaryota > Viridiplantae > Streptophyta > Magnoliopsida > Poales > Poaceae > Triticum > Triticum dicoccoides. The sequence continues at coordinate 565,499,788 of NC_041387.1, read as the reverse complement.
TACTTGACAAGGCCCACAAGGTCTTGAAAGGTGCTCATGCCACCCTCAAGGAGTCTCATGCTCAACTCCAAGTTAAGCTAACTAAGGAAAAGGACACATTTCCTCACATGGTCTTAATTGATAATGCAAATGCTACTAACCCATGTTGTGAGCATGTGCATCTTGTGGAGGAAAATGCCAAGTTGAAGGAACAACTCGAGAAAGGTCTTGTGTCATGCATACAAGGCGAGAAGAACCTAAATGACCTTTTGAGCAATCAAAAGGAAGTTGTGGGAAAGGAGGGAGTTGGGTTCGCACCCAAGTCCAAGAACAAGAAGAAGAACAAGGAGAAGAAGAGCAAGACCAATCGACCTCCTCCGCTCACGCAAACCTTTGTGAAGGAGGGAGAAGGTGCTCCTAAGGAGAAGAAGAACAATGGGAAGAGTGGTGAAGCCAAAGAGCGCAACGCCATCTCTCCCAACAAAGCCGGCGACTTTAACCCCTCTTATGTGTTGTGCCGTGCTAGTGATGGACATGTTTATGCTAAATTTGTTGGTTCTCCTTATGAGTACATTGAATGGTCTATTTGGGTTCCTAAGACCCTTGTTACTAACATCAAAGGACCCATTACTTAATGGGTACCTAAAACCAAGCATTGATCTCTTGTAGGTGTTTGCTTCTGGTGGGGGATCATGGTTGCTCGATAGTGGAGCAAGAAATCATATGACCGGGAGCAAGGACTTGGTGGTGGACGTGCACAATATCCCATCTATGCCCACTAATGTCGAATGGGGTGATGCCTCACACTCTAAGGTATTGGGTCTTGGCAAGGTTGTCATTTCTCATGATCTAACGATCGAGAAAGTCATGCTTCTTGAGTCCCTTGCATTCAATCTACTTTCCGTTCATCAACTCGCACTCATGGGCTTTGCCACCTTCTTTGATATTGATACCGTGGCCCTCTTGTGGAGCAAGACTCTTAAAGTAGCCTTTGTTGGGCATGTCAAGAACGGTCTCTATGTGGTTAACTTCTCGGAGCAACCCACTAAGACCGCGACATGCCTAATGGCTAAAGTTGATGTGGGATGGCTTTGGCATCACCGTTTAGCCCACGTCAATATGAGATCTTTGCAAAGTCTTCTCAAGGGGGACCATGTCCATGGACTAACGAATGTTAGTTTTGCCAAAGATCGTGTTTGCAGTGCTTGTATCGAAGGAAAGCTTCATGAGACGGCTCACCCTCCCACGACTATCATCTACTCGAAGAGACCCTTGGAGCTCCTCCACATGGACCTCTTTGGGCCCCCATCCTTTGATAGTCTTGGGGATAGAAAGTATTGATTGGTGATAGTGGATGATTATTCAAGATACACGTGGGTATACTTCTTCAAGAGGAAGAGTGAGACTCAACAAACTGCCATCGACTTTGCAAATGAAGCTCAACGTCAACACAATGCAAAGATCTTGACAATAAGAAGTGACAACGGCACCGAGTTCAAGAACTACACCTTGGATGAGTTTCTTAGTGATGAAGGGATCAAGCATCAATATTCTGCACCATATACCCCTCAACAAAATGGTGTTGCAGAGAGGAAGAACCGGACGTTGATGGATGCGGCAAGGACCATGATGGCGGAGTTCAAGTCTCCATACAACTTCTGGGCCGAAGCCATCAACATAGCTTGTCATGCATCCAATCGGCTCTATCTCCGCAAAGGCTTGAACAAGACTCTGTATGAGATACTCACCGGGAACAAGCCCAATCTCAAGTACTTCCGGGTGTTCGGGTGTAAGTGTTTCATTCTCAAGAAAGGTGTTCGTTTGTCTAAATTTGAAGCTAGAGCTCATGAGGGCATATTTGTTGGTTATGCTACAAACTCTCATGCTTACCGTGTTCTCAACAAGTCCAACGGACTCATTGAGGAAACGTGTAACGTAGAGTTTGATGAAAATAACGGCTGCCAAGTGGAGCAAAGTGGTACTTGTGATGTAGGTGATGAAATTCCTCCCCAAGACATATGAAGAATGGGTATTGGTCATATCCTACCCATTGAGGAACCCCTTGTGGCCGGAGGAGAAGGACAATGCTCCACTTAAGTGGAGCCATCACCTCCCCAAGACCCACACACTTCCGAAGAACAAAGTGAAGGCCCTCACCTTCATGAACAAGACCAAGGGCAAGATCAACCTCAAGATGGAGGTGAACCTCTAAATGATGCCCAAGGTCAAATTCTCCCCCTCGAGCAAGTTCAAGATCATGAGCAAGCTCAAGACGGCGCTCAAGATGATCAAGTTAACCTTCCTCCTTCCACACCCGAGGAAGAATTAGAGCGTCGTGCCGCGAAGATTGCTTCCAAACTCACCACCCAAGGCCATCTCATGGAAAACGTGGTTGGAAGTCTAAGAAAGGGGGTAAGCACTCGTAGACAATTAGCTAACTATTGTGAACATCATGCGTTTGTCTCTTGTGTTGAACCCCAAAATGTCTATGAGGCGCTCGAAGACTCGGATTTGCTCAATGCCATGCATGAAGAACTAAAAAACTTCGAGTACAACAAGGTGTGGAGATTGGTGCCAAGACCTTCGGGGAACCACAACGTCATTGGAACAAAGTGGATCTTCAAGAACAAGCAAGATGCTCATGGGAACATCATTCGCAACAAGGCAAGATTGGTAGCACAAGGCTACTCCCAAGTCAAGGGCATCGACTACGGTGAAACCTTCGCTCCCGTTGCTCGTCTTGAATCCATTCGTTTGTTGATTGCTTATGCTTCCCATCAAAACTTTAAGTTGCAACAAATGGATGTGAAAAGTGCTTTTCTTAATGGTCCCATTAATGAGTTGGTTTATGTCAAGCAACTCCCCGGGTTCGAGGACCCCTACTTCCCGGTTCACGTGTATCAATTCGATAAGGCACTCTATGGCCTTAAACAAGCCCCACGTGCGTGGTATGACCACCTTACCGAGTTGCTACAAGATCGTGGATTTGAAGTAGGACAAATCGATCCCACTCTTTTTACTAAGAAGGTCAAAGGGGAGTTGTTTGTATGCCAACTATATGTTGATGATATTATCTTTGGTTCTCCTAACAAAGCTTTCAATGAGGAATTTGCCGCTCTCATGACCTCCAAGTTCAAGATGTCTTCGATGGGAGAGTTGAAGTTCTTCCTTGGTTTTGACATCAAACAACAAAGAGAAGGAACCTTCATCAACCAAGCCAAATACACTCAAGACATGCTTAAAAGATTCAAGCTAAGTGATGTCAAGCTGGCTTCTACATCAATGCCTACCAAGCGCCAACTTGACATCGATCCCAATGGTAAAGCGGTGGATCAAAAGGTATATCGCTCCATGATTGGCTCCTTGCTTTACCTTTGTGCATCTAGACCGGATATCATGTTGAGTGTGGGGATGTGTGCACGGTTTCAAGCCACACCAAAGGAAAGTCACTATGTGGCGGTCAAGAGAATCTTTCGATATTTGGCTCATACCCCAAACTTTGGCTTATGGTACCCAAGAGGAGCAAATTTCAAGCTTGAAGGTTTCACGGATTCCGATTGGGCGGGGGACAAAGTGGATAGGAAGTCCACTTCTGGAGGGTGCAATTTCCTGGTTGCTTTTTGGTAAGTTGGTCTTCCAAGAAGCAAAGTTGTGTGTCCCTCTCGTCCACCGAAGCGGAGTATGTGGCGGCCGGTAGTTGTTGTGCTCAACTCCTATGGATGAGGCAAACTTTAAAGGAGTACGATGTCATTTGTGACAAAGTGCCTCTTTGGTGTGATAATGAAAGTGCCATCAAGATTTCTCTCAACCCGGTACAACACTTCAAGACGAAGCACATTGAGATTCGGTATCACTTCATCCGGGATCACATTAGGCGAGGGGAGATCGAGCTCAAGTATGTCAACACTCATGATAACCTTGCAGATATTTTCACAAATCCCTTGGATGAAGCAAGATTTCGCGAGTTAAGGCATGAGCTGAATATCATTGATTTGAGCAATGTGACTTGAACCCGTACAACCCCCACCACACTCAACATGTTGTCTAGTTTAGGTGTAGGCATGGACATAGGGGGAGTGTTGTTCTCTCAATGAACTCTCCCTCCCCCCATTATGCATAAATCGATCACCTCTTTCACATTAGCCATTTTTAATGGTACTTGTGTTTCAAAGACGAGTTTTGGTCATGGGCCCAAGGATAATTCTTCGCGGTGCCATACCATCCAACTCAAACATAGGTGGCTTCGGCCACCGCCCTCTCTCCTCAAGAGGCTTTGTCTCTTGGTGGTTTCTTGTTGTCTTTTTGCCTCTGGTTTGTGCGTGTTCTTGTGGTTTCTTGTGTGTGAAAAGTTTCCGTGCAAAGGCTTTTTCTTCTCGTGTTGAAACTTGCGGTGACTTGAGCTCACGGTACTACCGCGGCCAGCTACGGTACTACCGCAGCCAGCCACGGTACTACCGCTTGCGGGAGCACGGTACTACCGTCACCACGCGGCAGTAATTTTTTACTGCCGCCTGGTTGAGCGGTACTACCTCCTCAGCGCGGTACTTCCGCCCGAGCGGTACTACTGTGATGATACGCGGTACTACCGCGTCGGTTCGAGCGCGTGGGGATAAGGACGGGCAGGGGGAGTTTTAACTTCCCATACCCATTCGTTGTCCTCTCTCTCCACGTCGCCTCCTTCTCTCCCTCGCTCAAGAACGGAGCCAGCGTTCGTCACCGGATCTCCTCCACCGGCTGCCCTCCCGTGATTCTGACCGGTGGGATCATTCCCCACCACGTGCTCTTGCTATGGACCAAGGTTTTTCCCCAACTCCCTCTCCGTGTTGATTGTGTTTAGTGTTTCTATGTTTTGGGGGAGGCTTGTGTGTTCTTGAGATTCTTAGGCTTAATCTCTGCAAGAGTAGGATGAAGGAGCATGGTATTGCATATGATTTATACTTGTATTGTTGTCTTGCGCTAGATCGGATCACCGTAGCACCACCATTGTTTCGCGGTTCTTTTCAGATTCAAACCGCCAGTTGGATCTGAAGCGACGCGGTACTACCGCCCGTCTGGCGCGGTACTACAGCTTGCATACTACCGCTTGCATGGTACTACCGCCCTTCGGGAGCGGTACTACCGCGCTCTGTGCGGTACTAAAATTTTACTTCCGCTCCAACCACGGTCCTACCGTGACCTCACACGGTACTACCGCGTTTGGAGCAGTACTAATATTATAGTACCGCAGGTAGTGGCAGTTCTACCGTGGCTCACATCTATTGCATGCCAACTTTCTCGTATGCCTTCTATGTGTTTCTTGTGCTTTTTCATGGCCTTTGCATTGATCTTTTCGCGTCTTTGGTGTTTTGCGTGTGTGTCTCAGGTGGTGGCTCTCGCCAGTCCAAACCCAGTCGTGACACTGGCTCCAAACGTTTGCGCAACCCAGGTGAAGTACCAGAGGGATCGTTTGCCTCCAAGTGCAATGTCAAGCACTCAGCTAGCAAGCACAAGGAGCCCGCTAAGGGCATGGATGAGATAGCCCAAGCTGATTATGTCCGTCTCAGGCAGCTTCACCCTTATGTGCACCCGCGTGCCACTTTCAGAGGCTGTGAGCTGTTCTGGAACAAGCAACAGAACAACATCTATCTGGATGTCATCAAGAACAAGCAGAATACCTATGTGGAGGTGAAGTGGATTGACATGCATCACATGAGGAAGGACAAGTTTCGTGACTACTTTGGAGAGGCTCTGGACTTGGTGGAGCAGTTTGGCATTGAGCATGTGTTAACCTTCCACCTCGACTATGACCCTGAGCTTATCTATCAGTTCTTTCCCTCAGTCTACTTTCACTCCGATGAGGAACGGAGGATGACCTGGATGACCAATGGCCGTAAGTTGTCTGCTACCTGGAAGGAGTTCATGGATCTCCTCCAGGTTCCTGATGATGGGCTCAACTCTCCAGTGGGTGTTCGCCCCCATGCCAATGCCGAGTCTGCCAGCAAGGACAGGCTTGCCCCATTCATGGTTGAGAAGGCGCTCGCCAATGGCAAGACAACCTTGGTGCTCAACCCTTTCCTGGATATCATGTATCGCATCTTCCGCAACTCCCTGTTCCCTCGCATCGGTGACAAAGACAAGGTTCATGCCTATATGGTGGACAGGATTCTCATCTGCGAGGAGGCTCGTTCGTCTCAGTCTCAGCCACTTGATGTCTCACACATCATGTGGTGTGAGCTCCGGTTTGCAGTGTTCAACCGCAAGGTGCCTATCTATGGGCCCTATCTGTTTCTGCTGATTTCGAAGAGTTGGGAGAAGATGTTCCCTGATGAGGAGTTTCTTGCTCCAGACTGGGTTCGCCATGAGCCCATCTGCCTGCGTATAAAATCCAACTGGGCCAACACCACTACTCGTGCCGACGTGACTGCTGCTAGGGCTACTGTTGATGAGGAGGATGATGGCGCCGAGGATGTTGCTGAGGGCCGTGCTGCTAGGCCTTCCCAGAGTGCCGCTATGCCATCATGGGCCAAGAAGCTGAAGGACAAGATGAAGACTCTTTTCTGCATGCAAGCCAGGGGGCAGTACAGGACTCACGTGGCGTCCAAGGAGAGTCGTCGCCGGGACAACAAGATCTTGCAGCTCTATGGTGAGGCAGTGTCTAGCGGGTCTGAGGAGCACATCACTCCAGAGGCAGAGTGGATGGAGAAGCAGGGCTACAGGTGGACTGAGTCTGAGGAGGATGTCGAGGAGACCATCCCTGCTGCCGAGGAGACCGACGGAGAGGCTTGGGACGAGTTCTCTGCTTGAGCCACTTTTTGTGTGTAGGTGTCCTCTCTGCCTTTTGGCGTCTCGATGCCAAAGGGGGAGAGAGAGTGTAGGGATTTGCGAGTGTGTCGTGTGTTTGTTGCTTTCTCGTTTGAACTATTTGCTGCTTTCTCGTTTGAACCTCGGTAGCTTTACTTCGTATGGTGTAAGACATATGCACTCTTCTATCCTAGCGAGCTTGTGTTATATTGTGTTATCTTTATGCTATGCTATGATTATTATCATGCCTTGGTCTCTAAAATATAGGGGGAGTGTTGATCCTAGTCTGTGTGCTATGCAGTCCAAAGCATTCATCTAAAGTGCACACATCTAGGGGGAGCTCGTCTATATTTTAGAGCGGTGGGGTTTGCCCCTGTTCTAAATTATCTTATCTATATGCAAATCCCGTGTTGTCATCAATCCACCAAAAAGGGGGAGATTGTAAGGGCATATTTATCCCTCAGGTGTTTTGGTGATTGATGACAATGCATTTGCGGACTAATTGTGTGCCTTGAGTTTCTCAGATACTTCATCTCTAGGCATGAGACGATTCGGTGCCCCTCAGAGACTATTGAAGTCGGCGTTTTTCTACGTTTCTCTTTGGTGGATTTGAGTCGTAGGAGAGTCGTACTATTAAGAGGGGGTCCGCGCCGGAAAGGTTTGGGTGGAATCATCACGTACACTTGTTCCTCCTTTCCCTACATTTTGGTGCTTCCCTTTGTTATCTTGGTTGTGCGGAAATCTGACGAGTACCGCAAGTACACGCGGTAGTACCGCTGTGTGTCATGGTAGTATCGCTCATCTGGAGTGGTAGTACCGCGGCTCCTAGGCCTTGTGCCGCTCTGGTGCGGTAGTAGGGGCGGATGTAATTTTTTACATCCGCGCCCTCCACGGTAGTACCGCTCGTCCAGCGCGGTAGTACCGCGGGGGCCCACGGTAGTACCGCTCCCTAGGAGTCGTAGTACCGTGGCCCTACTACCCAATACCGCAGTGTCGCGGTAGTAGGCGCGGATGTAATTTTTTACATCCGCGCCCGCACGGTAGTACCGCGCCTCGCGAGCGGTAGTACCGCGTCTGATTTTTGTACCACCTTAGTTTCAGCGGAAGTAGGCACGGATGTAATTTATTTCATCCGCGCCCTTCCCAGGCCTTGACTTTCCTGCCAAGTGGTAGTACCGCAAGTGGGTGCGGTAGTACCGCGTAGGCAGTAGTACTGCCCCCCTTGTTAGGCTAGTTCCGGCCTGTGCTGCTGTCGCGGTAGTACTGTGGTCAGCCACGGTAGTACCGCATAGCTTCGCGGTAGTACCGCGCCCCTGGAGCGGTAGTACCGTGGGTCGCGGGCTGAACATGTGGATAATGGTTGGATTCTTTCCACGACTATATAAGGGGTGTCTTCTACCTCTAGTTGACTACCTCTTCCATCTCTAAGCTCCATTGTTGCTCCAAGCTCCATTTTCACTCGATCTCTCTCCCTAGCCAATCAAACTTGTTGATTTGCTCAGGATTGGGTGACAAGTGCCCGATCTACACTTCCACCACAGGATATTTGATTCCCCCCACTTATCCCTTGCGGATCTTGTTACTCTTGGGTGTTGAGCACCCTAGACAGTTGAGGTCACCTCGAAGCCATACTCCATTGTGGTGAAGCTTCGCGGGATTATTGGGAGCCTCCAAGTGTTGTGGAGATAGCCCCAATCTTGTTTGTAAAGGTCCGGTTGCCGCCTTCAAGGGCTCCAATAGTGGAATCACGGAATCTCGCATTGTGTGAGGGCGTGAGGAGATTACGGTGGCCCTAGTGGATTCTTGGGGAGCATTGTGCCTCCACACCGCTCTAACGGAGACGTACTTCCCCTTAAAAGGAAGGAACTTCGGTAACACATCCTCGTCTCCACCGGCTCCACTCTTGGTTATCTTATCCCTTTACTTTTGCAAGCTTACTTGTGCTATATCCATTGCTTGCTTGTGTGCTCATTGTGTTTGCATCATATAGGTTGTCCATGTAGTTGCACATCTAGACAACCTATTTCATTGCAAGGTTTAAATTGTTAAAGAAAAGTCTAAAAATTGTTAGTTGCCTATTCACCCCCCCCTCTAGTCAACCATATCGATCCTTTCATAGTGCTTTATTCATTGCAAATTTTTTCTGCAAAGGTGACCATGTTCTTGAGCTTGCATGTTAAATTTTTGAGGTCCAAGCAATTCCAATGCATGATATAGGCTCGAGGCACTTGTAGGAGTAGTTTCTATCAATCTTGTTTAGTTTTATCCACTTTTATTTTGAAGTTACTAAAATTTCAGAAATTTTCAGAAAAAGAAATATGCTTAGAAGAATGTACCAAGGAGGTTCCTCGGCAAAGAAAGGGCCAAGGATTGATATATGTGAACAAGATGTTAATTTGCCAAGAGACGCAAATGTACGGGCTTGTGAGTGGCCATCCGATGATTTTATGGTCGAAGCAGGCTTCAAGGAGGACGCGTATGTGCGTAATGCCGAGCTGGAGGACTTCTTACAAGATAAGTGTCCTCAATATTATCAATTGACTGATTCCTTTGTGCGGAGGTTCGAGTATATTTCTGCACATAATTCTCCTAGTGTTATGTTTGATATTTATGATACATCTTATACCATGGATTTAGAGGACTTCACAACTGCTTGCAAACTCCCGCAGTGGGGTAATATTAATGATCCTCCCAAATCTGAAGTTAGAGATTTTCTTGCTAGTATTACTGTGGGAGAATCTAGGGACATAACACAAGCTACCATAGGGAGCATTCATTTTCCTGCTATTCATTACTTTGCTCTCTTTATTGGTATATGGATTAACGGTAAGGAAGAAGTATGTCACATGTGTGCCCCTGATCTCTGTGTCCTCAAGAGTGATGTGTCAGGTTATAAAGGTTATAACTTGGGGGCAATAGTTGCACGTAGGTTGCAGAATAATAGTAGAAGGGGAGATTTCTTTGGAGGAATTTATGCAACCCGAGTGGCTAATTTTCTTAATATAGCTCCACGAGACGGGGATATGATTGTACCTCCTGTTTATTTGGATAAAGAAGCTATGTTTGATCATCATTTTCTTGAGAGGAATGAACAATTCCTCCATTATCGACTAACCTATAACAGACGCAACGTCGTCCCTGTTACTCTTCCTGCTCCCTACCTTTTTGATTATCAGACAAAAGGAAGATATGTTGTCACCAGGGAAGAAGCCACTGAATATGAGAGGGGAATGGAGGCTGCTCGCCAACACGCTGCTGCTCAGGAGGCGGTCGCCTCTGCATCTCAGTACTACCCTAGTTTCACTTATGGATATCAGCCAGGCGGTCACTGGTATTAAACCAACTTAGGCCAAAAGCCTAAGCTTGGGGGAGTACGTATTTCTCACCGACTTTACATTCATGCTCACACACTAGTCGTCGGTGCTCATACTCTTTCATTGTATTATCCATGTTAGTTTAAATTTCTTTTTCTAGTTTTCTTCTTGTGTGTTTGATAAACCCTAAGAAAAACCAAAAAAATTAGTTAGTTTAATTTCCATGCTTGTAGTAGAAATTAAAATGAAAACCCAAAAATATTTCTCGTTCTTCTTTTACATGTTGGGAGATTTCCCATGTAAATAGTTTTATTTTCTTTTCTTTCCTTTAGGGGTCGAGAAAATCATATTGAAAATGCTTAGTGTCTCTTATATGCATGATTCTTTATTTAACTTAGAGCCCATATTACCTTGTCTTTTCTCTTGAGTTGAATGCTTGCAGATTCCAGCTTAGTCCAATGCACGTGCACTCTTATTATTATACACATCGTTCGTTCGTGCGAGTGAAAGGCAATAATGACGATATATGATGGACTTATTGGGATGAGAAAAGCTGGTATGAACTCGACCTCTTTTGTTTTTGTAAATATGATGATTCATCGTTCCTGAGTCAACTATTATGAAGTAAACATATTTGCAATGACATTTAGAGATTATAGTTGCTTGTGCCATGCTTGATTAGCTATGAGTTATAATGGTTTACCTTGCATGCCAACATGCTATTAGAATGATTATGATGTGGTATGATGGGATGGTATCCTCCTTTGAATGAATTGAGTGACTCGACTTGGCACATGTTCATGCATGTAGTTGAAACAAATCAACATAGCCTTCATGATATTTATGTTCCTGGTAGATTATATCCTACTCATGCTTGTATTCAGTGTGAATTAATTTTAATGCATGTTTATGACTGTTGTTCCTCTCTCAGTTGGTCGCTTCCCAGTCTTTTGCTAGCCTTCACCTGTACTAAGAGGGAATACTGCTTGTGCATCCAAACTACTTAAACCCCAAAGTTGTTCCATATGAGTCCACTATACCTACCTATATGCGGTATTTATCTGCCGTTCCAAGTAAATTTGTATGCGCCAAACTCCAAACCTTCAAATGAAATTATGTTTGTATGCTCGAGCAGCTCATGTTTCAACTAGGGCTGCCTATGTCTTCCATGCTAGGTGGTTTATTCTCAAGAGGAGTGGACTCCGCTCCTCATTCACGAGAAAGGGCCGGTAACCAGGATGCCCAGTCCCATGATCCAAAAAGATCAAAGCAAATCAAAATAATTAAACAAAACTCCCCCAGGGCTGTTGTATGTTGGAGGCACTCGTTCTTTCGAGCAAGCCATGGATTGATGCTTGTTGGTGGTTGGGGGAGTATAAACCTTTACCATTCTGTTTGGGAACTGCCTATAATGCATGTTGTATGGAAGATACCGCCATCTCATAGTTTTTGCGTTGACAGCAAAAGTATGCCACTCAAAATGTTATTCAATCTCTATTTTAAAATCGAGCTCTGGCACCTCTACAAATCCCTGCTTCCCTCTGTGAAGGGCCTATCTATTTACTTTTATGTTGAGTCATCACCCTTCTTATTAAAAAGCACCCGCTGGAGAGCACACTGTCATTTGCATTCATTATTATTGGTTATATTGGGTATGACTTGACTGGATCTCTTTTGCCATGAATTACAATGTTTAGTCAGTCCTTGATCTATAAAGGTGCTCTGCATTTATGTTTTGCGGTCTCGGAAAGGGCTAGCGAGATACCATTTTGTTATATCATGTTATGATTATTTTGAGAAAGTGTTGTCATCCGAGTTTTATTATTATGGCTCACTAGCTGACTATGTTATTGATATGAGTAATTGTGAGACCTATGTGTTATTGTTAGTATGGTTAGTTCATAATATTTGCTGAAACTTGAATGCTGGCTTTTCATGTTACAACAACAAGAGCAACAGAGTTTGTAAAAGTTTTTCTTTATCACTTTTAGTTTATCAACTAAATTGCTTGAGGACAAGCAAAGGTTTAAGCTTGGGGGAGTTGATACGTCTCCAACGTATCTACTTTTCCAAGCACTTTTGCCCTTGTTTTGGACTCTAACTTGCATGATTTGAATGAAACTAACCCGGACTGGCGCTTTTTTCAGCAGAACTGCCATGATGTTGTTTTATGTGTAGAAAAGAAAAGTTCTCGGAATGTCCTAGAAATCCACGGAGGCACTTTTCAGATTTAATAAGAATTTTTGGCGAAAGAATTAGTGCCAGGGGGCCCACGGCCTGTCCACGAGACAGGGGGGCTGACCCCCCCTAGGGCGCGGCCCCCTATCTCGTGGGCCCCCTGGACCACCTCCGACCTCAACTCCAACTCCATATATTCACTTTTGGGGAGAAAAAATCAAGGAGAAAGTTTCATCGCGTTTCACGACACGGAGCCGCCGCCAAGCCCTAATCTCTCTCGGGAGGGCTGAGCTGGAGTCTGTTTGGGGCTCCGGAGAGGGGGATTCGTCGCTGTCGTCATCATCAACCATCCTCCATCACCAATTTCATGATGCTCACTGCCGTGCGTGAGTAATTCCATCATAGGCTTGCTGGACGGTGATGGGTTGGATAAGATTTACCATGTAATCAAGTTAGTTTTGTTAGGGTGTGATCCCTAATATCCACTATGTTCTGAGATTGATGTTGCTATGACTTTGCTATGCTTAATGCTTGTCACTAGGGCCCGAGTGCCATGATTTCAGATCTGAACCTATTATGTTTTCATGAATATATGTGTGTTCTTGATCCTATCTTGCAAGTCTATAGTCACCTATTATGTGTTATGATCCGACAACCCCAAAGTGACAATAATCGGGATACTTCTCGGTGATGACCATAGTTTGAGGAGTTCATGTATTCACTATGTGTTAATGCTTTGGTCCGGTTCTCTATTAAAAGGAGGCCTTAATATCCCTTAGTTTCCACTAGGACCCCGCTGCAACGGGAGGGTAGGACAAAAGACGTCAGAAAAGTTCTTTTCCATAAGCACATATGACTATTTACGAAATACATGCCTACATTACATTGATGAATTGGAGCTAGTTCTGTGTCACCCTATGTTATAACTATTACATGAAGAATCGCATCCGACATAATTATCCATCACTGATCCATTGCCTACGAGCTTTTCACATATTGTTCTTTGCTTATTTACTTTTCCATTGCTACTGTTACAACTACTACAAAAACCCAAAAACATTTATCTTTACTTTTGCTACCGTTACTATTATTATCATACCACTTTTGCTACTTAACACTTTGCTGCAGATACTAAGTTATCTAGGTGTGGTTGAATTGACAACTCAACTGCTAATACTCAAGAATATTCTTTGGCTCCCCTTGTGTCGAATCAATAAATTTGGGTTGAATACTCTACCCTCGAAAGTTGTTGCGATCCCCTATACTTGTGGGTTATCAACCACCCCCACTGCAAACAAGCACACTTTGTCTCCTTGTGCACCACTCTCCTCTTTCTATCTCTCCCACATGCAGACCCGCCCCAGCTCCTTCCCTTTATACATATATGTCGTGACTCTTTGCATAGCTCCGTAATGTATAATCATTCTCGATTTCACACATTGTTCTCTACACCATCTATTCTAGATCTCTCATGAAGTCCCTATCACACACACAATGACTCGCTTCCCTTGCATATCCGTTCATAGGCCAATTTTGGACAACATCAACATTGTCTCCCTATCTTTACGCCATTTATGGACACAAACGACCCCTCTCGCCCCCTCTCTTCATCTCTCTATCTCTCTCTCCGTCGCTAGCTCTCTCTTTCTCTCGCTCTCACACCCCTCTCCCACACACACACTCGATGTCTGTTCCAAATAGTCTGCTCCCCCCGCTCGCACCCGTGCTATCTCGCTACTACACATGTCACACCATTCCCCCTTCCCTTATACTAGGTTTACATAATCAGTGGTCTCTCTACTCCACATACACTCTCTCCCTCTCACACACAAATGCGTGCACAAACACACACAGACACGCACAAACACCCATTTATCTGGATCCTCATCTCTCCCCATGTCCGCATGTGTATCTCACACACTCACTCTCTAATTATGTATATGTGTCTCCACGTTACACAACACAAAGCCCCATGTACATGTCTCTCTCTATCCTCCACACACATAGACACAAAGAATCTGTTATCATTGCCTCAGTCTCTAACATATCACACACGCTCTCTCTCTCTCTCTCTCAAACATGCTCAACAAGGGTTTCCTCGTGAATAACTTACCATCTATTCACAATAGTCGTGGCAGTACGGCGAACACGAGACGTGAAAAAGAATAAATCTAGACGTGCTTAGACCACCTAGTATGACTACTAGGACTAGAGCAAGCCAAAAAGCGTCGCCGTCACCCCCTCCTTGTCGGCGACGGGAAAATCTTTGTTTTACACAGTCGAGAAGTCATTCTGCTAAGGCCCCACATGCCGAGGCATTGAATAGAATGTAGATGCTAGTTTACGGAAGCAAGTATCGATAATAGGTTTGTATCTCCATACTTATATTTCTTCTCTTATAAAAAACCGAGTTGGTGATGATGGTACGTGTGCCATCTTGCAATATAGACCGTCCGATCTATATCCGTCGGATGGAAATTAAACTAAAAGATACCCGCACCCCTATCCACATTTGCAGACAAGGCCTTCCCTCGTTCATCCTTATCTCCAACAAACCTCATTGTTGAGCAATTAAGAAAGGAAGCCTCTAGAACAAACTAGCCTGGTGGCTGCTGCCAGCATCGTCAATCCCCATGCCTCCCCTCAGTCCGACCACCAACCACCACCACACCCCACTCCTCTTCACCTTATCTCATATTTCTTGAGATATCATTAGTTTTTACACATGGGATTACTCCCGCAAGGGTCAATCACAACAAGTGTTTTACAAAAAAATGCATCTTGATGTTCCATGCAATGCATGGATCTTGCTAGTACTCCTACACAAGACTAAGTTGGTGATGCTGGTGTGTCTGCCATCCGTTGTTTCTGACCATTAGATCTACATCTAACGAGTGTGAGGTAAGTTGTTGCTTTTTCTCACCAACATCCCACTTTTCTACCAATTTGCAGAAAAACCCATAATTAGTATCTTAAAACCAACCACATCCCTCCCTGACCTCACCAAAACATCCCAAGGAATATATTCTAATTGAAACATAATAGATCTCTATTGACATATGTATATCAAAATTAGAGTGTTTTGTACCAAGTTTGCGAATAAGTATTATTCTAATTATGATTCGTTGCAACGGACATGAACATTGCTAGTATTTCCAACCATGCATTTTTTTTCCTAGTATTTCATGGTTTCGAGTTTTCCATCAAGATATTAGTCACTCATGGTTGATATTTACTTTCAATCATGTACACATATGCACTATGTAACTAGCCTTGCTTATTGGCTTGCAAAGCTTAACTTTCACTCCTACTTACAATATGTAGAGTATTAACAAAAAACTACCACTTTCAACAAGCCCTAGGAAGAATCTATTGTACAAAAAATAGCAAAAACATACCCAAAATTTCTTAATCCACGCCTAAAACTACTACCTAGTACTCCTACCGATTAGGTTCGTTTAAACCCATTTATGACAGGGTTGGCCCACACGTCCGTGCCGATGAGGAAGCTTAAACCAACACATTTTGTTTGACCATTGACATGAGGGACCCACATCTGACCTTCTATCCTGTTATTCCCCCTCAAATCATTATTTTTCCTGAACATTACTTCAAACAGTACTGATGCGTGTTCGTCGGTGGCGCCGATGATGAGCGAGTTGGGCGCTGCTCCGTCGGACGGGCCCGACGCCGCGCTGGCCTCCGCACGGGTTGGCAGGCTGGCCCGAGCGTGAATCACGAGCGAGCAAGACGCCATGCTGGCCTTCGCTCGAGCCAGATGGCTGGCCTTAGCGCGGCGTGCGCGAGCAAGCCGCCGCGCTGCTGTGCCAATATAGCTAGCAAACCTTGCAGACAAGCAGCTATACAGAGCTATCTTGGCTAGCTAGCGGCCGCGAGCGCCGGACGGAGCTGGCATCCGGGATGCCGCAACACGGGCTCCACACCGCCGGCGGTTTTGACCTCGCCTTCTGCCGGCGGCGGTAGCTGCGCCCCATGGCCGTGGATGACTAGGTGAGGGCCGGAGGTAGGAGGTCACTCAAGGATTTTTATTGGTAAGAGCATGTACAATGGTTGATAAGGTAGTCTTATCTTAAGTCTGCGTATGCAAGTGGTAGTAGTTTCTTGGCATTTTAGTGGTTTCTTGCATTATTAGGGGTTTCTTGTAAGGAACAATGTACGTACTACTAGCGACAAAAGGCGATTCTAGGTTGCGTTGTACTCCAACGAGTACTACTAGTGGTCGCTAGAGTGTATACCTCGTTTTGTGGGTTCGATCCCGGCCGAACGCACGGCGGCCTTTTTCTTAAAAATAGTACTACTACACTTCGCTACGAGCCAATATTTTACACGGGTAGTTTGAGTTTTGAAGTCAAACAGACGTGCGGCCCCACAAACTGGGTGCACTGGATGGCCTAGCCACGTGAACGGGGTTTCCTTCCTAGCATCCCGTGGCTCGCGTGCTCGCCCTAGCCGCACCTCGCTTGCAGCTTCCTCATCAGCTAGTAGCATATTTAAACTAGCGCCTCCCAATTAAGCCCGAGGAGCCGGAAAAGCCTGGCGGGGCATTGGGAACTGTGCAATATGGCTTTGTACGTAAAGTGTTCTACTACTACTCTGTAGCTTGCGGCATTGCATGCATGGACTTCACTCCATTATCGGCTCTACTATAAAAGAAATTCCTCTTGACGTGTTTTTTAAACGGAGGCAAAAGCTTTGCTTCATCTCATTCATGAAGAAGGAACTACTAACAAAGCTTGACGAGATCCATTACCCCTCCACAAATGGAAGTGAAAAGCCTAGTCTCGCTGTATCAAATAGAGCATCGAGAGTACCCACTAGGCCACTACGCAGGTGTACTTCCCCTGCATTGATAGTACAGCGATGGTTCTAGAGAACAGTAGTACCCTCCACTTCCAACTATAGCTCCTTGGCCCTGAGATTCAAGAGTTCAAAACTGGTGCACTATACTAGACTAGACTAGAAGTACAGTACATCGCACTACTAGTTGAGAAAAGTAGTACTAGTACTGCTACAGTACGAGTACGTACTCCTCCGTCACATAATGTAAGGCATTTTTTGACACTAGTTGGTGTGTACAAAAAATGGCAAAAACATACCCAAAATTTCTTAATCCACACCAAAAACTACTTACAGTATAATGCAATCCCATAACGTTCCATAATGCTAGTACTAGTAGTAAATAATGGCCTCACCCCTTTGCTGAGGAACGATCTACAGTTGGAAGGGACGAGGCCCTGCGGTTACTACGCTCTTACCTCCTCCTCGCCAGTTCCCCTCCCCCCGAAGAGAAGGCAGTTCGTCGCTGCTCCCATGGATTCGCCAGGCGGTTCTCCTCCTCGCCGGGGCTGGGAGATCTTGGACGACGATCCTCTGGGAGAAATCGCACGCCGCTCCGACGTCCTCACAGCCGCAAGACTCGGTGCTTCCTGCACCAACTTTTTCAAGACGCTGCTTAAACAGGCTTGAGAAAAGGCCATGCTTGTTGGTCTTCCATGCGTGCTCGAGGACAAGGTTCTTCTATGGGACAATCCTTCGAACATTCCACTGCTCCCTGGCCATGGTTGCATGTTGACTCCGCTAGAGTTGCTGACGTTGAGAGGTAGTCATATTTTGTCCGATGAGCAGGTCACTAATGGAGTTTGATCATGTAGTACTTAGTTATTCCATTTCCATCCCATAATTTCTCCACTGCCCACCGGCTTATATATAGGTCTGGGTCGGTGCAACGGAGATTGGCTTGCATACCTCCGGCCGGATACCACCATCATTTTGCACAACATCCACAGCAGTGCGGCCGTTCCGGTAGACCCCTTCTCCACCATTGGGATCGGCCTTCCGGACTGGCTGGGCTTGAATATGTATGATGATGCCTACATGAGATTGAAGAAGATAGCAATTGCAGACCCACCAACAAAAGCGACGCGGCTACGACGATTACTATCTCATCGCGGTGTTCGACATAAGGATTGCCATTAGTGCAAGAGGCAGTAACGGCAGAGGCTGGCGCATGTTGGCGGCGGCAGATTTGTACCCCTACACGTTCGAAGACACTGTGCGCCATCTAGGCCGCATCTTCACGGTGACAATCCAGGGGACTTGTTTCATCTGGTTTCCATCCTACGGTACGGGAGATTACAAACGGAATGCACAAACCATCATTTGCATCCCTAACGGTACTCCATTATTTTGCAGGGACCATTCATCCCCCGGTCAAAATAAGATCGCCGATCCTGGATGTGCATTTGCATCCGCAATTTGGTCTAACCTGGAACCTTGTAGATGACTTTGGAATATTGGGATCAACTATCTTTGCACTCGTTACCCATGGTACCACTGATGTGCAACATGGTCACACAATCTACCACGATCGGACCATCACCATCTACCCAGGTATTCCATTTTTTAACCATCTCGCCTTCTCTTTCATTGCTGTACTAGTAATATACTTAGTAGTACTAGTAGGAGTACTTTTTACCTTGGAGGACGCGTATAGCTAGCTAGGCCCTTGAAGACTTCAACCCACTAGTTGCCACCATTTTTGTTTTTCCATGTCTTACTATCTCATCCATGTAGCCAAGAGTGGCTACATATAATAAGCCGGTTATTTTACTTCCTCTATACCGGAGTAGTACTATTTGCTACCCAGTATTACTGACCACCATATTTGAGCACAACATTATTATGCATGGACCTTGACTATGTACGTCACCATGTGTCCAGATCTGGGATGCCGCGTGTACCAAATGAACGGCGTCGAGTTCGACCTCCGTGATGCTACGTGGGTGCCGAGGAACACTCTTGGAGAGTACTCGCTTTTCATCGGGGACAGCTACCCCATTGTGAAGCGGATGCCACCTTCCGTGCACGACACGGAAGACTTGCCGTTCATGAAGCATGGTTGTGTCTTCAGTGTGCACTGCCGGATGAACGACATGCTGGGACACGCTATCCCTGATTTATGCCGCTTCAGCTCGGATGAGTCTCCATCATGTGGAACTGGATTAGAAAGCTGCGACAATGATTCCCGTTGCCCACCGCTATGGATCGTGCCATCCATGAAGAACACCTGGGACTGGAACCTAGAGGAGGACATGTAGCCCATCTATAACGTGTAAGTGGAGTACGGTAATTGTGAACGGTAGCGCTGTGAATATATGTAGACTAGTCATGCACAAATTTATCACATGAATTGGAGATGAACTTGTGTGGCATACTGGCATTTGTCCTTTAGAATTTATTACTAGTATGTGTACATGCAACTTGTGTGGTTGTTGCACGGGCTCCAACACACTCTTTGAGAAAAAAAGGTGGCACAACTTTGGATATACGTGACGTGGAGGCATCATACAGTAGCATCGTTCGCTATAGTTGTAGTACACTCCTACTAGGACGACAACTCCTATAAAACCTTGCGCTTGACTCTTTGCTTCTTCGGGAGGTTCAACAGTTCATACTCGTGTGAACCTTGCACTTGTCTCTTCGCCTCTTCGGAAGGTCCAACAATGATGATACTATAGTACAATATGCTTCTGGCAATCTGACATCGATTGAACTGCTTCACGTCCAGCGCGAGGGCGAGGGCGAGGGAGAGGGAGAGGGCGATGTAGTCAAAACCCTCTCCTCATCCTGCGAACCACCATGCGTGTAGGCGAGGGAGAGGCGTAGTAAGCAAGCTTCTCCTTGTTCGGCGAGTTGACGGGACACATCATAGCAGTACTAGTACTAGTAGTAGTCCATATTGCGTCCTTTCCGATTAATATGGCTTAACTTGAAATGAGAAAAATACACTGGCGGTCAACGTATGTAATAATACACTCTTTACGGTCACTATATATAGTTTTGCGGCGATTATACGATCACTAGCTCATCGTAGAGCACCGTGTTGCACCCTACTGACCGGCCACATAGTCGACGTGGCACTTTGTTGACTGGTTAAATTGTCACCTGGTTTCTGGGTACCACCTGTCAGTTGGCAGAGCAAAGAAATCAGTTAAACAAAACTTTATGCAGGCGCGACACGAGTCCAACCCTTGCGCGCGAACCGCCCTGGCTGTGTATGTGAGTGCATGCACGTGTCCTCCCTCGGTCTTCCAACAAAGAGTGTACATCGGCTATAAAACAAAGAGTGTAGTACATGATGTACATCTACACTTCCAATGCATTTATCCTTTAATCTAAATCGATATTGATTGACTGATGCACCAACTTGTGCTGTAGGTATAGGTTACATGTCTATCCTTAATTACAGCATGCAACAGCCTTCATTTAATCTTCTCATCTCAATGGTCGCATGCACACATAAGTCTGCTACTTTTGGGCGTTAATTATGCCCTGGTCTATGTGTAAATCTCTAAATGTACAGTCTTTCACGAACGTAGGGAGTAGGTTGAGCACTTGAGCGTGAGCGTGTGTGTTGCGTCGTGTGCTGTGTGCCGCATGGGTGTGTGAGTGTTGCGTGCGTCCATGTGTACATGTGAGTGTTGCATGTTGCATGCATGCATGCATGCATGCATGGGGCTTACTCCCTCCCATTGACATGTTCATATTGCAAGCTTCCTCTGTTCCCTCCATATGGTGATACTCCCTCTGTTCCCAAATAGTAAGGAGTAAAAGCCTCCCTCTGTTCCCAAATACAGAGTATTTGTCTTTCTACATATTTCAACAAGTGACTAGGTACGGAGCAAAATGAGTGAAGTGAGTGTAGAGGCATAGGGATACTGTAGAAAGGAAGTCCTCGCGATCCATTATTCCCCATCTCGGTCAGAGAGAACTATTCAACTAGTCTTTGCAGTGAAGTGACAATACACACTGCAGCAGATGGGACACGTAATTAATAAGCTGAACCAGTGTGTTGGTGTTACTAAATCAGCCTTACCCAGTACTGCCATCATGTTTGCCAGTAGAGCACGCTTCCGCAAATACGCCTATGCACCTCTGTCCTCCATTAACTGACACATGGGCCCTCTTGTGGTAGACCCACATGTCATCAGTGTAACTATTTACACTCCGAAGGACGGTATATCCTGGTGTAGTACTAGTAGAATTGAGATTTAAGCACTTTCTTCCCCGTCTTCCACTCTTCTTCCTCCTCTCTTCCCCATCGTCGGCCGCACACCATTTACCCCCGCTCACTGCTCGCCCGCGCGCACCATCTTCCTTGGTAGCTCGCGCATAACATATCCCCCCGCTCACTGCTCGGCCACACGAGGAGAAGCTTCTTCGCTCGCCCGCCCGAATCCACTTCCCCGCTGGCTCGCAGGCACCGAAAACCCTAATGGCAGAACCAACTGACACGCAGAGCCACGATTGGAATTCCCTCCCCGATGTTCTCTTGGAGCAGATCTGTAGTCGTATGGACCTACTCAGCACCGTCCGTCTGGCCGCATGCTCGGTGTCTTTGTACCATCTACTCGTCTGCAACCGGCCGGCTCTTTTCAAGACACCTTGCTTGCTGATGCCCAATCCTCGCAGGTGGCCCAGACACCGACTTGACGATCCTATGGAGGTTGTCGTGGTGCCCCTCGACATTCTACCACTATCCGTCCACCTGTCCTTCATGTGCGGCCACTACTGGGCGGGCATGAAGGCCAACTGGATCATCCTCATCCACCACTCTGGTAGTCTGTGGCATCTCATGGATATCTACACCCAGCGAGAGATCACCCTACCATCATTGGATACCGCCGCCATCGAGCCTCGCGGCCCACCGGACACTCCTGCCTACTATGCACGAGACGCGTCAAGCTTTTGGCTCGACCTCTGTTTGTAGAAAGTCGTAATCTGCGAAGTGCCCACACCATCAGAAGACTACATGGATTACAAGCTCATTGCCTTGTTCAACATGGGATTAGTCTATCTGGAATCTGGTCGCCATACATGGTTATGGCTCATCATCAATCCTGTTGACGCAACATTTCTGTCTGATGCTATAGTGCATGATGGAATCGTTTACGCGGTCGACACACAGATTGGCTGCCTATACTGGTGGAATCTATCGTCGTGTAATTGTTCTATCTCATCTCATCTTTACCTTATGAATACAACTGCATGTTCATTTGTTACAAATTTAGAATGCATAGCATGTCTATAACCACATCATTGCTATATGTTCCTCTCATTTCCTAGATTTTTATGACCACACATGTTATTGTTAGAGTTGATATGAGAACAATTGGCATCTAATGATTGTTAGAATACATATTATGAGCATAACATCGTGATTGCTATATGTTACTCTCGTTTACAAGATTTTTATAACAATGCATGTTATTGCTTAGAGTTGATATGAGAACAGTACTAATAAGTGCTATGGTAGAATATGAGTAGGTGCTGTCATAGTTGATTTCCTCTCATTGTTACATGATGTTTGAACCATGACATATTGCTAGAATATGAAATCCGTTGGCTTATTTTTTTAACTTGGGGTATGATTATGACCATGGCATTGCAATTCTCTGTCTATTATATGTGTCACTGTTATAATGATCTTAATTCCACACATACTCTGAACATGATTGTTTATTTTTGTCCTTTTGGTCTCCAATTTGAATTGTTGCAGTAGACGCCAATGCGCTGGCCTTCATGATTCCAGAACCTGGAATCATACGAGCCGATCGGTGGTGGTTTATCGCTCGTTCAGCTGACGGCGGTCATTTGATGCTCATTCACACGTACCAAATTGACCAAAACATTACATCAAACCACATGCAGTACAATGGGTGGGGCGTTCGTGACATTGATGGCTATGGCTGCTTCGTGTTCGAGAAAGATCCCAGCCCCGTTGGACCAGGCGTCTTCAACTAGAGGCGGGTTTACAGCCTCAGTAACCACTCCTTGTTCCTCGGGCTCAATTGTCCGATCATCCAACCAATCATCGATCATATCACCGGCGATGATTACCATGCTATGCAACTTCCATTCGTGAGGGGGGGCTGTGTTTACACATCATACCATGGGTTTCATGAATCACCATATCCAGAGATTCGTCGACACAGCTTGTTGCTAGATAATCTTCAATGTGTGAAAGGCATCAAGCTTCCATGCGATGGATGGCTTTTGCAAACCCGACATGCGGTGATGTGGTTCATGCCAACAGCAAATATGCACAACTTGATTCGTGCTGATATCAAGACTGAGCCATGTATTCTGCTGCTGTGGCACGACCCTCTTTTGTTGGATATTATGTACTGTTGTTAGTTTGAAGCACTCCTCTGGTTTGAAGGATAGATACCTTCCTAGGATCAAGTGCATCCTAACTCACCTGCGTAGGATGTACTGATAATGATGATGGAGATGCTGTGCAGAAGCCATATATATATATATATATATATATATATATATATATATATATATATATATATATCAGTTAGGCTTCAAGTGTGTACTTGTTAGTTAAACCTATGTATAAATTGTGACACTAAATACGACTAGTAAGTAGTACAGTAGCAGTACTAGTATACGTCGGTCAAATTATTCATCATGTCCACACATTGAATTGACGTGACAACACGCTGCGTGTGAGGTGATACAAGAATCCTGGCGGCATGTTCGGGTATTCTGGACTTCAGATTTTGAGTACCACTTATCTGTCAAAATCTTTCAGCATTCACTTAAAACAATCGATTGATCATACATTGAGTACCATATAACTGGAATTATCGATGCAAGTCGAAGAAGGATTGGTCGGTGATGCCGGCTGGCGTCAAGTTTGATCCCACGGATCAGGAGCTGATCTTGCACCTTGAGGCCAAAGTGAGTGCTGATAGCGCGAGAGTCAGTCTCTCATCGATTTGTTCATACCAACCATCGACAGCGAGCACGGCATATGCTACACCCAACTTGAGAAACTTCCAGGTAAGACACCGATCGGCCGTCTACTTGCACAAACATATTCCTTTGTTTATAGCTCTATTTTTCTTTTTAGACTCAAACCTGGTGAAGCAATTACAATTTGACAGTTAATAAAAAGTGAAATAAGTGACTGCAACATGCCAAAGATGTTATGAAAATGCCAACTAGGTACACTAAAACCTGTATTCCACAATACTACAGGTATCACACTGAGTGGCCTAAGGAAGCATTTCTTCCAGCGCAATTCCAGGGTGTTCAAAAGGGGCACGTGGATGCGTCGCAAGATACAGTCGGAGTGCGGCATGCACTCGATGTGGCACAAGACCGGCAATACCTTGCCGGTGATGGTCAACGGCCGGCAGACGGGCAGCAAAAAAGGTTCTGGTGCTACACACCAACAAGAACTTCGACCAGTAGAGGACCAACTGGGTGATGCACCAGTACCACCTCGGGGACCTGGAGCAAGAGAAGGAGCGGGAGCTAGTCCTCTGCAAGATTTTCTACCAGACGAACACTCAGGCCAGGAGTAAAAAGATTATAAGTTAGTTTGGTATTGGTAGTTGTACTACCTTGTCGTCCGCAAGTTGGTATTGTTATTAATGATCTTTTGGTATGAACTTGCATTTGCTTCCAACCATCATGCCGAGGGTCGACATGGATATAAAGCTGAATCATTTTTTTGAAACGAATTTTCAGGCACCTGATTTTTATTTGATGGGTAGCATATGCACCCGCCGTTCGAATTCCCAGTTCTCCAATTTTTTCGAAACAAGTGCATGCACTTATTATCACGATAAAAAAAACAATATCCGTGCTTCATCCCAGTTATCAGTCTATACTTGCAGAATTCTCTCGTTTATTGAGCACGTATATTGTTTTTTCAGGTCGAGCAAGTTTCAATTGGGCTGTAGACTGCCCAGGGTTGGTTTTTTTTTAACAGGCCCGGCCCATGACAACAACGGGGCACAAAGATCCAGCAGGTATCTACTGGCCTCTGGCCCGCTAGCGTTAGTTATATTTTGTCTTACAACATCCGCAGGCAGTTTTTTTACTGAATCAAACACACAGCCCAGTTCTATTTTCCTCTTGAAACGCATGTCCTACATCCGTTTTATAATCTCTACCTATAGTTTTACTAGTTCATATACACGTATCATTATATTGAAAACACATAAAATTCCCTTTTCATATTTACATCCTTATTTTTGTTGTTTTTTCTCACCCAGCGCTGATTTTTTTACCACTGGTTTTCCCTTAAACCAACTCAATTGTCCCACGTCTTATTTGCTTACAAAAATAAAACAATTTTTTTTGGCAAATCAATAAGTTCTTTAAAAAATGTTTATCATTTCAAGATTACAATAGTTCGGACTCCACCGAAATATGCAAAATAAGGTTGAACTTTTTGACCATGGTCCTCGGCAGAAAATGGGCTGTAATAAATTACTTAAGAATTAGCAAATGGGCTGCAAATTATAAAAAATAGCAAATGGGCTTTATGTTGTCTGCCACAGATTTGGAGGCTGACTTGTGGGCCTACTAAGTTCATGCGTACACAAGGTTTCTCAAAAAAGAAACTTAGTCAACAATCGACTCTACCAGCGTCAGACCGTTAGATGTCAATCTAACGGCAATCATGCTTCTTCAATCTCTGATCTTCCTGCCCCAGCCGCACAAACCAGTGCCATTGGAACCGCCTGCTCCCGCCTCCCGTGCCCGGCAGTGCTGCCAGGCAGGCCTCATGGCCCCATCATACTCGCATACCTGTCCTGTCTATCCCTCTACTCACCCATACCTCCTGTTATTTTTCGGCGACTGTAGCCGAACCAGTCAACCCTCGTACTGTCCACCTGTGGGCAGCCACTGCCATGTCTTCCCCGTCTCCGTGTCGTTCCCTTCGTAGGCCTCGCCGTCGTCCACCACCCTGGTGCTCTCGGCATGGCGTGGTCAACAATGTCCATCCAACGGTCGTAGTGCTTCTTCAACCTCTGCTCTTCTTGCCCCAGCCGCCCAAAGCAGCATCGATTGTGTCACATGCTCCTGCCTCCCGTGGCCGGCTGTGCTACCGGGGAGGCGTCACCGTCCCCATACTACTCCCACCGCTGGCCAGGCCATCCCTCCACTCACCCACTCCCTTTGTTATTCTGGGGCGATGGTAGCCTCACACCGCAGCCGAACC
Source organism: Triticum dicoccoides (assembly GCF_002162155.2). Classification (NCBI taxonomy): domain Eukaryota; kingdom Viridiplantae; phylum Streptophyta; class Magnoliopsida; order Poales; family Poaceae; genus Triticum; species Triticum dicoccoides. Next base: position 565,473,487 of record NC_041387.1, on the reverse strand, counting down.
AGTGAACCGTCGTACTCCTCTCCGTGTGGGCATCCACTGTCGCGTCTTCCCCGGCTCCGCGTCGTCCCCTTCCTAGGCCTCGCCGTCATCCACCGCCGTGGTTCTCTCGGCGCGGCGTGGTCAATGTGGTCAACGACCGACTTCCATCGGAAGAGTAGTGTATGTGGAGAGGCTAACAGCTAGGTCCACGGCAGCCGCAAGGAAGTGCCTCCTTATTACGCGCAAAATAATTATTCCTCCACCTGACAGCAGGTACCCACCGGACGGGCCACCAGTATTTCGCGAAAAAAATGTTTCCCCCCTGACTGCTGTGACTCACCGGACGGTCCACCGTATTTCGTGAAAAAAACGTATGCCCCTGACTACTGGGACCCACCGGACGGACCACCATATTTCATGAAAAAACGTTCCCCCCGTTGCCAGCTCGGACCCACTGGAAGTGCCTCCTTATTACGCACAGAAAAATGAATACTCCCCCTGCTAGCTGGGACCCACCAAGGTGGGAGGCTGACTTGTGGGCCTACTAAGTTGATGGGGATGGAGGGCTTTGTCAACTTAGTCCATATGAACGATTCTAGCTCCAGTGACCGTACGATGTCCATCCAACGACCGTCATGCTTCTTAAATCTCTGCTCTTCCTGCTCCAGCCTCTCAAACAAGCACCGGCGGGACTGCCTGCTCCCTCCTCCCCGCGGCCGGCTGTGCTGCCGCGCAGGCCTCACCGCCCCACTGTACTCCCATCGCTGGCCTATCCATCCCTCTACTCACCCACACCTGTTGTTATTCTCCGGCGATGGCAGACGAACCAGTAAACCCTCGTACAATCGTACTCCCCTCCGTGTGAGAAACAACTGCCGAGTATTCCATGCCTCCGTGTCGTTCCCTTCCTAGGCCACACCATCGTCCACTGCCCTGGTGCTCTCGGCGCGGCCTGGTCAACATGGTCATCGACCGACATGCATCTGAAGTGGACTGTACATGGAGAGGCTGACAGCTGGGTCCACGGCCGCACGCAAGCCTTATTATGCACAAAATAATGATTCCTCCACCTGACATCGGGGACCCACCGAAAGGGCCTCTGTATTTCACGAAAAAAAAACATTACCGCCGCTGACAGCTTGGACCCACCAGCTATATCTTCGCACGCAAGGAAGTGCCTCCTTATTACGCACAAAAAAATGAATACTCCCCCTGTTAGCTGGGACCCAGTATACTGGCAGGCTGACTTGTGGGCCTACTAAGTTGATGGGGACAGAGGGCTTTGTCAACTTAGTCAATATGCACAATTCTAGCTCCAGTGACCGTACGATGTCCATCCAACGACCGTAGTGCTTCTTCAACCTCGGGTCTTCTTGCTCCAGCCACCCAAACCAGCGCCGATCGTGCCTCGTGCTCCTGCCTCCCATGGCCGGCTGTGATGCGGCGGAGGCCTCACCGCCCCCTACTACTCCCATCGCTGGCCAGGCCATCCCTCTACTCACCCACACCCCCAGTTATTCTGCGGCGACGGCAGCCTCATACCGCAGCGAACCAGTGAACCCTCGTACTCCTCTACGCGTGGGCATCCACTACCGCGTCTTCCACGGCTCCGCGTCGTCCCCTTCCTAGGCCTCACCGTTGTCCACCGCCCTGGTGCTCTCGGTGCGGCGTGGTCAACGTGGTCAAGGAACGGCTTCCATTGGACGTGGACTGTACGTGGAGAGGCTGACAGCTGGGTCCACAGCCACAGCAAGGAAGTGCCTCCTTATTACACGCAAAATAATTGTTCCTCCACCTGGGACCCACCGGACAGGCCACCGTATTTCACGAAAAAAACGTTTCCCCTTGACTACTGGGGCCCACCAGCTACATCTTCGCACGCAAGGAAGTGCGTCTGGGCAAAAAAAAACGATTCGCCCCCCTGACTGCTGGGACCCACCAGCTACATCTTCGCAGGCAAGGAAGTGCCTGACAGTCGGGACCCACCTGGTCGAAGCGTACGTAGCGTTGTCATTCTGGTCGCGAACGTGTATGTACATATATACTGGTCGATGTAGAGGCATGCACGTGTCGTAGTAGAGGCGCGCATGTAACATGTACACATACGTACAGCGGCCAGGGTGCAAGAAAGAAAATACGGCCACGTATGTGTACATACGGGCGGGGTCTCGAACGCCTACTCACGCATACGTACGGCCAGGGCTCGTGTACATGGCTGGGTCAAAAAGGAGAAACAGCATCGCCGTCGTGTTCATGGGGAGCCAACCGGCTGGGTCGGAACGGAATGTGTCGGCGTGTTCATCGGGAGGGCTTGGACGGAACAGGCGATGGAAACGAGGCCTGGCGTACCACAGAACGAAGGAAACGGCCTTGTGTTCGACCGGCCACGTTCGAAACGGGATCCTGTTCATCGGGAGGGGTGTGGCGTACCGCAAAATGGAGGAAACGGACCTCCTATGGTCGAAACGGGGGTCCTGTTGATCGGGAGGGGTGTGGCGTACCGCAAAACGGACGAAACGGACCTCCTACGGTCGAAACGGGGGTCCTGTTGATCGGGAGGGGTGTGGCGTACTGCAAAACGGACGAAACGGACCTCCTACGGTCGAAACGGGGGTCCTGTTGATTGGGAGGGGTGTGGCATACCGAAAAATGGACGAAACGAACTTGTGTTGGAGCGCTACGGT